>NC_143384.1:87246582-87851860 GCF_980474605.1 Leiobunum rupestre
TGATTACGATTAAATCACAATTGAGATGATTACAATTAAATCACAGTTGAGATGATTACGATTAAATCACAATTGGGATGATTACGATTAAATCACAATTGAGATGATAACGATTAAATCACAATTGAGATGATTACGATTAAATCACAATTGAGATGATTACGATTAAATCACAATTGGGATGATTACGATTAAATCACAATTGAGATGATTACGATTAAATCACAATTGAGATGATTACGATTAAATCACAATTGAGATGATTACGATTAAATCACAATTGAGATGATTACGATTAAATCACAATTGGGATGATTACGATTAAATCACAATTGGGATGATTACGATTAAATCACAATTGGGATGATTACGATTAAATCACAATTGAGATGATTACGATTAAATCACAATTGAGATGATTACGATTAAATCACAATTGAGATGATTACGATTAAATCACAATTGGGATGATTACGATTAAATCACAATTGAGATGATTACGATTAAATCACAATTGAGATGATTACGATTAAATCACAATTGAGATGGTTACGATTAAATCACAATTGGGATGATTACGATTAAATCACAATTGGGATGATTACGATTAAATCACAATTGAGATGATTACGATTAAATTACAATTGAGATAATTACGATTAAATTACAATTGGGATGATTACGATTAAATCACAATTGAGATGATTACGATTAAATCACAATTGAGATGATTACAATTAAATCACAGTTGAGATGATTACGATTAAATCACAATTGGGATGATTACGATTAAATCACAATTGAGATGATAACGATTAAATCACAATTGAGATGATTACGATTAAATCACAATTGAGATGATTACGATTAAATCACAATTGAGATGATTACGATTAAATCACAATTGGGATGATTACGATTTAATCACAATTGGGATGATTACGATTTAATCACAATTGAGATGATTACGATTAAATCACAATTGAGATGATTACGATTAAATCACAATTGGGATGATTACGATTAAATCACAATTGGGATGATTACGATTAAATCACAATTGGGATGATTACGATTAAATCACAATTGGGATGATTACGATTAAATCACAATTGAGATGATTACGATTAAATCACAATTGAGATGATTACGATTAAATCACAATTGAGATGATTACGATTAAATCACAATTGGGATGATTACGATTAAATCACAATTGAGATGATTACGATTAAATCACAATTGAGATGATTACGATTAAATCACAATTGAGATGATTACGATTAAATCACAATTGGGATGATTACGATTAAATCACAATTGAGATGATTACGATTAAATCACAATTGAGATGATTACGATTAAATCACAATTGAGATGATTACGATTAAATCACATTTGAGACGATTACGATTAAATCACAATTGAGATGATTAATACGAATAAATCACAATTAAGATTATTAATACGATTAAATCAATATTAAGATTATTAATACGATTAACTTACTATTTAGATGATTAATACGATTAAATTATTATTTAGATGATTAATACGATTAAATTATTATTAAGATGATTAATACGATTAAATCACGATTAAATCACGATTAAATCACGATTAAATCGCGATTAAATTACGATTAATACGATTAAATATTGATTTATATGATTAAATCACGACTAATCTGATTAAATCACGATAAAGGTGATTTAAAAATAAATATAATTCACAAATCAAATCTCAAATGTGTTATTAAAGCAAGTGTCGGCTCTATCATTGCCAAAGTTATTTTTGATTGGGTCTATGTATCGAAGATGGCTATGGTTGCTCAGATCGCCGGGAAAGTGCTTCCACCTAGTATCAACTTTCAAAAACGTTTTATGGTTTCTTTTCAAGTCGACAATTACGTTTTTGCCGAAAAGCCAATCCAAGCGAGGTCGAATGAGCACGTGTTTACAAATAATCCTTTTGATACGTTATTACGATTACCTAATGAGCTAAAAGCATGCTTTTGGGCCACGCCATATAGGTAAATTATGCTGGATAATGTGTCTAATCAATTTGTTTAAATTTGCACGGTGGCGACAAATGTCGGTAAAGAACGCAATTATACTAGAGCCGACACTAGCTTTAAAATTCTAAAATGAAATTTAATATATACTTTAGTCTAAAATAATATAGAATTAGTTATGTTTCCTTCTTTTTATGAAGTTTCGCCCGGTATTCGTATTTTCCTGCTAAAAATATTCTGGGAGTTTTTGTAACCTAGTAAATCTGCCAGAATCTGGAATGTCTCGAGAAATATCTGTAAAAGATACAAGCGGGTACGCGACGAACAAAACGATAAACAAAAATAAACAAGTACTGCGTTTATTGAAAATTAATTTTAATTTACTAAAAATTGACACATGCCATCGCTTTTAAATTTAAAGCGGCCTGTCGAATGGCTTAAGAAATTTCTGGGTAGGCCTAATAGAAGATCAGAAACAATTTATTTATTCGTACCCCAATTTCCAACTATAAGAAGCGGGAAAACGGTTAATATGTAAACTATATAATTTTATTTTACAAAAAATTGACACATGTCATCGCTTTCAAATTTGCACGACTTATACAATTCAAAGGGCCTGTCGAATGGCGCAACAATATCCGGGGTAGCCGTAAAAAACGTTTACTTTATATAAATAGTATAAACCATGTTAATTTAAAAGCGATGTCATGTGTCAATTTTTGGTGAATTATAATTATATAGTTTACATTTTAACTGTATTGCCGCTTCTAATACGGAAATACTTAATAATTGGTATTGTTTTTCATTTTGGTTCGTCGCGTACCCTGCTCTATTTGTTACAAATGTTTCTCGGGTCAATGCAGATTCGGTCAGATTATTTCCGGTGAGTTTTGTTCGAGCTTGTGGCTTTGTTTGTCTGTTTTTTTGGTAAGATTTATATTGCCAATTTATCTTATTTTACTGGAGAGATATTTTATGATTAGTACGGTTTACAATTTTTTAGTATTGAGTGTCAAGTATAGTCTTTTAGTTGGTTTCATATGGATTGTGTATCTCAAAATTTAGAGATTTTAGGCCTTGGCCATTTTACCTTTTCTCGATTTGGCGAGTTTATTTTAAAGTGACGTGAACCTGCTGAAATATAAATTGTAATATCGACTACGTGAAATTACCTATACGCTATAAGCCCTAGCTACCTATCTGTTGATGGCAGGTAAAGGTAGAAACTCATTTCTCGAGCCTGTATTTTCGGTTGAATTTTGTTATATTATGAAAAGGTGCACACCTAACTAATATGCTTATAAAAAGATTGTGCTGAATTAATTAATTTCTTTAACGGTTAATCTGAGAAATCGCGCCGCGTCTTCGACAGGGGATGATACCGCGTCTTCGACAGGGGATGATACCATACGGGTCCTTTTTGGTGTAATACCGGGAAGCATCTTAATACTCTTTACAGATGAGGCTTATTAACCCGGGTTTAGATCCCGTTTTTGAAACCAGAGCTTATTTGGCTATACTGAAATGTGCTCTTAAAATTTAACTTTGGTTTACTGAACCCAGTTTTATTAGCCTCGTCTGAATAGGGTATAAGGGTGTTTTTTTGCGAGGGCAGATCACTAGCATGACTATTAGGTCACCATCAAGTGATTAAATTTGATTTATTCATGATTAAATCGGATTAAATCGCGATTGAAATGATTAAATCGTGATGGAAATGATTAGAACGTGATTGAAAGATTAAATTGCGACTTAAATGATTAAAATGATTATATCTCGATTAAAATGATTAAATCTCGTTTAAAATGATTAAATCAAGATTAAAAATGCTAGTCGAGCAGCCGCCGCCGTCAGCTGCTGCACTGATAAGGGAGAGACGATGAGATAATCGCCCACTAGGTGCGCTCTCGTCAGCGGTTAAGAAAAGCAAAAGCATGTGTGTTGATTTCGCCCATATTTACTCGATATTTACCGCAAAAATTATTATTAAACCCTTAGAAAAACACTACTTGTCTTAGTATTTTACGGGGTATTTTATTAAGTTCATTGATGTTAAAAATTAGACTACTAACCAATTAAAATATGAAATCACGATTGAAAAGGTATCGATTGATTAAATCTTGATTAAATTGTATACGTCATGATTAAATTAATTAAAGCAAGTGTCGGCTCTTGTATAATTGCGTTCTTTATCGACATTTGTCGCCACCGTGCAAATTTTAACAAGTTGATTAGGCACATTACCCAGCATAATTTACCTATATGGCCTGGCCAAAAAGCATGCTTTTAGCTCATTGGGTAATCGTAATAACGTATCAGAAGGATTACTTGTAATCACGTGCTCATTCAACCTCGCTTGGATTGGCTTTTCGGCAAACACGTAATTGTCGACTTGAAAATAAACGATAAAACGTTTTTGAAAGTCGATACTAGGTGGAAGCACTTTCCCGGCGATCTGAGCAACCATAGCCATCTTTGCTACATAGACCCAATCAAAAATAACGTAGGCAATGATAGAGCCGACACTTGCTTTAAATCGTGATCAAAATGATTAAATCGTGATTAATATGATTTAATCATGATTAATTTGTTAATCTAATCATGATTGTTAGGCCACTCAAAAGCTAAGCGATCTGCCCTTCGGTTTTCGATAGAGCAGTTCTTTCTTAAATAATAAATAATTAGCAGAAGAGTCATGTGTATAAGTTCGTCCGTCCTAGTTCAATTTCGCTAATTTTTTATTTGTTGTAGGCCTTTGTATAAGCAACTCCAGTTCATAAATCCTAAAGAGCCTTGGATTCGGAGTAAAACTTCCAAATGAGCAGCCGAGAAGAGAAAATGCATAAGTGCTCAGAATGCGTCTACGCAACGAACAAAAAAAGTAATTTTATTCACCACAGAAGAACTCACACTGGCGAGAAACCCTTCCAGTGTGACCAGTGTCGCTACGCATGTGCGTGGAAGAGGGATTTGATTCTACACAGAAGAACTCACACGGGCGAGAAACCCTTCCAGTGCGACCAGTGTAGCTACACTTGTGCATGGAAGGGTTGTTTGATTCACCACAGAAGAACTCACACGGGCGAGAAACCCTTCCAGTGTGACCAGTGTAACTACGCATGTGCACGGAAGAGGGATTTAATTCCACACAGAAGAACTCACACGGGCGAGAAACCCTTCCAGTGCGACCTGTGTAGCTACACATGTGCATATAAGAGGAATTTGATTCCCCACAGAAGAACTCACACGGGCGAGAAACCCTACCAGTGTGACCAGTGTAACTACGTATGTGCATGGAAGGGGTGTTTGATTCACCACAGAAAAACTCACACGGGCGAGAAACCCTTCCAGTGTGACCAGTGTAACTACGCATGTGCACGGAAGAGGGATTTAATTCCACACAGAAGAACTCACACGGGCGAGAAACCCTTCCAGTGTGACCAGTGTAGCTTCACATGTGCATATAAGAGGAATTTGATTCCCCACAGAAGAACTCACACGGGCGAGAAACCATTCCACAGTAAAAAGTGTAACTATACTTCTTCGCTAAAGTCACATTTGATAAGCCACAAACGAACACACGCGGAAAAAAATCCCTTTGGATGTACAAAGTGTGGATATCGGGTCAAACATAAGAGCAATTTACTTCGCCACGAAAGAGCACATCTCTCTCAGGGGGCAAAGGCCCACAAATGCCCCACTTGCGACCGGAACTTCGCTACAAATAAAAACCTTCAAGCACATATTCGAATTCATGGTCCATCTGGAATCCAGATTTGCGCTTCGAACAGTCACCACAAAGAACGAGTGCGCCAATCACAGCCACGTGCATTTGACCTCTCTGGTGGTCAAAGAGGAAGTAGGTATTGTTTGGTGCGACTGCGACGTATGACGAAGGAACAGATTGAATCTCTCACTGAAATGTCCCATTGCGTCCACACCGTGAAACCGGAAGTTTCTCAACCTAACGCAGACACCCCAACCGTCGAGAGAGTAAGTGTGTTTGGTTCCGATTGCGTCAACATCGATGTCAGCATCGTCAAACAAGAGCCATTTTACGACTTCATCGAGCAAGTTCCGATTGCGACAGTCGTAACGAGAGAAGAGTTGGAATTTCGACCAATTGGGTTCAAAAATGAGGGTGTCCCCAGGAACCCAAACACCCAGATCAAGATCGAGTTCCCTCTCGAAGAAGAAATTTTTAATGGATAAAAGACATTGATATTTATATTTTCATTTGTTCGTAGTTAATTAGAGAGAGGTTGAGCAAGGGAAATACTTTTCAATACATATTTTTTAAACTTAACAATAGCAATGAAAGTATTTTGAATTTTACATTTTTTTGAAATATTGATCTTAAATTAATTCGTATTTAAATTAATTAAATATTAGATTTGAGATGTTTCAGTTTTTAATTTTTATTGAACATTAATTGTTATGTCAACGTAAATGGTATTTACAGGTGTTACTCATCCAGGAATTGTTTTGGACGATGGTAGAGTGGCCAGTAAGTGTGTTGAAGGCGCACTCCGCAGAAAACTAGATGTAATATCTAAGTATATAATTATTACCTGTACTTTAGTGATTGAAGTTCTCTGTTTCAATTTTATTAGGGTTTAGCGATATTAAAGTAGATTAGTCCATAATTAAAAGGGATAATTTATCCCTTTTAATTATGGACTAATCTACTTTTTCGCGTATTTTATCATTCGTCAGAATTTATAGCCCGGTGTACCTAGGAACAGGGGCCATACCACCGGAGGCCTATCATCATAGTGCCCTACGCCAGCGTCCCCCTAATCAGGACTGGTGACAAATCCAGCATGGGTAGTAGTACCCTACTACTAATGGTCGCACCTTAGACGCAAGCCACTAACCCAGCAGAAGGTTCAGCAATGGGTGGACCAAGTAAGAGTGGAGTAAGAGTGGCTGCTGTAGTCATACCCTTTGAGTGAGCTCCTAAACGGCACACAGCGGTCCACATAACCCGGCACAGCTGGCACCGGAGTTTCCGGTGAGTTCCAAAAGGCCGGGAGGCACGCCGCCCCACAGCAGGCTGAGGCTACCCAATCCGCCGAGGCGGCCAGTATGCCTAGACCCTCTCCGTTAGCCTGAGCTGAAGCTCAGTTTCCAGCCCAAACTTGACCGAAGTCGGAGGTGGAGATAAGACCATTTGATCAGAGCTAACACCTTCCAGTGTGTCACCGCCCTTATGGGTTACAAGGGCCGGACCCCGACTCCCCGGTAAAGCCACCAGTTATTGCACACACTAACCGATTTAGGGCCTGATTATTAGGACACCCTCACATGACTAAATCATGATTATATATAGTTAAAATCAAATTTTTTGCTTTGGCTGTGCTACACCCAGCAACAAGAGTGTCCTGCATCACGGGAACCCCTGAAATTCTAAGTACAGCGTCCCACTTTAATAGCCGCCGTCAGTTCCGTTAATTTAGTTTGCTTGAAATTTATTGAACCTTTAGTATAGGTAAAATCTAAAATGACCATCAGCCGTTTAAAAATTTAATTTCACAGATTTTTTTATGGATTTGGTGAGGGTTCTAGGCGAATTTTCAATTATTTAACTATATTTAAGATAATAAAATTATCTGAAATCGGGTCCTAGGGATAGTAGCGTACTTACAGTTTTTGGACATACTCTCCTCACCCTTATTACACCTGAAATAATAAGGGCCTCCGTACCTCAAGAACATGCTGTACCGTCGCTACACCTCTGCCTAGTCTAGGCTATGTCCTTACCAATCAATTGGATACCCGGGCATCGATAGTTAACAAAATAATAAAAAATACGACGATCAGAGATAAGTTTAATTGAATCGAAGGAAATAATAAAGGGCTTAATTATGTCTAATGTAGAGCTGAATTTTCGGTGTTACCTGAACATTGTGAGTCGTATATTGCTTAATATGTAATTGATCGTTTGAAAGGAAATAGAACCTGAGGTATTTGGTGTGGAACTTCAACATTGCCCGCTTCCTCGTATGGGTTTTAATATTTAGGCGCTATTTCGTGAATTCTTGCTCAAATTGTGACGCGGTCTTCCGTAAATAACGCATGTTGGTTAAATTCCCTTTCAAATATTTGACAATGTTGGAATTGTAAATTTGGTCTCAAAACATTTAGCTTCATTTCCCGCTACTATAGAACCCTAGGTGGTTCAGTTATTTTCAGTGACGGCTGAATTTGTCATTTGAAAGGCGGTCAAAAAATTTTATCTAGCATTTTAATACTTTTAAATTCCCGTATAATAATTGGCATTTTCTAATGGACAAAGAAATTGAAATGTAGACGCTGAATCTCCATATTAAGCTTTAAGAATAATAAAAATGAGGGGCCTACTTATTTCTAAATAATCTCAGCGCCACCTAGTTTGTGGGCCCCCCTTGTCTTCTGGGCCCTGTGCGGTCGCACCTTCCTAGTTACGGCACTGCCACCAACCTCCTACGCACTGTAACCCGGACACTTGAAATAATGGCTTTAAAAGTCGCTTGATGACTAAGGCCTAAGGTGGTGCCTTGGATATTAGCTGATTATTATAATTATAATGGTAACGTACGATTATGTGTATAATTCAAGAAATCGCTACAAGGGTAGCGCAATTTTGGGACAATATTTAATTATATATATATATATATATATATATATATATCTCTTAACTTGAAGTAGAAGGAAAGTAAGGTCGACACGCCAGTCCCGGGATCGGGATCGTAAGGATCCGAGATTTAAGGGGTGAAATGGGGGTAAAATCGTCGAAAAGTCAATGTATTTATGATATTTCTTGCGACGATTTGTTTTCCCGTATATCAACATATTGTGTCCAGGCCAACTTGTTCATTTATCTACGCTTATCTCGAAAGATACTTGAACGTATATCTTATCAAGTTTTATCGTACGGAATAAGTTGAAATGATGTAAAAATTGATAACCTAGGCGACGCGTGCGCAGATTACCCCGGGGGACGCGGTTAATTTGAATTTAATAGTGTTTTGACGTCATGGAATATTCGTTGTTAAAGTAGAATGGAAATATTTTTAAACTTCATTTTAATATCATTGTAGTACGCTTGGCACTTGAACCAATCTCACGAGTATTTCTTAAAACGAATATCTCGATCGCGTTTTATCGTACGAAATAAGTGGAAATTATGTAAGTTGTATGATACTTGATAACCTAGGCAGGAAGATAGCGCGCGCGTGCGCGGATTACCTGGGAGGCGGGGATTGCCCGGGCGCGCGGTTAATTTGAATTTAAAACATGGATTCCCTCTCCGAAATAATTCATGTAACCAAAATTGGACCGCAAAATTTTTTTCTTTTTAGGGGAATCTCTATGGGAGTTTAACATTACAATAAAGCTAATAGGTCCAGTTTGGGGTACTTTTGGTCCAAAATGGGGTACATAGGGCCGAAAATGGTGACTTTGGTCGTTTTTAGGGTACTTTTGGTCTATTTTGGTCCATTTTTGGGTACATCAGAAAAGCAGTTGGAAAAACGAAGAGCCTTATTTTTTTTTCCACCCATCTCCAAACTCCAAAAAATTATTGCTATAATTTATTTATCCCTTCCGTAGGTATAAAATAAGATAAAAACCACTTACCTATATTTTAATTACGGTAAATTAAAAATACTTAATTAGTGTACTAAGTTACGTTTAAAAGAACCTTTTGTAACAATTCCAATATGTAAATATAGGTATAAGGATTGAAAAAAAAGTGGTTTTACTGATAAACTCTAAAGGAATTTAACTTTAAAGGGTATCTTAGATTATTGTTTTTAATTTTATTCAAGTTGAAAACGTATTAAGAGTCCTTCAAAGTACTATAAAAGGATTTTATTTACGAACTTAATTCATATTTTCTTCAAACTTTCAATTCGCTTTTATTACTATTTAAATACGGTAAAATATAATTCTTATACACAAATATAGTCAGAAAGATACTATAAAAAACTAAAATTAAAATTAAATTAAATTTGTGTGGATAAGATTTGTAAATATCATTTTGAAACTAGTAACTTTCACGCTTTATTTAAGTCAAGCCAATAAAAACAATTACCTATATTTTAAATACGGTAAAATATAAATACATTTCCGATATGTAAATAGGTAGAATCCTTTTTCTTCTTTTAATACGACAACACACAACTCTGATACGCAAATATATAAAGAAAATAAAAAAAAAATTTACTCTACGTTCGATACGTTAAAATACATTTCCGATACACAAATATAGATAAAGAAATACTATAAAATGTAAAAAGGTAGAAAAATACTATACATTAACCATTATGAATTTAAGCTTACAACATCCTTCACGTATAGAGCATAACATATATGTTCAGAGTTAACTTGTTTCCTCGTTATCTTTATCGCATGTGTTTTAAATAGCGTATGGAATAAGTTAAGAATGTACTGAAATGGTGTATGTTTAAACCTCGTAGAATAAAGAGTAAAACATATGTTCAGAGTCGGCTTGATTACTAAAGCGAATAACACAGAGACGTTTCCGGTGTAGTCACGTAGGAAGAAAAATACTACAACACTCTCTATACTCTACATTCAACACGTTAAAATATAATTCCGAAATGCCAATATAGGTAGTAAAATACTACAAAATCTCTATACTTTACCTTCAATACGTTAAATTACATTCCAATATGTAAATATAGGAGGAAAAATACTACAAAAGCCTCTTTTCTTGGCGTTCAATATGTTAAAATAGATTTCTGAAATGCAAATGTAGGTAGTAAATACTACAAAATCTCTATACTCTACCTTCAATACGTTAAATTACATTCCAATATGTAAATATAGGTAGTAAATACTACAAAAGCCTCTTTTCTTGGCATTCAATATGTTAAAATAGATTTCTGAAATGCAAATATAGGTAGTAAATACTACAAAAGCCTCTTTTCTTGGCGTTCAATATGTTAAAATAGATTTCTGAAATGCAAATATAGGTAGTAATTACTACAAAAGCCTCTTACTCTACGTTCAATACGTTAAATTAATGATATGCCTCCGATCGAATCGTTCATTTTTTCCTATTTAAATATACGCATTTAAATTAGAATTGCTTCTAGTGTTCGGCAGTCGATTAATTTTTATCCACAAACTTTCCGATTTATTTAAAAAACGTTGGTAAAAAGAATATCATTTTAACTTATTTAATTGTGTTTTTTACCCAACCAAGCATTTATTTGAATAACCAATAGTTAAATAAAAATTGTTAAATGTTTAAATAATCGAAAGTGAACAAGCCTATTTTTTAAATAAAACAAACAGACTTTAGAGTTGATAAGATTTGTAAATATCATTTGAAACTAATAATTTTCACGCTTTATTTAAGTCAAGCAATTACATTTTTAAAAATGAAAGAAGTTAAACAATATAAAAATTTGTTAATATTGTAAATATTTTTAGGTAATAAAGAAATTAAGAAATGTTTTAATTAAAATATCTTTCATTTTCTACTACATTTTTAAAAATAAAAGAAGTTTAACAATATAATTATTCTAATATAATTTCAAAATCAGGTATTATTTAAAGTACAAATGCATAATTTAGTGAAGCAATTCTTATTTAAATACTTTTATTTAATTAATTTGTGTATCTGAAATGTATTTATTGAAAAATAAGTGGGTTTTACTATTTATCGGGTAATTCCATGCCAAATCACCCGTTTTCGGAAAAAGTTTCCCACGGCACCATGCGCGATTTCGACGTTACTTTACACGTTAGTAATATAGATAGTTTTAGTGGGAAATACAAATTTTTAGCCCAAAATTCAACGTAGTTTTTAAAATATGATTTTTTGAAATAATGATGTCTAGGGTGTACATTTTCGAAATGCCGAAAATCTTGGTATGTGCGTACGAATAACTCAAAACGTATTCAAGATAGACCCACGAAACTTTTTATACTATAAATAAAGGTAACAGTGAGTAACTAGAAAGTTTTTTTCCGAAATCTATAAATTAAGTTTTTAAAAAAAAATATTTGAAAATGGCGATTTTAACTGAAATTTCGTTTTTTGAGGTATACTAAAGATGATGTTGTCGCCAAGATATTAAATCGGATATAAATATGAGAGTTGATATTATGTTAAATGGACCCAATGAACACGAAAATAGCGCTGAAAGAAATCTCAGGAATTTAGTTTTTGAGTTATAGCTACGTGAACCGACCTATTTTTTGAAAAACTACCAAACATGGTAGTGATTGCGGCAAAATTACGGTACGTAGGGAGTTGAAAATCAAAAAAAGGTTGCCACCGCTAAAAAGCTAAGGTTTTAAGCTACAAAATACGTAAGTAAAAAAGTTGTTTATGGGAGACCTAAATAACCAAAATCAAGATTCAATTTTAACTTATTTCAACTTGCTACGTAAGTTCCAAAACTTCGCACACGTGGCGCGGCAAACTATAACGTTTGTTTCTAGTTTCTACTCTTAGATATTCCTTTTTTACGGATTATGTCGTGGGCTTATCAGATTATAAACAGATAAACTAAAGATTTGGTCTGCTACAAACTTCCAAAATATCGTCTAGTCACAGTATACAGGGTGTTAACTAAAAAACGATACAGAGCCAATTACTCAAAATGTGTTTTATGTAAGAATTTGAAATTTGCAGGTTACATAGAGGGTGCAGGGGGACAAATGACAATGGAAATTTCAATGACCTTGAACCAGGTCTGTAAGGTCATTCAAATTTTATCTCTAGAATCATTAGGATTAAAAGAATGGTTCCAATTCGAAATGTGCTCTACGTTTAATTTTAAGTCTAAACAGCTAAAATGGATGTTTTTTAACATTTTGTGTACACCACATGAACATTTCTTCAGGTTTTTTGTATTTGGGAGGTTTTCGTTGCCTGTAGGCTCGCCTTGGCCACTAGCCGTTTCACGGTACCCCCAATTCTAACTTTAGAATTTATTTCAATTACTTATTTAGTTTCTTTTGTGTTTAAAACATTTAAACTAAACAAATGTTAATAAAAGTACTTGGTACGTCTTAAATCAATTAATTAACGTTTATTTTGGGGTTTTATTGGTTTATTTACCTCGGGTAAAAAGTAATTTGACTTAAAAAACCTTGGCGGGCATTTTCCTAATTAGAACCATTCTTAAGTTCTTAAGTTCGTTTATTGCAAAATGGTTCTCGAGATAAATTTTGAATGACCTTGAGCTAATGTTTCAAGGTCATCACAAGTTACAATGTACGAACTCAGTTTAGAGTTTCACGACAATTTTGATTCATTACATCTGGTAGTTTTCGATTGATAAGCCCTTAAAGGTCGTGTCTTGATTAGAATACCACACACGACCTTATTGTTTTTGGTCTAACATTTCTCGGCTTCCCATTAGTCAAATTAGATCGGGTCAAAGCTGTTTAGACTGAAAATTAAACGTAGAACACATTTCTAATTGGAACCATTCTTTTAATCCTAACGATTCTAGAGATAAAATTTGAATGACCTTGAAGACCTGGTTCAAGGTCATTGAAATTTCCATTGTCATTTGTCCCCCTGCACCCTCTATGTAACCTGCAAATTTCCAATTCTTACATAAAACACATTTTGAGTAATTGGCTCTGTATCGTTTTTTAGTTAACACCCTGTATACTGTGACTAGACGATATTTTGGAAGTTGGTAGCAGACCAAATCTTTAGTTTATCTGTTTATAATCTGATAAGCCCACGACATAATCCGTAAAAAAGGAATATCTAAGGGTAGAAACTAGAAACAAACGTTACAGTTTGCCGCGACACGTGTGCGAAGTTTTGGAATTTATGTAGCAAGTTGAAATAACTTAAAATTGAATCTTGATTTTGGTTATTTAGGTCTCCCATAAACAACTTTTTTCTTTACGTATTTTGTAGCTTAAAATCTTAGATTTTTAGCGGTGGCAATATTTTTTTGATTTTCAACTCCCTACGTACCGTAATTTTGCCGCAATCACTGCCATGTTTGGTAGTTTTTCAAAAAAATAGGTCGGTTCACGTAGCTATAACTCAAAAACTAAATTCCTGAGATTTCTTTCAGCGCTATTTTCGTGTTCATTGGGTCCATTTAACATAATATCAACTCTCATATTTATCTCCGATTTAATATCTTGGCGACAACATCATCTTTAGTATACCTCAAAAAACGAAATTTCAGTTAAAATCGCCATTTTCAAATATTTTTTATTAAAAACCTAATTTACAAATTTCGGAAAACAAACTTCCAAGTTACTCCCTGTTACCTATATTTATAGTATAAAAAGTTTCGTGGGTCTATCTTGAATACGTTATGAGTTATTCGTACGCACATACCAAGATTATCGGCATTTCGAAAATGTACACCCTAGACATCATTTTTCCAAAAAATCATATTTTAAAAACTACGTTGAATTTAGGGCTAAAAATTTGGATTTCCCACTAAAACTATCTAACTTACTAACGTGTAAAGTAACGTCGAAATCACGCATGGTGCCGTGGGAAAATTTTTCCGAAAACGGGTGATTTGGCATGGAATTACCCCATAACGGTTTTTTATATATATATATATATATATTGGAATTGTTACAAAAGGTTCTTTTAAACGTAACTTAGTACATTAATTTATTTTGGAAGTTCAAAACGTATTAAGAGCCCTTCAGAGTACTATAAAAGGATTTCATTTACAAACTAAATTAATATTTTCTTCAAACTTTCAATTCGTTATAATTTGAATTTAAATGAAAACATCATGGATTATAGGTGCGTAATCTACTATTAGACCGAACGGATTAAAAATACTTAAAGTAAGTGGTTTTACTGATAAACTCTAAAGGAATTTTGGAATTTTCTAGAATAGCAAAGAAAAACTAAAACGTAAACCAAGTTTAAAACGAAACTAATAACTGGGAGAAAGGTTGAAGTAAGTAATTTTTTTGATTTTTCGTTTTTTAATTTTTGAGTTCCCTATATTATTATAAACTAAATTAAATATAATTTTTGAAAATTTGTGATAAAAGATCTGCTCCTTCGTGTTTTACATATATTTAAAAACTCGAGATTTTAATGAATGGTTTTGAAAGCATGAAAAATATAGCAGATCCTTTGATTTTAATTGTAGTTAGTAGTTACTTAAAAAAAGGTCGCTAGCTGACTTGGAGCTAGTGTAGTTAAATTTTAAAAATGTGTATTTTAAATTTTGTTTGTAAAAGTTTTTTTTGAAAAAGTTTAGTATTATAGTTTAAATTTATTAAATAAAATAAAATATAAAATATACATTTGGTTTAGTATTTTACTATTGCAAGGAAAATTAATAGTAATTTCAATTACTTTTTTAGTTTTTTTTTTGACAAATATGCAAACTATTTAGTTATTTCAAAAACAAATACGTCGAATTATTTGGTATTCGAAATACTATTGGTTAGTTTTTATATCTTTAATTTTATTTTTCAGAACAATTTCTCTTTGTCAAGCTTCTTCTAACTTTAATTTAGATGGCCTTAAAGCCAAGTATTTAACAAATGTTGTAACCAAGTAGATGGGGCTTTAAACAATTTTTCAGTCATGTAGTCAAGGAAATGTTCAAATATACGTGTATTTGGTCATTTTGATGGTCAAATAGCCCAGTATGGAACTGCGAGATGATAGTAAGACATTGAGACGCGTGTGGCGCCCGTGCCCCAGCGTCCGCGCCCTCGCCCTGATGGTGCCCCGAGGCTCCGTCGACGTCTGAAATGTGAAATGGGGCACCGACGGGGCTGGCGCGGACGCTGGAGCACGGGCGCCACCCGCGTCTCAATGTCTGACTATCATCTCGCAGTTCCATAATGGGCTATTTGACCATCAAAATGACCAAATACACGTATATTTGAACATTTCCTTGACTACATGACTGAAAAATTGTTTAAAGCTCCATCTACTTGGTTACAAAATTTGTTAAATACTTGGCTTTAAGGCCATCTAAATTAAAGTTAGAAGAAGCTAGACAAAGAGAAATTGTTCTGAAAAATAAAATTAACGATATAAAAACTAACCAATAGTATTTCGAATACCAAATAATTCGACGTATTTGTTTTTGAAATAACTAAATAGTTTGCATATTTGTCAAAAAAAAAACTAAAAACGTAATTGAAATTACTATTAATTTTACTTGCAATAGTAAAATACTAAACCAAATGTATAATTTATATTTTATTTTATTTAATAAATTTAAATTATAATACTAAACTTTTTCAAAAAAAACTTTTACAAACAAAATTTAAAATACACATTTTTAAAATTTAACTACACCAGCTCCAAGTCAGCTAGCGACTTTTTTTTTAAGTAACTACTAACTACAATTAAAATCAAAGGATCTGCTAAATTTTTCATGCTTTGAAAACAATTCATTAAAATCTCGAGTTTTTAAATATATGTAAAACACGAAGGAGCAGATCTTTTATCACAAATTTTCAAAAATTATATTTAATTTAGTTTATAATAATATAGGGAACTCAAAAATTAAAAAACGAAAAATCAAAAAAATTACTTCAACCTTTCTCCCAGTTATTAGTTTCGTTTTAAACTTGGTTTACGTTTTAGTTTTTCTTTGCTATTCTAGAAAATTCCAAAATTCCTTTAGAGTTTATCAGTAAACTCACTTACTTTAAGTATTTTTTTTAATTAGTTCGGTCTAATAGTAGATTACGCACCTATAATCCATGATGTTTTCATTTAAATTCAAATTATAACGAATTGAAAGTTTGAAGAAAATATTAATTTAGTTTGTAAATGAAATCCTTTTATAGTACTCTGAAGGGCTCTTAATACGTTTTGAACTTCCAAAATAGATTAATGTACTAAGTTACGTTTAAAAGAACCTTTTGTAACAATTCCAATATATATATATATATATATATAAAAAACCGTGATAAATAGTAAAACCCACTTATTTTTCAATTAATACATTTCAGATACACAAATTAATTAAATAAAAGTATTTAAATAAGAATTGCTTCACTAAATTACGCATTTGTACTTTAAATAATACCTGATTTTGAAATTATATTAGAATAATTATATTGTTAAACTTCTTTCATTTTTAAAAATGTAGTAGAAAATGAAAGATATTTTAATTAAAACATTTCTTAATTTCTTTATTACCTAAAAATATTTACAATATTTACAAATTTTTATATTGTTTAACTTCTTTCATTTTTAAAAATGTAATTGCTTGACTTAAATAAAGCGTGAAAATTATTAATTTCAAATGATATTTACAAATCTTATCAACTCTAAAGTCTGTTTGTTTTATTTAAAAAATAGGCGTGTTCACTTTCGATTATTTAAACATTTAACAATTTTTATTTAACTATTGGTTATTTAAATAAATACCACTTTTATTCAAATAAATGCTTGGTTGGGTAAAAAACACAATTAAATAAGTTAAAATGATATTCTTTTTACCAACGTTTTTTAAATAAATCGGAAAGTTTGTGGATAAAAATTAATCGACTGCCGAACACTAGAAGCAATTCTAATTTAAATGCGTATATTTAAATAGGAAAAATGAACGATTCGATCGGAGGCATATCATTAATTTAACGTATTGAACGTAGAGTAAGAGGCTTTTGTAGCAATTACTACCTATATTTGCATTTCAGAAATCTATTTTAACATATTGAACGCCAAGAAAAGAGGCTTTTGTAGTATTTACTACCTACATTTGCATTTCAGAAATCTATTTTAACATATTGAACGCCAAGAAAAGAGGCTTTTGTAGTATTTTTCCTCCTATATTTACATATTGGAATGTAATTTAACGTATTGAAGGTAAAGTATAGAGATTTTGTAGTATTTTACTACCTATATTGGCATTTCGGAAGTATATTTTAACGTGTTGAATGTAGAGTATAGAGAGTGTTGTAGTATTTTTCTTCCTACGTGACTACACCGGAAACGTCTCTGTGTTATTCGCTTTAGTAATCAAGCCGACTCTGAACATATGTTTTACTCTTTATTCTACGAGGTTTAAACATACACCATTTCAGTACATTCTTAACTTATTCCATACGCTATTTAAAACACATGCGATAAAGATAACGAGGAAACAAGTTAACTCTGAACATATATGTTATGCTCTATACGTGAAGGATGTTGTAAGCTTAAATTCATAATGGTTAATGTATAGTATTTTTCTACCTTTTTACATTTTATAGTATTTCTTTATCTATATTTGTGTATCGGAAATGTATTTTAACGTATCGAACGTAGAGTAAATTTTTTTTTTATTTTCTTTATATATTTGCGTATCAGAGTTGTGTATTGTCGTATTAAAAGAAGAAAAAGGAACTTTTCATAGTGTAATTCTACCTATTTACATTTTACCGTATTTAAAATATAGGTAATTGTTTTTATTGGCTTGACTTAAATAAAGCGTGAAAGTTACTAGTTTCAAAATGATATTTACAAATCTTATCCACACAAATTTAATTTAATTTTAATTATAGTGTTTTATAGTATCTTTCTGACTATATTTGTGTATAAGAATTATATTTTACCGTATTTAAATAGTTATAAAAGCGAATTGAAAGTTTGAAGAAAATATGAATTAAGTTCGTAAATAAAATCCTTTTATAGTACTTTGAAGGACTCTTAATACGTTTTCAACTTGAATAAAATTAAAAACAATAATCTAAGATACCCTTTAAAGTTAAATTCTTTAGATTTTATCAGTAAAACCACTTTAAGTATTTTTTCAATCCTTATACCTATATTTACATATGGGAATTGTTACAAAAGGTTCTTTTAAACGTAACTTAGTACACTAATTAAGTATTTTTAATTTACCGTAATTAAAATATAGGTAAGTGGTTTTTATCTTATTTTATACCTACGGAAGGGATAAATAAATTATAGCAATAAATTTTTGGAGTTTGGAGATGGGTGGAAAAAAAATAAGGCTCTTCGTTTTTCCAACTGCTTTTCTGATGTACCCAAAAATGGACCAAAATAGACCAAAAGTACCCTAAAAACGACCAAAGTCACCATTTTCGGCCCTATGTACCCCATTTCGGACCAAACGTACCCCAAACTGGACCTATTAGCTTTATTGTAATGTTAAACTCCCATAGAGATTCCCCTAAAAAGAAAAAAAACTTGCGGTCCAATTTTGGTTACATGAATTATTTCGGAGAGGGAATCCATGTTTTAAATTCAAATTAACTGCGCGCCCGGGCAATCCGCGCCTCCCAGGTAATCCGCGCACGCGCGCGCTATCTTCCTGCCTAGGTTATCAAGTATCATACAACTTACATAATTTCCACTTATTTCGTACGATAAAACGCGATCGAGATATTCGTTTTAAGAAATACTCATGAGATTGGTTCAAGTGCCAAGCGTACTACAATGATATTAAAATGAAGTTTAAAAATATTTCCATTCTACTTTAACAACGAATATTCCATGACGTCAAAACACTATTAAATTCAAATTAACCGCGTCCCCCGGGGTAATCTGCGCACGCGTCGCCTAGGTTATCAATTTTTACATCATTTCAACTTATTCCGTACGATAAAACTTGATAAGATATACGTTCAAGTATCTTTCGAGATAAGCGTAGATAAATGAACAAGTTGGCCTGGACACAATATGTTGATATACGGGAAAACAAATCGTCGCAAGAAATATCATAAATACATTGACTTTTCGACGATTTTACCCCCATTTCACCCCTTAAATCTCGGATCCTTACGATCCCGATCCCGGGACTGGCGTGTCGACCTTACTTTCCTTCTACTACTTGAAGAGCTTGTTATAATCGATTTGTTGACCCCAGAAAAAGTAGGCTATAGCCTCCTCATGGGGCAGTTATCGATGGTAATACTTCACCTGACGATGTAAAATGTAGAAATCAAACTGCGTAGCAATATGAATTAATTTTTAAACCATGTTTTCCAGATTTTACATTTTAAGGAACAATGTATTAATTTATACTTAAGCCTAGATCTCGCTTTCGTACAAATGCCACGGAAAAATATTCAGAAACCCAAAGGAAAAAATTAATTATTTTACGTTTCTGTTAACGTTTGATGTTTCGACGCGCACTTCAAATGGAAAATATTTTCTGAGATTTATCTTTAAGTTAAAGCCTTTGCGGTTTACTCTTCTGTCTTTTTTGTTGCAGTTTTATTTTTGTGCCATTTTTACTTAAGTTAATTTCACAAAATATGTACTATTTAAGAAAAATCATCAAAATACCGTTATTTACCAAAATATAATTTATTATTAAAAAATTTACTATTATTTACTCAAAATAGTAGAGAGTTAAATTGATTCGTACGTCTACACTTGTGTAGCTGGTTTAGGTTTAGGACAGTAAATCTAATAATCATATTTGCTGTACTCCAAAAGGGATGCACTGTTTCCATGATAGCGAAAATGAAACTTTCTTGTAGATTGTGTAGAGCCTTCAGAATGACGAGCTCTTATTAATTCTTGACTACTGTAGATTCATTGTCGGAAATATTAATATCTTCTTCCGTGGCTCGTGAAGCTGTTTATAGACCCTTCTCACTTTAAGTTTACCTCTCTTCGGCAACACTTCTACGAATAAGACGTTGCCATTTGCCCTCGGAGTACTGACACGGACCTTGTTCTTCAACAAACAATCGACCAAAAGAGATTAACCGTCTCAGAAGCGTCATAGAGTGGTTGACGTTCGCGCCTCGCCTTGTCAGCTATCAGAAGATAGGTTGTATGCGGAGGAGAAGAGCAACGGCGTCTATTTGTCTCATATTCAAGACTGGCAGTAACGGCTTCTAAAAGACCAGACATTTTTTAGACTGTCGGTAAAGAACTTAAACGACGTGGTCAAGAAAGATTTGAGTGACATGGTCTCTTGCTCATCAAGCAGTCCGGATTTCTTCCTTCGAGACCATTTCCCCATGATCAGTTCTATCTGCGAATGCAGCGAAACTATCTTGGTAGTACTCTCGATTAGAGCTTGCGCACTTGAGCAATTTACTCGTGTCATCCGGCATGTCAATTTCCGACAAATCTTTGGTTTGCAACGCGACAGATTCTAGTTGCAAGAGAGTGCATTCCTTTTCTTTCTCGGCCAACTGTCGACTGAGTTCGTCAATCAAATTCTGGAAATATTAATCATCGGTTGTAATTCGAGGTGGCAATGTCGAAATGAAAGCTCCGATGTCCTTACGCGACTGCAACCATTCAAGGAACTCGGATTTATTTTGGTAGCATTGTTTTTTAGCTAGATCGAGTATTTCGCGTTTTGGAGGAAGCTCCGCACTCAAGCAATATTTGGACAGTGCTGACATGACTATTTCCGTACAAGCCAAATAAAGCGCCATAATTCGCGAGGGATCCGTCGAGTTCACTTTCTTGACATACTACTTCTTCTGAGACCCAGTCAATGTTATGATCTTATGTTATGTTTTAAATAAGAGCTGCCAGTCCGTTATTTTTATCTAATGTTTTCCCCTTAGACTTATGCTCTCCTCTAAAATTACAGAGAACGAAAACAACAATCCAATCTCCTTCCTTAAACGTGCTATTGGTTTTTTAAGCTTGAAAAGCTACCGTTTAGAAAGAGCCTATGATACACCACTAGAAATTTACAAGAACCAGAAAAACTCATTTTTATGAAAGTCTCCCTGTGCTAAATAATAGGGAAGACTAGTAAAACTCTGATTGTTTTTTATTAAAATAAATGTAATTCTTTTTTACAGAGTTAAATATTTTACTGTGCAATAAATGATAATGAATAATGATAAATAATAAAAATAAAGAATAATAATAATAAATATTAATAATAATAATAAATTATAATAATAATAAATATTAATAATAATGATAATGTTAATTTCAGCAAAATGAGCCTGAAAAGATACGGGATTTTGGTTTGAAGGACCGCCTTCTAATATAGGCGTCTCAAATATACGGTTTTTAACTTCACGATCAATTTTATATACTACACCTGTTTTTTTTTAATTCATCTTCTTTAGGTTTATTTTTAATTACTTCTGACTTTAGAGTTTTATCGGTTTTATGAACTAGACTAACAATGTCATCTATGGCATATTTTGGTTTTGGTTTTAATTTCTAACTGAATTTGTATTGAATACCGAATCTAGTAGACCCATATTCATATATATTTGGTTTTTTTTTTAAATAATAAAACAAAATAACCACCGACACGCACTTAAGGCAGAGACAACAAACAATTGCCTCACGGGGTGCCCGAGGGAAAAGTGTTTAACACAGAGGCCGTGTTGCCCCTCTGGACGGCGATGCGTAGCGAGAGGAAAGCCACCGACCCATGCTTGCCAGGTACCTCCCTGATCCGTGAAGGGGAGACCATCCCGCCCGAAAGCTCCGAGAGTTTTAATGGCGACCGCAGTGAAAATAAACCGGTTTTCAAGGCCACGTATTTAGAATTCTTCCTAATTTTGGCCGGGGTTGCTGCCCGGAAGGAGTTCTTCAACAGGTAAAAACCCTAATGGGCAGATATTTGTGGGAGGATTCCAACCATGGTAGTCAAGGCCTGGGTTTTAGATATTTCGGATGCCCAATGTTTATAAATTGTTTCGTTAATTTAATTTTATCTTTTACCGGTTTTTACGAATTTGTTTAATAACGATTTTAAGATTTTTTTTATTTTATAGTTATGGGAAGATTAAAAAATTTTGAAACGTTTTTGTAAGGGTAAGTTTTTGATACAAACTACACTTAAAAGAATTATTATCATGGTATGACTAAAATGTCTAATAATGGCCTAAAATGTTTTAAAATAATAAAGTGTTTTGTATCTCTTCGTGTGTAAACTGTATATTTTTTAGGGAAGCCGTTAACTATATTTATTAACTTATTTATGTTCATTGTCCGAAGATTTCTTTTTATTTAAAAATAAGTCATCTACAAAGCCATTCCAAAGCTTAATAATTGTTTCCACTGTCCCCACTTTCATTAATAAATGTGTATTCGAATACCATTTTGGCAATACTATTTGAAGCGGGCTGGGGAATGGCTTAACAATTTTCGGGGTAGGTGTAATAGATGATCAGTAATAATTAATTTAAACGTACACCACGTTCCAACTATAAGAAGCGATAAAACGGTTAATATGTAAATATATAATATTAATTTTCTTAAATATGACACATGTCAGCGCTTTCACATTTACATGGTTTATACTTTAAAAAACGGCCGGTCAAATGGCTTAACAATTTTTGGGGTAGGCCTTAAAAAACTTTCATTTTTAATATTTTACTACATATAAAATAGTAAAAATAAACAAGTATTGCCTTTTCTGCAAATTAATTTTAATTTACTAAAAATTGACACATATCATCGCTTTTAAATTTACATAGTTTATACTATTTAATGCGGCCTGTCGAACGGCGTAACAATTTTCAGGGTAGGCATAATAGAAGATCAGTAATAATTAATTTAAACGTACCCCACGTTCCAACTATAAGAAGCGGGAAAACGGTTTATATGTTAACTATATAATTTTATTTTAGAATATTAAAATTATATAGTTTCCTGCTTCTTATAGTTGGAACGTGGGTTACGTTTAACCAGAAATACTCTATTAAATGGATAATGAAATCGGAAAATATAGTACCTTCAAACTATTCAACTTCCCCAAAACTACATTTTTTTCCAAATTACAGTCATTAGAAAAAAATTAAACCCAAATTTTAAGAAAATAAAAATTACGCCGAAAAAAGCAGACGCCGCCGACGGGAAATCGCCCTGTGTTTTGAAAATCCCGGAATCTGTACGGACACCCAATGAGAGGTGACGTTTTAACTTCAAAAGTCGCCTCTTATTGGTCGTCCGTAAAGATTCCGGGATTTTCAAAACACAGGGCGATTTCGCGTTGGCGGCGTCGGTTTTTTTCAGCGTAGTTTTTATTTTCTTAAAATTTGAGTTTAAATTTTTTCTAATGACTGTAAATTGGAAAAATATGTAGTTTTGGAAGCTGAATAGTTTGAAGGTACTTTATTTTCCGATTTCATTATCCCTTTAAACTTCTTTATCGTTTTTTTCATCGTGTACCCTGCTGTATCTGTACAAATATTTCTTGACACATTCCAGATTCTGACAGATTAATTCCGGTGAGTTTTGTGCGAGCACGGAGTTCGTGGCTTTGTCTGTCTGTTATTTTGGTAAGATTTATATTGTCAAATTATCTTATTTTACTGGCGAGGCGTTTTATGATTAGCACGGTTTACAACTTTTTTTAGTATCGAATGTCAAGTATAGTCTTTTAGCAGGTTTCGTATAAATTGCGTATCAAAAACTATAGAGATGTAAGGCCTAGGCGATTTTGCCGTTTTTCGATTTGGCGAGGGAGTTTATTTTAAAGTGACGTGAACCTGTTGAAATATAAACTGTAATCTCGACTATGGAATTACCTATACGCGATTTACGAGGTAACCGCCCCCTTTTTGGAGGATAGTGCTGTGGAAGCTACCGGCTTCGATGCACCGACAAGGAATGTCAGCCAATGAAAAAGGCGTGCCGACATCTTATGACGGCGCCCACAGAAATGCTCTCGTAAATCCCGTATACGCTATAAGCCCTAGCCACCTATCTGTTGATCGCAGGTAAAGGGAGAAACTCATTTCTCAAGCCTGTCTTTTCGGTTGAATTATGTTATATTATGAAAATGTGCACACCTAACTAATATGCTTTTAAAAAGATTGTGCTGATGATCCCTTACGGGTCTTTTTTGGTGTAATACAGATAAGCATTTAAAGGGGTTTTCGGCGAGGGGCATATCACTAGCATGATTATTAGGTCACCCTTAAGTGATTAAATCGGATTTATTCATGATTGAAATGATTAAATCGTGATTGAAATGATTAAATCGTGATTGAAATGATTAAATCGTGATTTGAAAGATTAAATTGCTACTAAAATGATTAGAAAGATTAAATCTCGTTTAAAATGATTAAATCTCGTTTAAAATGATTAAATCTCGTTTAAAATGATTAAATCTCGTTTAAAATGATTAAATCTCGTTTAAAATGATTAAATCTCGTTTAAAATGATTAAATCTCGTTTAAAATGATTTAATCAAGAATAAAATGATTATATCGTGATTAAAATAGTTAAATCGTGATCAAAATATTTAAATCGTGATTAAAATGATTAAATCGTGATTAAAATTATTAAATCAAGATTGAAACCCTTACCGCAAAAACTATTATTAAACCCTTAGAAAAACATTACTTTTCTTAGTATTTTACGAGGTATTTTATAAAGTTCATGGTTGTTAAAAATTAGACTACTAACCAATTAAAATATGAAATCAAGATTGAAAAGGTATCGGCAAGTTTAAAACAAAATGTTTAAAACACGTTTAAAACAAACATTTTAAACAAACACCAATTTCTTTTAAACGTTTTAAACTATCTGTTTTAAACATGTTTTGTACAAGGTAAATTTTTTGGTAAGATTTTGGTTATTCAATATAAATGGAAAAGGTTGAAAAAACCATTCCATTGTATTGATAACGGGTAGTTTGATTTTAAGATTTTCTGAAAAGAGTGACTGAAAGGGCTCGATATGATTTCATAAATTTCCTACCAGTGCAAAAACCTACGAATTTTGTCTTTTTGTTTAAATAGAATGTATATAGCTGTCAATATACATCTATTTGGGACACTACCTATGCACGAGATAAAAGTAGTGTTGCTGTTTACTCGGGTTGTGCCGGGTTTAAAGTAACAAGAAACACGGCCGGTCTGGACGGATCGGGTTAAAACCGACTAGGCGGCACTCCTAGATTTTTGGATGGAAGTTTTAAGATTAAAGAGGTATCTAAGTTCTTATTTTTTATAACATTGTTTATTTGTGATGATTTATGACTGCTGCAGACGTGCACATTTCAATAAACCAAAACTAAAAACAATGTGTGGATAACTAGCTATTTTCCCTTTTCCTAGTACTATGCGACCTAAAATTCCAGGTTGATAGCTATATTAAAAACCCTACTACAGGTTAGGTAGTATTTGCATGGGGCATCGAAAACCCTAAGGCCGTCAATGGTCGGTCAACAACGCTTCGCCAAATTCTTGGCTCGTTTAAATAAGCGTGTACTCTTTGGTTCTTCCCCTGTGAGTTTATTTATAATACCATAAGTGTCATAATTACCCTAAGTGGGCCACAGAAAATCTTCAATTTGAGCTTGTTCTAAACAGACCAAAGAAACGTAGGACTCGCGAATTCCGTACAAGTACCCTATATGGTATTTTTAATGCTCGCGCCGCAGACGCCGCTTCGCAAACACATTACGTAAATTTCGTCACTGGAAAAATGACGTCATTTACGTCACTTTCGTTAAAACAGGTATCATTGAAAATTTCATCTTATTGACACACTTAGGGTAATTAGGCCACTTATGATAATACGTTTAATGATACGTTATATTTCTTTAAATGAGTTTATTCGTGAGTCTGATTCTATTCTTAAGTATAATGAATAGTTTAAAACGTGTTTTAAACATAGTTTGATTATTATGTGTTTTTTATAGTGTTGTAAGTCGGAAAATTTTCCGCGGAAAATGACCGAGGCCTTTTTTCCGGAAAATTTTCCGTATTTTTCCGAAAAAAAATAAAAAAAGTTTTAATTCCATGATTAGTCTAATGTATTGTTTGCAAATTGAAATAAAGCGGTATTTTCGCCTCATTTTTTCGAATCTGAAAGTAAAACTAAACCTCTAGACTAGTTTAAACTGAATAACAATGTAACGCTATTAATGTTTTGTAGTATGTTTACTGATATTAGACATTTTATATCAATAAAAAGTTAAACACATTAAAAACCCTTAAAAGGTAATTTATGTTTCAAATTTTTCTTTTTCCGATTTTCGGAAAATTTTCCGCAATTCGGAAAATTTTCCGGAAACTTTTCTGGAAAATTTTCCGCATTTTATTTTTCCGGAAAATTAACATCCCTAGTTTTTTATTGTTTGATTTAAAAACAGTTAAAACAATGAATCTTGTTTAAAACAATAAAAAACATTGTTTTTGTTCTTTTTGAAAAAAAAAGGGATTTTGCCAACCCTGGGTATCGATTGCTTAAATCTTGATTAAATTGTATATATCTTGATTAAATTAATTAAATCGTGACTATATTGATTAAATCGTGATTTTATTGATTAAATCGTGATTATATTGATTTAATCGGGATTATATTTATTAAATCATTATTAAAATGATAAAATCGTGATTTAATTGATTTAATCGTGATTATATTGATTTAATCGGGATTATATTTATTAAATCATTATTAAAATGATAAAATCGTGATTTTATTGATTAAATCGTGATTATATTGATTTAATCGGGATTATATTTATTAAATCATTATTAAAATGATAAAATCGTGATTTAATTGATTTAATCATGATTAAATTTTTTATCTAATCATGATTATTAGGCCACTCAAAAGCTAAGTGATCTGCCCCTCGGTTTTCGATAGAGCAGTTCTTTCTTAAATAATAAATAATTAGCAGAAGAGGCATGTGTATATGATGAAGCCTATATTTAAGTGCACACAATTTTAGACCCTTTATATTCGTTTCGGGTATATGAAACATTTTTTTGGCGGGAAAATGGCCGCCAATATCTTCGTTATTATTACTTTTACAGCTATACTGTTAAATAGAAAAATAATTCTGAGCACGTTTTTGCCAGAATGTGCCTATGTGAATTTAGCGTCTGAGCAGTCTTTTCTGCGCAATCGCAGTGCCAATGCTTTTAGTACGGCTTCAATGTTTTTTTTTTCGAAATCTATAGTCTGCGGTGCCAACTTTCTACGCCATCTTGGAAAATGGCCCGAGTCTTCGATTCACCTTTAAATCCAAATCTATTTACCCGAACTCAACAAAAGAGGTGTCATTCTTCTTCAAATTGTCTTATCCGGCTGTATAATCTCTAAAAACGTCAAAGGTTAACCGGCTAACAAATTTAACATAGCTTTAAGTTATACCGAAAAACAGTATTTTTCTTCGATATCGCTTATTAATTAAAACTTTTAGTTATATGCCTAAGTATGCCTTTCCCACTAAAACTATCTAAATTATTATCGTGTAAGCTTTCGTCGGAATCGCGCACGGGACATTTGACATGGAGTGACCAAAATATAATTTGATGGATTTGCATGGGCAAAAAGGGAAACATCATGAACTGTGGCCGGGGGTTAGTTTCGTACACCTCCTTCTCATTGAACAAAACAAAATAAATAAATGAAATAAACCTACCTTTATTAATGTAAATTCAAATAATTTTGTATTTGTAGATGATTGTTAAGAATGATAAGTAATCTAATCATTTTCTTCCCTGACGACGTTTTCAACTGATACAAGCTAAAATGTACCAGAGAGTACAATCCGATAGTTAATCCATGATTAAATAGTCTTGATTTTATAACGTTGGTCAAACCTTGAAAACGGTTTTTATTGCCAAGTTTTGACGCGAAATTTTACTGAAGATATTTAAATGAAAAAATTATAAAAATTTGTGTTGTTTGTTTACATTTCTTTTATACGTTGCAAATCCTACGTTATCGATAAATTATTCTTTATTTTTTTAACAAATTAACGGTTTTCGCGCTAATAATTCTTAAAAAAAACCTCTAGAAATACCTAGAAAATTAATTTACAATAATAAAAGTAGCCGAAATTCCTCTAAGTTGGAAGTCTAGATATATTGGTATGTATCAGAGCAGGGTTGCCAAACGTCAGAGAATTAGGGAAAAGTCACTGAATTTCAAAATGAGCCAAGAAGATTAGGAAATTTTTAGAATTTGTAAAATGTCAGGGTAATAAAATTTGATCTTGACACTTTTTAAAGGTAGTTTTACTCTAGATCTATGATTAATTCTGTGATAATTATTTAGTTCCTTGAAAGTTTTGCTTTTTTTATTTTTTTGTACTGAAATATAAATTGTTTTAAATTTATTAACTTCAGTTAAAGTCAAATATTAAGTTCTGAATTGCCAAATTTTACCCTTAAAAAGTCAGGTAATTATCTTAAAATAACCAGGGAAAATCGGGGATTGGAATATAAAAATATTGTGGCAACCCTGCAGAGTTATTATATTCACTTAATTTCAATGTAGTATTGAAAGACAAAATTTCCGAAGTTGTGTAACCTTCTACACCAAACTTGTTACGGAGGCGTATGGTTTTATGCCGAAAATAAATAAACACAGAAGCATATGACCCCATCGGTAAAGAGTAAAGCACACGAAGAATCTTCTTCATAGGGTATACAATATTAAAGATAGGTTAATTCGACGAAAAGAAACGATCAGATATACTATACATATTTTGAAAATCCCACTAAAACTAATGAAATTTAAGGGTCATCAGTGTCTCTATTTCGACTTACTGGTACCCAATGATAAAGTTGTTCGACAACCCTAATTGATTTTCGCTAATATTTTAATTTTTATTTGTCTTAGGCTTTTGTATGAGCCACACCAGTTCATAAATCCAAAAGAGAGAAGATGCACAAATGCACAGAATGCGTTTACGAAACGAAGTATAAGAATAATTTATGTCGCCACAGAAGAACTCACACGGGCGAGAAACCCTTCCAGTGTGACCAGTGTGACTACGCGTCTACAAATAAGGGTAGTTTGATTTACCACAAGAGAAATCACACGGGCGAGAAACCCTTCCAGTGTGACCAGTGTAACTATGCGTCTGCACATAAAGGTGCATTGATTAACCACAGAAGAACTCACACGGGCGAGAAACCCTTCTCGTGTGACCAGCGTTTTAGCTTCGGTATTAGCTTGGCGTATTCTCGGGCGTATAGCAATCGATTTCAATTTCGACGGCTCGAATCGGCTCGAATTTGGAACTTGGAAGGCAAGGTTTGAATCTCGAGCAGACGGAAAATTTAGTGAGCCCCTTTACAGCGTGGGAATTAAAGAATTTTTGGTGGTTGACATTGCTACCCTTATATTTTGGAGTTTTTCTTTTTTAAGTTATTTTACACTATATTATGGAAACTCCGAACATTAATGATCACGGAATCGAACCAGAATCGAGGAGCCGAACAAGAATCGCGGAACTGAACTAGTATCGCGGAATCGAAGTATAATCAAAGAATCAAGAGTAACGGACCCCTCGGAATTAGCGTTTGGAGCGACTATAATATCATATTAAAGCAAGTGTTGGCCCTAGTATAATTGCGTTCTTTATCGACATTTGTCGCCACCGTGCAAATTTAAACAAGTTGATTAGGCACATTACCCAGCATAATTTACCCATATGGCGTGGCCAAAAAGCATGCTTTTAGCTCATTGGTTAATCGTAATAACGTATCAGAAAGATTATATGTAATCACGTGCTCATTCGACCTCGCTTTGATTGGCTTTTCGGCAAACACGTAATTGTTGACTTGAAAATATACGATAAAACGTTTTTGAAAGTCGATACTAGGTGGAAGCACCTTCCCGGTGATCTGAGCAACCATAGCCATCTTCGATACATAGCCCCAATCAAAAATAACGTAGGCAATGATAGAGAAGACACTTGCTTTAAGCTAGGAGGGCATAGCCTAATGTTAGAGGACCCGAAAATTTTTGAAAATCTGAAATATTATTTAAATTGTATCTTTAATTTTATCTTCACAAATTACAATTACGTTTTCGGTTGCCATGGTTACGCGGGACCTGTTCGGATAAGACTGTACGAAATTCATCTTTATAATTAGGCTGGTAGCGCCATCTATATTTTGTAAAGTTATATGGCTAAAAATAAATAATTATTAGCTAACTAACCGTAACTTGAGTAAGGATCGTGTTGACAGAATAAAATTATTTTTAAACAACTTCAAAGGTTTGTTTGTTAAAAGAAATCATACATTTCAATTTCGCGTCAGATTCGCGTAAAAATTCAATTTCAATATAGTTGCCACCACTAGAGACAGATGCCGCCACGGTAGAACGATAAAGTTGATATTGTCTCCTTATGGAATGAAATTGGTCCCGCGCCAGCCAGATTTAGTTGTACCTCTATTTATTCCCAACTCAATGGAGGACCCCCACCACAATTTTTTCAAATCCTTCCACGTGGATAATTTAATTTTTTTGAAGCAAGGGGTGAAATATTTGGGTAAAATGGGTACGCGACGAAAAACTTATAGTTTATTATGAATTTAAACATTACTAAGAACTGAGTGTGTTGATCCTTTTTTGTGAACGGATATAAAAAAATAAACTACAGTCAAAGAAAAGTTACTTGTAGCTTTAAAAGGAATAAAAACAGCAGTGGCGTTAAGCCAATCACTCGCATTGAATATTGGAAAATAAATAAATAAATAAATTATTTCGCAAAGAAATTACAGAAAATTTATATAAAATAATTTGGAGGCCCATATATTAAATTTTGGAGGCCCCTACCTAAATTTCGAGTAGGCCCAGGCCTACCCCGGCCTATTGCTGGCGCCACTACTGAGGCACGTGCCTACTTGTGCCTACTGCTGGCGGCGCTACTGCTGCCCTTCGATTTTCAAAGACGACCCGAACGGGACGGCGCAATATTCGGATTATGTTGTTTTTGCTTAACTGTGGTACCGGATCCCTGACGAAAATGACTCGATTAAATGTTGCTTTTTTGATCAAAATCAGAACAAATCATATCCGGAAAGGATCAAATGCTTTAGATCAAAACTTAATTTTTTAAAGACAATGGGATTTCTGATCAAATTTATTTGAATCCAATGTTTTTTATTTCATTTTGATCCAAAATATCTGGGTCCATTAAGTTTAGAACAAAGTATTTAACACTTTACCTCGCCAATAACAACATTGTTTTTATAACAAGAGAGTTTGAATAACCTCAACGCTATCTATCGGGTTCAAAATTTACTACTACGATGGTACTTGTCACAACCAAGGGAAGCCTAAGCTGACGTCAGAGATCACGGTGGTCACGCTGAAGTATGTCTTAAAAAAAAATAGATAACAACTGCATTTGATCCAGTTTTATACCAGATTTGATTCAAATCTGACCCAATTTTTATTTGATCCCCATTGGATCGGTCCAAGTTTTGATCCAATCAAAATTTTCGCGGACCTCATGCTAAGCAAAGGAAAAGGTCGAAAGGGAATGCAGTGGGATGGGGTTGACAACTTCGGGTACCGAGTACATTTTTAACGAAAAAATGTATTTCCCGAGAGAGTAAATGGCAGTTGTTTCGTTTAAAGTAGTAAAATTCTTAGGTTTTAAAACAATATAAATAAGGTCGACAACGTTCCCTCTCGATTAAAATAAACAAAATGTTGAAGCTTCAAATAGGCTCTTTTTCCATTTAAGGACCCACCCAAAATTTACCCAAAACGTTTCGTGCCTACTGCTGAAGTAGCTTAATGGTCACTCGCTAGCTATTTGTTTAAAAGCTTAGATTTGTTACTGCATTGTAGCTTTAGCCTATTCGCTGCCTTCCCAGTATTTGGAAATTCGTTTAATTTTCGAGAAAGTGTAGTTTTAAACAAACGACGATCTTGGTTTAAAAATATTAAGCTAGGCCCCCAATGGAATATTTTCCGATTAAGGGTCCTCTAAAATTAGGGGTAGTATTAAGCAATATAGCTTTAATTCCAACATTGGGAGTGATTTGAGGGTTTTTTAATAAATAACATTAAATCATAATTATTCCAATCAATGATTGTTTTTGAAAATCAAGTTGATTTAAATCAGCCAACCTGCCTAGAAGAGGATCAATCATTTTATGGTTAAATTGCTTTGACCTCATGCAAATTGACTAATCAGAAGCTGATAAATATAAGGTAAAAATCAGATGGTTATGGTGAAAATAATTCCTAAAAGACTAAACTGTTAATAAATAAGAAACCACTTGCGTTCTGTAAACGAAATTCACGTTAACAAATTATAAATTCTTATCGAATATCAGGTAGCCTAGCTGATGATCGATAACAATTGTTCGATGTTATACGACGTCGACATATAGAAACCGGCAGGGCCGTTTTAACCAATTTTGGGCCTCAAAGCAGACTTGTGGTGTGGGCCACTGTGGGCCCTCCCCAACAGCGTTATAACCACTCAAATATCGAATTGTATAGTACAAGTGACAAAAAAAAACAAAAAATTGTAATTTACTCGTAGAAATAGTAAAATGCACACTCGATCCAGGATCTAGTTGTTTTGAAAACCATATCTTCTTAAAAGTTTGTGGTGCGGGCGCCCTTGAGGTGCGGGCTCGAAGCAGTTGTCTCGCTCGCCTTTGCCTTAGAACGGCATTGGAGACCGGGGCGTAACTATGCAGCCCGTAGCAACCTTTTCCAGAGTTGCCAGATCAACCTCTACCCACCTCGGCTCCGGCCAATCCCCTTTGGATAAAGCCCTCCTTTTTTGTATAAAATGAAATATAAATAAAAAACTCAACGGCTGTCTCATGGTAAAAGTTTGAAAATTTCGGGGTAGTATAATAAATTCCAGTACATAGGTAAAAGGAGACCTATCAGGAAAAACTTCAGGCCAGAAAAACTATTTCTGGATGAGTTACACCTGTAAATACCATTAACGTTGCCATAACAGTTAATATTTAAACAAATGAAATAAACTAAAACATCTCAAATATAATATTTAATTTTTAAAAAAATCAGAAAGTTTAAAAATGCCAAATATGTCTTTGAAGACGTGTACGAAATCAGTCCTAATCAAAGCATTTGTTAACACTACATAAGTACTACTTTCACTGCTTGTGTTAATTTTATAAAAAAAAAAACAAATTGTTTCCTTGCTCAACCTCTCTAAAATTAGTTGAAAACAAACGAAAATATGAAATTAAAATGAACAATATCTTTCTACAAAATTATTTTCTTCTTCGGGATAAAACTAGATCTTGATCTGGGTTTCTTCGGACACCCTCGTTATTGTCGCCAACTGGGCGAAATTCCAACTCTTCTCTCGTTACGACTGTCGTAATCGGAACTTGGTCAATGAAATCATAAAAAGGTTCTAGTTTGACGCAGCTGACATCGAAGTTGACGCAATCGGAGCTTTCTCTCTTAACAATTTTGCTGTGTGCGTCCGTATGGGCAATTTCTACTTTCATGGCGTGGGCACGGTGAGGCTTTTCGGTCACATATTCAAACTGTTCCTTGGTTAAAAGTCGTTGTTGCACCGAACAATACCCACCTCCCGTTTGAAAATTAGAGACACATTGACTTGGCTGTGATTGGCGTACTGTTTCTTGGTGATGACTGTTCGGGGCGCCAATTTGGTTACGAGATGGACCATGAATTCGAAGGTGAGCTTGGAGGGTTTTAATGGTAGCGAAGGTTAAGTCGCAAGTGGGGCATTTGTGGGCCTTTGCCTCCACAGAGTGCCTTTTTCTTTCGTGGCGAAGTAAATTAAACTTATGGTTAACCCGATATCCACACTTTGTACATCCAAAGGGCTTTTCTCCCAAGTGTCTTCTTTTGCGACTGGTTAATAGACTCTTTTGCTCAGACGTATAGTTACACTGGTCACACTGGAAGGGCTTCTCGCCCATGTGAGTTCTTCTGTGGCAAATCAAACCCTTCTTCTGTGCACATGCGTAGTTACACTGGTCACACTGGAAGGGTTTCTCGCCCGTGTGAGTTCTTCTGTGTAGAATCAAATCCCCCTTCCGTACACATGCGTAGTTACAATGGTCACACTGGAAGGGTTTCTCGCCCGAGTGAGTTTTTCTGTGTGGAATTAACTACCCCTTCCATGCAGATGTGTAGTCACACTGGTCACACTGGAAGGGTTTCTCGCCCGTGTGAGTTCTTCTTCTGTGAGTTTCCCATAAGGATACGCATTTGTAACATCCACATTATTATGTGCCCAGCCATGGCATATGACGAATAAATAAACAAAGAGTCAGATAAGTGCCAAATGTATGACAGGACAAAGACGTCTTCGTAATCAATACCCTGTCTTTGTCCATATCCATACGCCACAGTACGAGCTTTATACCGATATATATGTACCGTATGATCTTTCTTGAGATAATATACGATAGCTACCTCTCATTCATTCAATACGCTCATTTCCCGGTCCATGGTTTCCTTCCAATATGCCTTTTGTGGGGATCTTATAGCTTCTTCAAAACTTGATGGAACAACGACTTCAGTACTGTATGCTAGATTAACCCCATTGACAATACCAATTTGATGTTAAACATCTGCACATTTGCTTTCTCACTGTCAGTTCGTTTCTTGGGAAATGTACGGGCCAATGACATGTGCTTTTGTCTCGGGTTGTCCACTTACTTGGTCGATAGGTTCCGGTGGCGAGTCCTGAGTAGTTCCTATTTGCAACTGATTGTTATCTTCTTCTGGTGACATTCATTATTTGAATCTTCCAAACTATTTTCTTTGGATCTTCTTCTATTGGTCCATCATCAGGGAAATATTTATATTTAGTTTAAACACACCTTTTTGATTGCTCCAGTGGTATAGCCAGGGGGGGCACAGGGGGCACATGCCCCCCCCCAAACGGATGGTTGTACGTACAAATACTTAACTTAACTTCCCTTACAAAAATTTCATGGCTGTAAATGGGCTATCGCGCAGATATATTCCAGCAGATTTGGAAAACTGTAATATGGATGTATTTGGTCTAAAACATGGCAGAAATTGGGTCAAAATCAGCTAGACTACAGCACTTAAATCTGTAATTGCAGCTACACTGTAAAAAATAAAGGTATTGTTCAGGTACCTAAAAAGACCCCATGGTATTTAATAGTACCTTGAAAGGTACTCCTTCGTTTTATTATCCGCGCAGGTATTAAGTGATACCGGAAAGGTTTTTACAACTATATCGTGGTATTGAATAGTACCTTGAAAGGTACTCCTGTGTTTTATTATCCGCGCAGGTATTAAGTGATACCGGAAAGGTATTTACAACTATATCGTGGTATTGAATAGTACCTTGAAAGGTACTCTTGAGTTGTTTAATCGGCACAGGTATTAAGAGATACGGGAAAGGTATTTCTTACCATTAAAGGTATTTACGGAAAACGTTTTGGGTTTGAACTCTTGATGTTGTACATTTATGGCATTTAACGAATCCTTTTTGAGTTTTATCGCCTGAGGTGGTACGAAACCCTCAATTTTATAAATATATAAATTTTTTTGGTAACCAAAAGTTTCTTTCACAATAATTAGTCGTAACTCAGTGTTGCACATAATTTTTCTTATCTATCAATTTTGTATATTTACTAAGAGATGGCGACAGTGATACTATCTTATCATTTTTTTTACATCTGTATTTCAGATGGCAGCACCATTTCGCTTTGTTTTCTAGGTGAAAATATTTCGCCTTTTTTAAATTAAATGCAACAATAGGCGAAACTATAAAGTCTAGGGGGGCTGAAAAGATGGTAGTCACGTGACTTTTTGTGGAGAACTGAAGCGCCATCTATCCTAAGAAATACGAACCACTATTCATTTTATTTTGCTAATGGCGGTTTAAATTTTGAGTAATAAAATCTAAATTATCTAATTTAAAGTATTATTATTATTATTATTATTATTTAAACCATCTTAATAGAAAGGTTAAAATTAATTTGCTGTCTGCAGTATCTGAAAGGAATATTTTTTTATTTTCCGTCGCACGGCCAACTATGAACAGGAGTTACCGAATGCATGTTGGCTGTGATATGGTTGTCACGTGATTTCGTTTTCCCATTTTAACAAGTTGGTTATGACCAAATTTACTTTATAGTTTCGGGGTTCTGAAATAAATATATAATTTTAAATTATTTACTTCATATCATACTGTTTGAAATATATCATTAGTTATATTTCAAAGCTAATTAATATAATTCATGTTGAAAATATTTTCGTATCCAAAATTCTTTGTTACCACAATGAATTCTTGGTAGAATCTAACACCCATTAAGGTACTTTTAAGTACCTTCATAAAATTATAAGTACAAATGGGAACCATTCTTGGTATAAAATTACACCCGTTTAGGTACTATTAAGAACCTTCATAAAATTATAAGTACAAATGGGAACCATTCTTGGTATAATATAACACCCGTTTAGGTACTATTAAGAACCTTCACAAAATTATAAGTACAAATGGGAACCATTCTTGGTATAATCAAACACCCATTTAGGTTCTATTTAGTACCTACACAAAATTATAAGTAGCAATGGGAACCATTCTTGGTATAATCAAATGCGTATTTAAGTATGGTACAGTACCTTTAGGATTAAGGAGGTTTTAATAAATACCTTCACCAAGACGTACCTTATAGCACCTCCTTAAAGAGGCATTATTTGATACCTCTAAAGGTTCGTCTGGGGATGCAACATAAAATACCTTAGTCGGTACCAAAATGCACCTTATTTTTTAACAGTGTACTATATGTGCTAGTTAAATAATTTATTGCAGCCCTCTTACAGATCCTTGCAGCCTAAAAACAGCCCATTAGCAGCCCTTTTACAGACATATACAGCTTTGATTCAGCCCTCCTACAGATAATAGCAGCCCATTAGAAGCCTTCTTACCGATACTTACCAGTCCCAATGTAGCCAATTTACAGATCCCAACAGCTTCGATGCAGCTTAATTTTAATTAGTATAATGCTATTATAAAACGAAAACTTTCCAAATATGCAGTTTCAAATGTTTTTATTTAATTTAATTTTTTAATTTCTAATGTAATTTTTAAAATCATTAAATGTTGGTTGTTAATAATAAATTTCAAAATTGTACAGAAAAATAATTTTAGCTTAGCTAGAACCTTCATCATCATCTTAATCTTCACTACCAGCTGTTTCTCTTGTCTTTTTGTTACTTCCTTTATCCCGGAATTATTTTTTTCTCTTGAAACTGTGAACAATAATACTGCAGCGGTTGTTAAGCACTTTTTAATAGTCTTCTGAGTAACTTTTCCACTTTTCATTTAGTCTTTAAATGTTCTAAACTAAGATAAATTATTTTAATATACATGATATTAGAACTCTTAGGCATTTTATACCTGTTATAGCGTTATATTCGTGTTTTGGAATAGGAATTTTCCATTTTTTTCAGTAACATTCATTTGAGAAATTTCTATGAAACATATTTAAAATTGATATAGCTGATTTTTAGGGAGAGGTGCAAAAGATAAGATTTTGCTTTGGAGATTTCGTTATGAAAATTGGGCACCCCTCGAATAAAAGGTACAGTTTTTTTCATTTTCCACTGGAAAAACTGATCCTAAAAACTTGAATTTTAGTACATGGATTGCGATATATTACTATTGTATTGATATTAACTTACTTGTGACTGCACATGAGATTGTCGGATAGATGACCCTGATGAAGGAACCTTTATTGTCCTAATCAAGTTCTCCATATGTCTTGTGGCTTTATTGAAAATTTATATTATTTACTAATTCTATAGTCACAACTAGAGCTGATTACAATTTAAAACTTACCACTATTTAAGTTGTCACATTTTGCACAGTTTGAACCTATTTAACTTTCAAGTTCCTTTATTCTTAGATCTCTTTTCTCTGTTTGAGTAAAATAGATATTAGTAACTATGCAAAGTATGACTAAAAACTCCAACTAGTGCATTTATGATAAATAAAATACACAACGATTTATCATTGTGTATTAAATTTAAATGAATGGTAAAAATATCATATTAATAATTAATGACTTAATTGAAATTTATTATAATTCCGTCGTATAACTCTTTTCCATAAGATATTTTAGTACGTGCCCCTTCATATCGGTTTGATTGGAATTTTACTGCAGTTAATGGAAGAATTGTAGTCTTTTTTCTTCAACCCAGTAGATAATTGCATTTTCAGGAGCAACATGTGTTTTCTTTCTTTCTAAGCCTTGCTTTTTTTTTAAGGCATTCGCATGATCATTCTTTTCACTATTAGACAGAGTCTTAACCGACTAAGGTTTAAAAGGTCTTTCACATTTAAAGCAATCTTATACATTTTTAAATTAAATTTAAATCACTAATTGTAACATTTAAAGCGCTAGCGTACATTACCGTATAATCACGCACTACGCGGCCAGTTGAAGAAGGAAACAGAAGAGTAACCCGAAGCGCGGTCAGCTGATTCCAAACACGGCCAACTTTGACTCGCACAGCGCCAACAGCGTGAGTCAAAGTTGGCTATGTTCCAAGTAAAGGTAAATTCAAAGCGCGGCCAACTATAATAACGCATTTGCTTACTTGGAAGTGCATAATCAAAGTTGACCGTACCCAAGGGTTTTTCTGGCTTTAGAAATATTTCACACAAAGCAAGTACGAAAACGAACTTAGAAGTGCTTCCGCAATTTATTTAGTGCTGCGCTTTTGGCGGATACTATTACTATATTCGTGTCTCTTATTTGTATTTTTATCTTAAGAACTTATCGTCTGATTTAATTATAAAAATTATAATCAAATAATTTTAATAAAACTTCATAAATATTTATAAAACCTCAGGCATATATAAAATATAAATATGAAATTATTATTATAATTAATTTTTTTACAACAGTTTACAATCTTTTTCGCGGTATTTTCTGGGCGCGTCCATGTTTGGTTTTCCCCCATTCAGTACCATCCTCCATCACTGATGCCCAAAGAGTGGATGCTAGAGGGCAGAAGCAATGGCTGAATAGCGGGAGGCAAGTAAGAGTGTTAAAATAACGGCGCGAAAAAGAGTGTATATACAGAAATTTAGAAATGAATATCATAATTTTATTTATATCTAATACATGGCGCTGGTAGGCTGGAAAAATAACTTAGTTTCAGCTCAGATTCAGCTTGCTAAATTACAGCCAAAATGCAGTCATACCAAATTTCTGTTTTGTGATGTTTTAACAGCTATATAACAGCAATCAGTCGCGTAGGCTACAATTGTAGTCAAAATACAGTAAAATTACAGCAATTATGTCACGGTTGCTTTATAGCTACTTTTACAGCTTCCTTTCAGATATAAACAAATTCCCTACAGACAGTTGGCTGCTTTTACAATCAAAGTCCAGCCTATAAACAGAAATTGAAGCCACTGCAGCCAAATTACAGTAACGGGTTTTTAAATAAAATTTCGTTGAATTGTCCTGCAGGCCAGTTCAGCCTTATTATAGCCCATTTCCTGCCATCCATCCAAGATACAGCATATATTCAGATAATTTACAGTCATATATTTTTGTAAGGGTAACTTATCGTATACTATTCTCCAGCACACTCCCCACTTTTCGGCTTTCCGTTGTTTTGCAACGCGTTTTGAAATTTTTAATGTTTAGGCTTAGCTTTTCTTTTAGAGTACAGTCGCCAGCCAGATTTCCCGCACGGTACTGATGAGTTCCAAATAGAACGAAACCGGTCTACCGTTGGAATTTCTGGCTGTTTTATTTAGTTTTTATGTAATTTATTACTCGAAGATCTATTTGATCCAAGATTCGCGTCTTTTTGTTTGCTCGAAGACCTATTGGTACGAGTTATTAGTAAGTTTTTTAATTTCTTCAAATTTGTTTAGGGTTTAGCTATATTATCCCTTTTAATTATGGACTAATCTACTTTTAAAAACCTTTTAAAACTGCCCCAATTACTCACTTTCACCTTTCCCCCGTGAAAGTGAGTAATTGGGGCAGTTTTAAAAGGTTTCTTGGCCATAAAAACGGAAGAGCGCGTTCAACAAAAATAACTGTACGCTGATTTCGCTATCTGTCTGTATTTGGATTTTTCGCCATTTCTATCTGGGTTGAAAAGGAGCGAGTGGGCTCGAAAAGCTTCCCCAATATTCTTTTTAATAAAAGTTTATTTTAAACCATGAAGTATCTGTCTCTATAGTATATTACTTACTATTTACTAGTTTAAACTAACCATGGTTAAATTTTACATTTATGACCATAGGGGGTTTCTTCTAACTTAACTTATCGTATATGTGATATGTAACATATATCACATAGTAGATACATCACGCTTGAAACCGATCAGTATCATTTTTAAAAACGGCATTTTTAAACCTTCGGAAAAGTATAACGGGTGATACATATACAAACCGTGGTGATTTTGTTTTTATCTATTACGCTAAAGTTTTGATTAATCATAAAAATTTCCATTAACCTAAAATATAAAGATTACTGGAGTTTGGCGGCGTAATTTCAAAAATTTGAAAAGTTATGAATTTTTGAAATTTACCGCTTTTAGGCTTATTTTTTTAGCGGACTTATTTTAATTTTGTTTTAATATCGCCACCGGAAATAACTATTTACATATGTAAAATAGCAATCTTAGCTAAAAATGTCTGCTGGTGCCGAATTTGGTATCTATTTTGCTGTATCTGCTCACGTTTCAATGAAGACGATCGATGGGGGGGTTGCACTCAACGTTATATTTACCAGGAGTTTCTCCTTGAAATTTAATGAAACTTAAAACTTAACATATCCTTATATATAGAACAATTGTCATTAAATTTAATATTGGAGAAACATTTATTTCTATAAAAACAAATTTTTTGAAATTTTCGATTTTTCAACATTTGCATTGAACTCTTTTACAGTAGCTCCTTAGGGGGTAGACCTTATCGTTTTATTTATAAAAAGCGTAAACTTGAAATTTAATAATATTTTAAGCTATGCATCGACTGAGAGAAATTATTATTTCTATCGTAACGGAATTTTTAAAATTTTCCATTTTTTTTTTCACTGTAATCTTTATATTTTAGGTAGATAAACCGCAAAAAAAGTTTGGTAGAAATCCGCCACTATCGAGCAACAACGTTGGTCGATTTCGTATGGAATGACCCTGTTTATCCATGGATATTATCCACGGCTATATAGCAATTTAACATGTAAAAGAATAAATAAAGTGGTTATCCCTTATCCAAACGCCGAGCTCTAGATACCTACCTCCTTTCTGTTAAACTAACAATTGTAAGTGAGATAAAATTAGAGGTTTAAAAAACAACTTACAAATGTAGTATTTTTTGAGTCGGCTGGCAGTCGACAAGGTCTTATTACAGTATCTCAACCGAAAACAAAATGGGTCGTCGTTTTCGAGTCGGCTCAGAGTCGACAAGGTCTTATCAGAGTATCTCAACCGACAACGAAATCGGTCGTCGTTTTCGAGTCGGCTCAGAGTCGACAAGGTCTTATTACAGTATCTCAGCCGACCACGAAATGGGTCGGCTTGCAGAAAATGACAGCTCCGGGTAAAAGATTTGTGGACGGAACCGTCCGTGTTTTCAGCCTTAAAAAGAAATGTTATCCTAGTACCACTTGGAAAAATAATAATTTTTAGTAGCATCTTTCATGAATTGTAGTAGGAACATTCCGTAAATTAAGAGTTTCCTACTAACTCACTAAATACGAGTTATATTTTGTCAACATTTATATCAACAGCAGAGACACTCAGCGATTGAAGAAATGATCAACGTTCTGTAACATCTGATGATTTTTAGGGGAAATTTCAAAAATGTAAAAATGTTGATGCGAACAATCGCTTCAGTGCAATCTCAAATTTAATATTGAAATGTGCTTTAATCGTGAACCTTTGTTGACCAAAATGAAAAAAGCGTCTTAGGCACATTTCTGGCATAAAATTAAATATGAAATCGCGCGTATGATAGAAGTATTTTAGGACCTTTAGCAGGGCAGAGTCTACCCTTTTTTTCCTATGTTGTATAGGAATGCAATACGAAAAACCCAAGTTGGACGTTTGACATGTGCGTAACAGGGATGATGTTTTTTCAGAAGGGCAGTGTACATATCTGATAACCATGAGCTCTTGGGCAACTATTAGGAGTCTACAGAATCGTATGCAAGGGATATTTAAAAACCCTGGAGGGCTTTCTCACTTCCAACGCATGCTCCATGGCACGTGCTAACTGGAACGTGCTACTGATGAGGCGTCGCGCGCCTTTATTGAGAAGAAGCTGTCGCTTAGTGTTGCGTTGCACCATACTCAACGTAGTCAAGCAGAATTTAAATATTTACCATGACTTTCGCCCCCATGACCAATGGTTAGCGCTAAATTTATTCAATTTAATAATTATCATAAAAATGATTCCAAGTAAATGTATCAAGTTAATCTTTATATAAATAAATTAAAATACTTTGTTTTAGTAGAAGCATCGGTTCTTAGAATTAGGAATAATTATCTCATTCTTAGATAATAGGTCTACGAAGGTTTTAATAATTTTTGAAACAAGGATGTTGAGGTGGTGGTTCCACCCAAGTTACTGATCAAACATGTGAATATTTAGGTTTGGAAAACGCGATGTTCAAGTGCAATACAACTTTTGACTAATGATTAAATTTTTCTAGTAATATTTTTGACGAGGTACCTGTTTTTCTATGTCTTGGCTTCTGTTGCATTTTTCGGTTATTTGGATAATTCTTCGTACACTCTAAATTAAATTTCCACGATTGCGAAGGACCATCAAATCTATGGAAACTACTATTCCTGTCATGGGGATTTTCTATTAGTGAATTTTGGCATTGGTCAGCACACCTTTTTCACAATCACTTACGAAATAAACCATCAGGTGATGGTCTCTTGAGCTTTTTCTTTGGTGGAGGAAATGATCCTTTTTTATTGTTTGCAATAAAGAACTTGGGAGACAAGGATTTTTCAGCGATGTCTTGATCAATTAGATTTGATATATCACTGTCTATATACTCTTCCAAAATTGTTTTAGCGTTGCTTTCACCCTTATTTTCAGTTACTCCATAATAGTTTTCCTCAAATTCTTCTTGTTTCTTTTTAATTGTAGTTATCCTATATAAAATAAATTATTTTTAGCCAAGGGTTGACAACTTATTTTAATACTCTAAAAAAGCGAATTTTTTATTTAATCAAAATTAAATAAATAAATCACATAAAAAGTTTAATAGAAAAATTCTCACTTTCCTGAGTATGAATGTTCGTTTCCATTTTTCTTTAAAATTAATACTTCAAAATTTTCCAAACCGCTCAAGACACGAGCCATTTTGCATTTAGCGCCTGCCTCCGAAACGACCTTGACTGCCCGAAGTTCCGGTACAGCCGACTACTTTCACTAACAAAGTAGGCCGCAAACGGACAGTGGATGGGGTACCTAATAACGCTACTTCTCCCGTCCTATTAGAGATACAGTGTCCATGGTTCTATAATACGTCCAAATATTTTCCATTCCATTTGACCTCATTACATCTAACACAGATAAGATAATTATATCTTTCAAACTCTGCGGGGTAGGTTACATGGTTTCCAGACACGCAACGGTTGAACTAGACGGAGCCATGGAAAGTGGAGGCGGCGTACTTCATTCGGCAAGAGACCAAGAGCAGATATCGCCGTGGATTGAGATGATCCGCGACCAGGACTGCCGGGGGGGGGGGGGGGGGCAACGATAACGAAAGAAAGGTAACTATGGTACCTAATGTTTTGATGGACTAAAATAAAGTGTTTAGCTAATTTAAAAATCAAATCAAAGAAGACGAGGTATTTACGCTGATCTAGTAGCAACGTCTACACAGCAAATCTTTATGACATCTAAAGAGCACCTATAAACATCGGTTGAACACATAAAATGCCTTCATATGTTTTACAGATGTTCATTATGTATGACTTAGATGCTATTTACATATTTACAAATGCAATACAGATGTTCAACGTTTACTCTAAATGGTCTAATCCGTACTCTATATGTCCATAGGACATCTGTGGAACATGGAACATCTATGTTGCATCTAACGGGTCGTTTAGGGAGCGCCTGTGTTACATATTAATACCAAATTGCCTATGTCTTGCCCTCTTGTTGAGATAGACTGCTGATCGCGGTTTTCAAAGAGTAACGGTTAGGTCGTGGTTCACTCTATCGGACTTGGCCAGATATTTCCATGCAGATAAAATTATCAACACAACAAATAAGTAAGTAGAATTTCATAATAATTAAGTAATACTTAAGTAAATAATGAAGTCATTAAAGTTGAGTAAATATATGCATTGTATTTTCATATAAATAAATGGCCTAGGCTTAACTAAATTAAAGTTTAAAAAATAGCACACCTAATAGTATTTTCACCCTCACTTATAAACAACTTTACCCAATACTAACTAACTATAATTAGAGCAATAATAAGGATGGTTAAATAGTTTTGGATTCAATAGTTTTATTTCTGTGTGAAAAATTCGCATTAATTAAAGTAATCGCGTTGAACAGAGGTTCAGTGTTTTCAAGTTGCTTTTAAATATAGTTGAAAATAGGCATTGTTAATCTGTGTTCACTCATTGATTATGGTAGGGGATGGGAAATTTTCATTTAGGTAGTTTTTTTAAATTTGGGTTTGAAATTTTTATATCCTGTACCCTATACCATTTATTTAAAAGCTCAAACAATTTTTTTTTTTCAAATGTGATTGAACCCTCACTTAAAACCACCTTCCCCAAGTCTGAATCGCTTTGTAGATTAAACATTAAGTGGTTAAATATTTTTGGATTCAATAGTTGTATTTCTGGGTGAAACATTTGCATTTATTAAAGTTATCGTGTTGAACGGAGCTTCAGTGTTTTCAGAATTATATGTTAGGGAAGTTGCCTTTAATTATAGTTGAAAATAAGCATTGTTAATCTGTGTTTACCCATTGATTGTTGTAGGAGATAGAAAATTTTCATTCAGCCAAACCAATTGGTGAACACAGTCTAACAATGACTATTTCAACTATATTTAAAGGCAACATCCCCTACATTTAATTCTAAAAACACTGAAGCTCCGGGACCGTTCAACACGATACTTTTTAATAAATGCAAATTTTTACCCAGAAGTACAACTATTGAAACCAAAAATATTTAGTCATTTCATTTTTAAACTACACAGCCTGTCAGACTTGGGGGAGATTGTTTTTAGTGAGATTTCAATCACATTTGAAAAAAAAAAATTGCTTGAGCTTCTAAATAAATGGTATAGAGTATCAAAATTTCAAACTCAAATTTAAAAAAAAACTACCTAAATGAAAATTTCCCATTTCCTACCATAATCAATAAGTGGACACAGAATGATAGTAGAGGATAGCGCCGCCGATCAAACGCCGCCGCCGCCGATTATTTCGATAACGCCGAAACGCCGCCGCCGAAACATTTTCATTTCGCCGCCGAATTAATTTCCATTATTAAAGTATAATAATTACGTTTTGAGATCTAAACTACATAGATTTTTCTTTTGGTAGTGCTACGATTCCTAGGCTGTTGGGTGCACCGTACTAGCGTTATAAAATTAAAAATAATTAATAATTTCCAAAAGATCTGGCACCACTGCACCGCGTGCACCAAGATTTTCTGCAGCAGATAGCTGGGATAGGAGAGAGAGAAATTAAAATGGCTTTGGAGTTGCCTCGCATCGTATTTTGTAATAAGTACAGAAACGTATCAGCTGCATTGGCTGCATTCAGCAATAACTATTCTATTACATTTTAAAAATTCCTTTGATACAAAGGTAAAATAATTTGTGATAATAGACTTAAATGCGCGGGGAAAAAACCGGATTTGGGGGGATGAAATTCATGCGGTAGAGGGCTGGCTCGTTGGTTGTCTGTACGATAATGGCGGCGCCCAGCAAAAGTTTCTAAAAAGAGTGTATAGATAATAATACTAGTGAAATGGTAGTAAATTAGTACAGTATTGTTATTACTAGCGTAAATGTTTTAGTTTAATAGTATCATATGTGACATAGTTACTCATAAGTGTGCCTCTGTTTAACATATCTGTATTAAAAATTTAAAAGAGACCTTGTTTCACAGCCACCAAAGACTATATAAAGCTACGCGTAACTTTATATAGTCTTTGACAGCCACCAAAGAAAATACAGCACTAACGTCGCGTAATACTGGTTTTAACTTCCTTCCCCCCTACGCGAGAACTAGTTTTGATGAGGATAAAACCGTCATCGACTGGGAAGTGACGTCAATAACGTCATATCCTTGCAACAAGGTATCAATATGAAAAAATTCTTTCAGGCACACTTATGATTAAATAAGTTACATCTGATAGTATGTAACCAAAGTTACTTTTTCTTTGTTTTGGAAACAAGTGGTTCCTATTTTAATAAAATACATTATATTAAACATGTATTTTTTAAATGTGTTTAACAATTTAAGTTCTAGCGGTCTATTAAAAGGCTGGCGCTATTTCTGAGGGGGGGGGCAGTTTTTCCCCTTAGGCGCCGCCCCCGCCGATTTTTTTCAACGCCGCCGATTATTTTCGGAAAATCGGCGCGCCACGCCGCCGCCGAACTAATTATCGTTCCCGCCGCCGCCGTTTAAAATTGGTTCGGCGCTATGCTCTAACTGATAGTGATTATTTTGAAATATATTTAAAGGCAATTTCCATTAAGTTTAATTCTGAAAACACTGAAGATTGTTCAACGCATAACCGTTAATTTATACACATTTTTCACACTGAACCAGAATTATTGAACTCAAAAACAATTTCACCATTTTCATTTTAACCTACCCAGTGGTTCAGACTTGGGGAAGGTTGTTTTTAGTGAGGGTTCAATCACTTTTGAAAAAACAATTTCTTGAGCTTTTAAATAAGTGATATAGCGTGCAGAGTATTAAAATCTCAACAAAGCTTAAGCTTTTTTTTCAATTGTAATCTTTGTTCGCCCATTGATTATGGTATAGAAATGGAAAATTTTCATTTAGACAACTTGTTGAAATTTGAATTTGAAATTTAGATACTCTGCACCATTACCAATATCATTTATTTAAAACTCAAATTTGAAAAAGTTGTCTAAATGGAAATTTTCCATTTTTACCATAATCTATGGGTGAACAAAGACTAACAATGCCTATTTTCAACTATATTTAATGGCAACTTCCCTTACATATAATTCTGAAAACTATGAATCTGCAAGTTCAAGACAAACTTTAATTAATGCAAATTTTTCACCAAATATATGTTACCACTTTATTTTTTAACCTACACAGCTAGTCAGACTTGGACAAGGTTGTTTTTAATGAGGGTTCAATCGAGGGGTTATTCACTGTTGCAAAATTTTGTACCCCTGATTTCAGATTTCACGTGATTTCACTTTTGATTTAACGTTATGGAAGCTACTGATTTGCAGTGTTTTCAGTGATTTCCCTGAATTAAATGCAAGGGAAGTTGCCTTTAAATATAGTTGAAAATAGGCATTGTTATTCTGTAGAAAATGACATGGTATACTGTTTTTGCTGCCGTCATTTTCCAAGCAGTGGCAAAAAAACATATTTCACAACTGGTTTTAAAAATTGGAAAAATATGAATGAGAAATTTCACGAATATTTTACTTCCGAGAAATCGACCCACCAATTAGCGGAAACGAAGTACATTCATTTTTTACAGTCTAAGAAACGAGGAGCTATAACTTCACAGATAAATACGCAACACCGTTTAGATACTATTCGAAACAGAGAAGTTTTATCCGCCCATGTGTAAATTGTTTTAACATGCGCTCAACAGGATATCTCGTTAAGAGGGCATCGAGAGAACGACGATCAGCAAAATCGTGGAAATTTCATTGAAATCCTAGAATTGTTAAAGCGCATTTCACCTGACTTAAAGAAAAAAGTAGATAGCATGCCCAATGTAGCAAAATATACCCACGGATCAGTACAAAACGAGCTTATTAACACTAGTGGTGCACTTGTTCAAAGAATGATTATTCAGGATATTAATGATTCGGGTGGTTTTTACGCAATAATTGCTGACGAAACTAGGGACAAAGGCGGTGTATAACAACTAAGTGTTTGTGTTCGATTTACCACCACTAAGGGAGAGGTTCTTGAAAGGTTTTTGTCTTTTGTTGATTTACATAAATTTGACGCTGAATCTTTATCTTCCGCGATTATTAATATTATTTAATCAAATGGGTTAAAAATATCAAACTGTGTAGCGCAAACATATGACGGAGCGAGTGTAATGAGTGGAAGTAAGTCGGGAGTGAACATTAGGATTAAGGATGCTGTGGGTGTATCCATATGTGCACTGTTACGCCCATCGCCTAAATTTAGTTTTGGTGGATACCTGTAAGAATGTACCAATAAATCGTGAAACACTTGGTTTGTTACAGGCAATTTAAAAATTTCAAAGTAATTCGCCACTTCGAAGTGAGTATTTTCAAGAGGCCCAAAAAGAGCTTGAATACGATGTAATATTAAAATTACCCCAGAGTTGTGACACTAGATGGTCCAGTAAAAAAAATGTATACATTTTTTTTAGAACTAGATATAATGCTGTAGTTTTAGCTTTAGAAAACTTAATTGAAAATGGCAAATCTGAGGAAGCAGCCGAATGTAGAGGGTACCATTCCCAGATTCAAAATTTCAGCATTTTATTAATGGTCGTAGCATTAGATGAGATTTTAGGCGTAACAAATGTGTTGTCTGAATATTTGCAAAATCCAAAAGTAGTTATAACTCAAGCCGTAGCAATTTGCGGTGCCACAATAAAAAAGTTAGAAACAGACCGAAATTCTGAAAGATTCGATCAAATTTGGGATGTTGCGAAACAATTAGCTCTCTCAGCCTGAATTCCAGTACCAGAAAAGAATAGTTCCGTCAAAGTACCCATAAAAAGAAAAATTATTCAAAAGAAAAGGTTAAAAGGTACCATAATAACGGGTACTATAGGAAGTCGGGAAACGGAGTTCAAAACTATTGGCGACCAACTTAAAGCAACTTATTTTGAAATTTTAGATAGATTCGTATTAGAAATGAAAAAAAGATTGTTAGAAAATTGTTCTATTTATGAAGAACTTTGCGCATCAGACCCAAATTCGAGCGAGTTTTTGAACGTTGAAAAAATTACTGCGTTTTGTCAAAACTACAAAAGATTTAATTTTGAAATGGAGTCTCTGAAAAATCAGGTCAACGTTGCTAAAATGTTATTTAGTACCAAAAGCGGTGAAAACATAAACACAGAAAGTTTGCAAACGCAGCTTGAAACCAATGAATATCTTAAACCTCAAAATTTGCAAAATGTTTCCGATTGCTATAAATATTTATTGACATACGAGCAGGCATTCCCAGATCTCGTAAAATATTTCCAAATTGTATTATGCATACCTGTTGCTAATACTATTTCAGAGCGTAGTTTTAATAGACTCGAATCATTTTTAAGAACAACAATGTCTGAAAATCGATTAACAAATTTAGCCTTGCTCTCTATAAATAGAGATTTATCTAATAGGGTAAGAGACAATCCTTTGTTGGTTGTTGACGAGTTTAGTAAAAAAAAGAGAAGAGTGCAATTTATACTTTGAGTTAAATTTTAAAATTTTTAAATATGTAGAAGCTATAAGAGACATATTGGAGGGCAAGCCACAGCTGCTACCAAATTATAAGGGGTAACTAAAATGGTAAGGGCCACAAAATTCTTAGGGGCCACAAAATATTTAGCCCACCCGTGAAAAAACCTTAGCGCCGCTACTGGTCACAAACCAAAAAATATTAAACAACTGAAATAAGCTTTGACCAATTTGATTCGCGTCCATTTCCACTCTGGAAAGTCCTCCTAAATATACAAAAAAAACCCTAAAAAAAGATCGCCCCGATTTCCCGTCGGTCAAAGTTCGACCTTGTAAACCCGTTTCGAAAACGCGTCCAGCCAAAGGATTAGTAACGGTGCGACTTCGAATGGTTCGACGCTACGTATGTAAACCCCCTCTTAAACAATTTTTTTTCAAGGGCGCAGTTGTAGAAGCTCGCACCGGGCGCATAAAAGGCTAGTTACGGCACTGCTAACATGATTATTAGGTCACCCTCAAGTGATGAAATCTGATTTATTCATGATTGGAATGACGAAATCGGATTAAATCATGTTTGAAATTATTTAATCGTGATTGAAAGATCAAATTGCGACTAAAATGTTTAGAGGGATTAAATCTCGATTAAAATGAGTAAATCTCGATTAAAACGATTAAATCTCGATTAAAACGATTTAATCATGATTGAAACATCGATTTACGATTCCTGCGTTTATAATTTACCTCTTAAATAAAAAGGTCTAGTAAATCTATATACAATATCGCATGTATATTGGGTTTTGCGATTCTGGGAATAGTATTCGCCACCCGCCAGAGCGATAGATAAAAACTTAGGCTAAGCCCAAGGTTCGTCAAAATGCTAGCCGAGCAGCTGCTGCACTGATAAGGGAGAGTAGACGAGACGATCGCCCACTAGGGGCGCTCTCGTCAGCGGTAGAGAAAAGCAGAAGCATGTGTGTTGATTTACTCCATATTTACTACAAAAATTATTATTAAAAAACACTACTTGTCTTAGTATTTTACGACGTATTTTATTAAGTTCATTGATATTAAAAATTAGACTACTAACCAATTAAAATATGAAATCAAGATTGAAAAGGTATCGATTAATTAAATCGTGATTATATTGATTAAATCGTTATTATATTGATTAAATCGTTATTATATTTATTAAATCGTGATTATATTTATTAAATCGTGATTAAAAAAAGGGCTTTAAAAGTCGATCGATGACTTAGGCCTAGGGTGGTGCCTTGGGTATTAGTCTAGCTGATTATTATTATATTTATTAAAATGATTAAATCGTGATTAAAGTGATTTAATCATGATAAATTTTTTTATCTAATCATGATTATTAGGCCACTCAAAAGCTAAGTGATCTGCCCCTCGGTTTTCGTTAGAGCAGTTCTTTGTTAAATAATAATTATTTAGCAGAAGAGTGATGTTTATATGATGAAGCCTATATATAAGTACAACCAATTTGAGACACTTTTTCGTTTCGGGTGTATGAAAAACAAATTTGGCGGGAAAATGACCGCCAGTATCTTCGTTATTATTACTTTTACAGCTATACTGTTAAATACGAAATTATTCTGAGCACGTTCTTGGCCAAAATGGTCCTATGTGAATTCAGCGTCTGAACAGTCGTTTCTGCGCAATCGCAGTGTCAATGTTTTTAGTATGGCTTCCAGGTTTTTTTTTTCGCGAAAACAATATGCCATACATAAAAATTTCACAATCGAAAGAGAATATGGTCTTATACACTCTTATTAGAAACGTTTACTGGGCGCCGCCATTATCGTAGCAAGCGCTCTACCGCAGAAATTTCATCCCCCCAAAACCGGTTTTTTTATCACCCTCTCCGTAGACTGTACGGTAATGGCGGTCGATTGGGGAGGCGCGTTTAAGTCTATAGACTCTTAAAGGTCACCGGCTAACAAATTTAAAATATCTTTAAATTATACCGAAAAACGGTATTTTTCTTCGATATCACTTTAAACTTCTAGTAATATGCCTAAATAGCCCTGTTGCTCTGGATAAGGCTTAATTTTTATTGACTTTAGTTGATCAAGTATTTATTTTATTATTAAATAATAATTGATACCCTATTCTTCGTTTTCTAATATAAAATTCGAATGAAAAACTCTCTAAGGCAAATTTTTAGTCAAAATGTTGCGCTTATTTAAAAAAAATATATAGTTTCAAGACTGCCCAAATTGACATTCAAACACCAGAGGGCATTCTTGGTCATCACGACCACTGCACATACAATTTCAAAGCGAACGGTACCAAAGAGATTTTTGGAAAAAAGTGTTATAAAAATTAAACAGTAAATATCAAACTATTGATGAATAAATAAATAAAAAAATAAATCACAAATAAGGTGATATGATAACTTAATGGTCTAAATATTTATTGTTTGTTAAACTTATTATTCTTAGCCTTGAGCTTCTTGTTCTTCGTTTCCATTTTCTTCTCGTTCTTCGTATCCATTTTGTTCTTGTTCTTCGATCTAATTTTCTTCCTGTTCTTTGCAGTGCCGCATTTACTGAAAGTAGGGCCCTAGGCACTAAGTTGGGGGGGGGGTCTAAGTAAGGGAAGCAAAATTCATTGATTTCATCAGTGAGTGTAATTTTAACTGCAAAATCAGTGAAAAAATAAAAGTCCACTGATTTTGAGTACACAATTTATTTTGGCCGTTGGTGGAGGCTCATAGCCCTGTGCCTAGTAGGCCTAGTCTATAATGCGGCACTGGTTCTTCGATTTCCTTATTTTCTTGTTCTTTGATTGTATTGTTTGCTGGATTGTCTATTTCCTTATCGCTCTTTTCTTCTTTTATCGTTGATTCTACTGTTCACCATTTTGCCCTGATTGCACTTTTTAATTACCGAAAACTGATGAACAGTGAAATCTGAGCTTTCGACAACCACATAATGCTCCGCATCCTTTTAAAAAGTTACAAAAAATCATGTTTCAAAGACATCCCGGATCCGGCGGTTGCGAAGTTGTTTTTGTCCGTAATAGATTATCTTAATTCATACCAGTGGCGACGGAATCGGGGGGTTCAGGGGTACATTGAACCCCCCCCCCCCCCGATTTCACTAGGGGGGTACAAATACATACATTGCACTCTGAAAAGTATCATTTTCTACATGCATAATGATTCTATAAAAATGTTGTTACGAAGAAACTAAATAAGCGAAACTTTTGTTGGAGTTTAAGCAGCTCGATGTACTTCTTGGCATAAAGGAAATCATTGAACGAACTTTGGAAGAAAGAAAAAAATATTTATATGATACAGATTATAGCCAAGGCAAATAAATCCCAGGCCTAGCGCGAAATATTTAATTGAAGACGGAGGAGGTACAATTGTGTAGTAAAACATTAGGGCTAAGTGTCAGTAAACTAGCTGACGACCGTGATATTACGCTTAGCTGAGTTCATTCTGAATTACCGAAATGGTTTTACATGGACGGACAGAAAACCTGTTTCACAATTATCCCAACGGTGAAAATGCTTCAAGTGAAGTACAAGCATTATGTACTAATTTACTATCCAACAATGGGAATTTCGACTTTCCAGCATTGGCAACTCTGCTATGCAACGGTTTCTCAGGACGGTGTTGGCGTGGCGCCTATTTTGGTCAATTTCGTGCCACGATTCTGAGTTCCATTCAAATTAAATAAATAGACTAGTGCAAAAGATATTAAATGGGTTGACTGTGTTTACCATTTTCCAGTTATAGAAATCTGGAAACCATTAATGTAAGTTGTTCTTTATTAATTTAGCGCCTCGGGTGTTTAATAACCTACATAGTTTAAATACTATTATGTTGCTCCTAAAAGTGATTTAAAATTATCTGACACTGGCGGAATTTTTACTCAAATTTGCTTAAAGGTTAACCTTTGTAACAAGTTAACAACTTAATACATTCTTTTGAATCGGCATTCGAATTTAGTATATATGAAGCATTGTTTTTTAACCAGCGCACACGACGAAATTCACGGAAAGGTATGTTTAAACTAGATTCAAAGCAGTTGTAATAATCGTTATTGGCAGTACAGTAAAACTACCAATTACCACAGATCGCCCATCTACATTACTGTCTTTTGTCCTCCTCCACCGCGTTACCAAGTGGGACGCGTTTGCGTGTTTGTACCCCCCTTCCCCTATAAATTGGCTTCCGCCGCCACTGATTCATACATCCCCAAACTGTAGGGTTTAAGTCACTAACTAACCACTTTTGACTTAGAATTCGCTTTAGAAATACCGTTTTTCGTTATAATTTAAAGATATTTTAAATTTTTTAGCCGGTGACCTTGGACCTTTCAATAGCAACGACGTTTTTAGAGTTTATAGAGAGGAATAAGACAATTTGAAGAAGAATGACACCTCATATGTGGAGTTTGGGTAAATAGATTTGGATTTATAGGCGAATAGAAAATTGTGGAGGTCCTATAAAGTCATAATCTTCTTTCGATTGTGAAATTTTTAGGTATGGCACATTTTTTCCACATTTTTATCGCAATAAAACATTGAAGCCGTACTAAAAACATTGGCACTGCGATTGCGCAGAAAAGACTGCTCAGACGCTAAATTCACGTAGGACCATTTTGGCCAAGAACGTGCTCAGAATTTTTTTTTTTATTTAACAGTATAGCTGTAAAAGTAATAATTACAAAAAAGTTTCATACACCCAAACGTAAAAAAGTGTCTAAAATTGCCTACAATTGAATATAATTTTTTAGTTTGATGATCTCTCATATACATAATTTCTATTTATTTATTTTGTAGCTTGAAATCTTAGCTTTCTAACGGTAGTACTATGTTTCTGTACTTCGTTGAATCGTTGTCCTTTATACCTTAATTACCCTTAAAACATAAGCATGTTTATTAATTAAAAAAAAATTAGTCGGTTCAACTGGCTATAGTTCAGAAACTATAGTTCAACGTGATTTTAATGTTAATTGGGTCCGTTATAGTTATTATTAACTTCAATATTTGTCTCAGATTCAAGACCTTCGCGACAACAACCTTTTTAGTAAGCCTTCGCTAGCGACATTCGAGTAAAAATCGTCGTTTTCCACAATTTGAAATTAAAAAACTATTTTGCCTAGGTACTCGCATCTCTACCACCTATACAGGGTGTTAACTAAAAAACGATACAGAGTCAATTACTCAAAATATGTTTTATGTAAGAATTTGAAATTTGCAGGATATTGGTTTATTTACCTCAGGTAAAAGGTAATTTGACTTAAAAAACCTTGGGGGGAATTTTTCTAATTGGAACCATTCGCCTTATCCTAATGGTTCTCGAGATAAATTTTGAATGACCTTGAACTAATGTTTCAAGGTCATCATAAGTTACAAATTTCGAACTCCCCCACTCAGTTTAGAGTTTCACGACAATTTTGATCAATTAGATCTGGTAGTTTTCGATTATAAGCCCTTAAATGTCGTGTCTTGATTAGATTACCACACACGACCTTATGGGTTTTGGTCTAACATTTCTCGGCTTCCCATTGGTCAAATTAGAACGGGTCAAAGTTTCTTAGACTTAAAATTAAACGTAGAACACATTTATAATTGGAACCATTCTTCTAGTCCTAATGGTTCTCGAGATAAAATTGTAATGACCTTGAAGACCCTGTTCAAGGTCTTTGAAATTTTCATTGTCATTTGTCCCCCTGCACCCTCTATGTAACCTGCAAATTTCAAATTCTTACATAAAACACATTTTGAGTAATTGGGTCTGTATCGGTTTTTAGTTAACACCCTGTATATATAATGTACAAAGTTTAATGGGACTAGTTTTAATACTTCTTGAATTATTTGTACCAACACATCGGCATTTTCGGCGATTAGAAAATGAGCACCCTACATATTTTAAAAAATAGTACGATGAATTTTGCGCTAAAAATTTGGCTTTTCTACTAAAACTATCTAAAATACTAACGGGTAAGCTTTCGTCGGAATCGCGCATGGTATTACAAGTCCTGATATAATTTAGACGGCTATGGTAGAATAAAATCTTCACTGGATGCCCCGGGAACTAATTATTTTTCGATTAGAAATGGAAAAAATCTTTAATGTTTTAGAATATCACTTTAATTTCATGGATGTGTATGGGCAAAAAGGGAAACATCGTGAACTGTGTCCGTGGGTTAGTTTCGTACACCTTCTCATTAAACAAAACCAAATGAATTAATGAATTTAATCTACCTTTAATTCGATAGTTAATCGATGAATAGATAGTCTTGACCTAATAACGTTGGTCAAACCTTGAAAACGGTTTTTACTTTTGACGCGAAATTTTACTGTAGATATTTAATTAAAAAACAATTAATAAAAATTTGTTGTTTTGTTTAGATTTCTTTTATACGTTGCAAATCCTACCTTATCGATAAATTATTCTTAAATTTTTTTAACAAATTAACCGCTACAAATACCTAGAAAATTACTTTAACAATAATAAAGGTAGGCAAAATTCTTCTAAGTTGGAAGTCTAAATATATTTGTATGTATCAGAGCAGGGTTGCCAAACGTCAGAGAATTAGGGAAAAGTCACGGAATTTCAAAATGAGCCAAGAAGATTAGGACATTTTTAGAATAATAGAATTTGTAAAATGTCGAGGAAAAATATTTTATCTTGACTCTTTTTTGATGAATTCTGTGATTATTAATCAGTTCCTTGAAAGTTTTGCTTTTGTTATTTTTTGTACTGAAATATAAATGGTTTTAAATTTATTAACTTCTGTTTAGGTCAAATATAAAGTTCATAATTGTCAATTTTTACCCTTAAAAAGTCAGGTGATTCTCTTTAAAAAGTCAGGGAAAACCGGGAATTGGAATCTAAAAATATTGTGGCAAGCCTGCAGAGTTATAATATTCACTTTATTTCAATGTAGTATTGAAAGACAAAATTTGCGAAGTTGTGTAACCTACTACACCAAACTTGTTACCGAGGCTTATTGATTTTTGGCGAAAAGAAATTGTTACACTGAAGCATATGACCCCATCGATATAGAGTAAAGCACAGGAAGAATTTTCTTTATTCAATACAATATTAGAAAAAGGCTAGGTTCGATGGTACATTCGCCGAAAAGAAACGATCAGATATACTATGAATATTTTGTAAATCACACTAAAACTAATTAAATTTAAGGGTCATCAGTGTGGCTATTTTGACTTACTGGCGCCCAATGATTAAGTTGTTCCACCACCCTAATTGATTTTCGCTAATATTTTAATTTTTATTTGCCTTAGGCTTTTGTATGAGCCACACTATTTCATAAATCCAAAAATTGCCTTTGATTCCGAGTGAAACTTTCAAAATGAGCAGCAGAGAAGAAAAGATGCACAAATGCTCAGAATGTTTTTACACAACGAGCCATAAGAGTAATTTGATTAACCACAGAAGAACTCACACGGGCGAGAAACCCTTCCAGTGTGACGAGTGTGACTACGCGTCTGCACAGAAAGGTGCATTGATTAACCACATAAAATCTCACACGGGCGAGAAACCCTTCCAGTGTGACCAGTGTGACTACGCGTCTGCACAGAAAGGTGCATTGATTAACCACAGAAGAACGCACTCGGGTGAGAAACCCTTCCAGTGTGACCAGTGTGCATTTGCGTTTGCAGAAAATTGTGCATTGATTCGCCACAGAAGAACTCACACGGGCGAGAAACCCTTCCAGTGTGACCAGTGTAACTACGCATCTGCTCTTACACTATATTATTTGAATCTCCTAAAATTAAGGCTCACGGAATCGAACAAGAATAGCGGAATCGAACAAGAATCACGAGGAAAGTGAATAATTCTATTAAATCACGAGTAAAGTGAATAACTCGATTAAATCACGAGTAAAGTGAATAACTCGATTAAATCACGAGTAAAGTAAATATTTCGATTAAATCACGAGTAAAGTGAATAATTCGATTAAATCACGAGTAAAGTGAATATTTCGATTAAATCACGAGTAAAGTGAATAACTCGATTAAATCACGAGTAAATTGAATATTTCGATTAAATCACGAGTAAAGTGAATAATTCGATTAAATCACGAGTAAAGTTAATATTTCGATTAAATCACGAGAAAAATGAATAACTCGATTAAATCACGAGTAAAGTGAATATTTCGATTAAACCACGAGTAAAGTGAATTATTCGATTAAATCACGAGTAAATTGAAGAATTCGATTAAATCACGAGGAAAGTGAATAATTCGATTAAGTCACGAGGAAAGTGAATAATTCGATTAAATCACGAGTAAAGTGAATAATTTAAAGATTCTTCGAAATCACAAAGTTTTTTTCCCTATCGGTTCTAGGCGTTATTTATACATTTGGCGTAAACTTTATACATAATAGAAGTGACAGCTATAGGTCCTAAGTATTTCAGCTCATTCGCTGGCTTCCCCGCCCTCGTGGAACATGCTAGTCCGACATTCCGTCCAACTGCCGGGGATATTTCTAGATACGCGAATTTCATTGTAAATGAGAAGGATTCAACGTATCGCTAGGATAAATTCAGTTTGCAGAGAATAAGTACCAACAGCTTTTCCTCTTTTAAGTTTCTGAATGATCTTAAGAAAAAGGTCATTAAAGAAAGTGTCGGCTACGTTATTTTTTATTGGGTCTATGTATCGAAGATGGCTATGCACAGTGTGCTGGGAGACCGAATTTGTAGCCAAAAATCCACAGCGTATCTACCTATAACAATTATATATATTTGGCTTTGTTTGGGTGAGATTATCTCAAAAATATAACTTTGGAGACGATAGCGTGAGCTGGTGGCGCTACATATCCGTGCTTTTGATGTATCATAAACCTATCAAACTTTGATTTTAATAAACCCTTGCAAAAATGGCGATTTAGGTTGAAAACAACTGAAATTTGGCCATTTCTGTCAATTTTAACCCAAAATATCTCAAAATCTCAAAATGGCGCGCAAATGCGCAGATACAAATGGCATAGAAACATTTTGCGGTATTTTGTCAGAACATTTCGAAAGTTTCAGCTTGGTAACTCGTGGAACCTTTAAGCAATTAATTCGATAAGAATTGTTCTATATTATAATTATTTGCAACTTGGGCAGCTGTCCGTAGCAACCTTTTCCAGATTTGCCATATCAAGCTCTACCCACCTCGGTTCCGGCCCATCCCCTTCGGATAAAATGCTCTTCACTGTAAATGGAGGATGAGTGACACTAGTTTATACCACTTACGTTGCCAAAATAAATTATGTTTCATCAAAATAAACTGAAACGTCTCAAGTTTATTATTTATTATGTCAAAGTGTAAAAATGCAAAACATGTCTTTGTAGACGTCTACCCAATTAGTATTTTTCAAGGCCTTTGCTAACACTACAAAATTCTTTCACTGCTTGTGTTAATTTTAAAAAAGTATTTTTCTCGCAGTCTTTCTCGAAATTAGTTGAAAACAAATACAATATACAATTAAAATTGAAACCCATATTAGAACTCGTTCTTTATAGACTCTTAAACGCGCCTTCCCAATCGAACGCCATTACCTTACAGTCTACGGTTTTAAGGGGACGAAATTTCTGCGGTAGAGGGCCTCCTCGTCGGTTGTCTGTACGATAATGGCGGCGCCCAGTAAACGTTTCTAAAAAGAGTGTATAGATATGGAAATTTGTGCGAGAAACCCTTCCTGTGTGACCAGTGTGACTATGCGTCTGCACGGAAAGATGCATTGATTAACCACAGAAAATCTCACACGGGCGAGAAACCCTTCCAGTGTGACCAGTGTAACTACGCATCTGCATGGAAGGTTTCATTGATTCGCCACAGAAGAACTCACACTGGTGAGAAACCCTTTCAGTGTGACCAGTGTAGCTTCGCATCTGCATGGAAGGTTTCATTGATTCACCACAAAAGAACTCATACGGGCGAAAAGGGGGGAAATCTGCCTGTCTTTAACAAAAGTTTACTTCTTCACGAAAGAAGACATTACTCTCACGGTAAAAAGGCCCACAAATTCCCCAGCTACGACCGGAACTTCGCTACCAATAAAACCCTCCAAGCGCATCGTCGAATGCATGTTCCATCTGAAAACCAAATTGGCGACTCGATCGGTCAGCACAAAGAACGAGTGCGCCAATCACAGCCACTTCAGTCTGACTCCTTTGATTGTCAAACGGGAGCTCGGTATTGTTTGGTGCGACTGCGACGTTTAACGAGGGAACAGATTGAATATCTGACTGATGAGCCCCACTGCGCGTGTGCCATGAAAGCGGAAGTGGCCCCTTCTGACGTAGACAGTAGAACTATCGACACAGAAAGCTCCGATTGCGTCAAAATCGATGTTAGCTGTATCAAACTCGAACCTTTTTATGACTGCATCGAGTAAGTTCCGATTGCGACGGTTGTAACGAGAGAAGAGTTGGAATATCGTCCATTTGGGGACAAAAACGAGGATTTTCTAAGGAACACAGACAGCCCGATCCAGATCTAGTTCCTTCCCGAAGAAGAAAATATTTGTTTTTGATTAAAGAAATTTTTCATTTGAATTTCATATTTTAATTTTAGAGAGAGGTTAGGCAAGCAAAATGCTTTTCAAAGCGCACATATAAACTTATATTTACATTAGGTAGTGTACGATTTTTGAATTCGTTGCAGTTTTAAATACATCTTTAGAGTCCTTGTAGGTTAATCTCCGAGTGAAAGGATTAAATTAATTTCCATTATTTGAGCATTTTAAGACTTACGCCGAACGTTTGACTAGGAAAGGAGTTTTCACATATGATGACATGGATGGATTCAGCAAGTTTGAAAAATCGTCACTCCTTCGCAAGGAAGTATTTTTCAATGGTCTTGAGCCCATATCTCGAGAGGACTATGTGTACGCCCAATGGATCTTCCTTAAATTTAACCTAAATAATCTTGATGAATATCAAAAACTCTACGTACTAACTGATACTCTTCTGCTCGCTGATGTCTTCGAAAGGTAGAATAATCCATAATGAAAAGGGACAAAAAAGCTAAACAAATTTGAAGAAATTAAAATTTAAAAAAACTTACAAATAACTCGTAGTATACCAATAGGTCGTCGAACAGACAAAGACGGGAATCTCGGACCTAATAGATCTTCGAGCAAAAATCTAGATCTAGATTTTGATTCACGATGTAAATTGGCCAAGAGGGAACTAAGAAAAAACACACCAAAAACAATAAGGTCATAAATAAAAATGTCCAATGACTAATTATCAATATACAAATTTATTTCAATTAAGGTTAGATTAGGTCGATTGAAATCAATTTGGATCGAAAACGTGATGACGCACACTTTTCTTATCTTAAATTGCGTGGTTTCGCGCCGTTTTTACAAAACCTTCCAAGTTACGTGGTTTTGTTGAACAAACTAAGGAACTTAATTTGAAAAGTATTAATTTGACCAAATTAAAAGCCCATTGTTTTTTATTAAAACTTTTATTAATATGAATTAGTTAATATAATGTGTATATGCAAATATAGTGAGTTTATAACACAAGTTTATATTTATAACTAAACAATTTTTTTAAAAAAAATAAGGTTTCAGAAGTACATACCGGTGTTTCAGTCTATTCCTCGTTTCTATCATTAGTAGTTGGAAGGTTTTTAAAGAAAGGAGCCACATCCCTTGGCAAGAAATTGCATAGTTTGATTAGATCATTTTTCTTGTTCTTGTCTATGGCAATTGGGTTCTCATATGCTCTCGCTAAGTTAAAATTTTTCAAGCGTTCAAAAAAATTCACGTTTTAAGAAGGAGATGGGGTTATTTCTTTCATTGTCTGTAATTTCCTGTTCCTTATAAAATTTAACCAGATTTTCATCTTTACGATAGGTTAGCAACTTGGCATTTGAAATTCCTCCAAAAGCATTTTTCTTGAATAGTTGATCATTACAAGAACCAAAATGTAGAAATTTCTCATGAGTAAATAATTAAACTACGTAGGGCTTTTTCAGACACGAGTTCTTTATAGCCATGATGAAGTCAGAAGGGATATGTGTGTACGTACTTTGCACTTTCCTCTCAATGCAAGAGTGTATTGAGTCACACTCCCTAAAGGAGTGTCCAGATTCGAAAAAATTCTGTTGGATTTCCGTGATGTTTTTAGATCTTGCAAGAAATAGAATCATCATAGTGCAGACCTTCCTGCTCCTGTTTTGACCACTACAGGTGTCACTGTATAAAATCACTTTCGAATAACTTCCAATGTCCTCTAGATTTAGTAAGAATGAAAACAGTACTGATCCAATACCATTTGAGCCACGACTACCTTCATTTTCAGGCCAAAGGTAAGCGTATCCCTGCTTTTCCTTCATGTTGAAGATTCTTAAATTGTAGTCTGATAATTTACGAAGGTAGTACGCTTCGCCAACATTTATTTTTGGATAAATCAGAACAGCATCTAGATCAAAAGATACCACTATAATATGTGGACCGTTTTCTTCTTTATCTTTGGTTTTTGTTTCACGAGCTTGACTCTTCCTCTTCAAGTGGTTTTCTTGGCCTTGTTGTTCCGTTTCAGTTAGTGTGTTCGCTTTTTTCTTCAGATCATACACAACACAATTACCGCACTGATCCTTGAAAGGGCTGAAAATGAAATGTTACACTCCTCTTTAAAAATGTTTCGGTATATACCATATTTGACTTTTAAATGTGGTGTAAAATCTGATTGTTGAAACCACTTTTCATACTGGCGGTATATTTCCGTTAAACTCAGTCCTGTTTGCAAATACTCCCTTGATGAGCTTTTACGGCCAAAATGAGACTCCATTCTGGGATAAAGATTGACGTGTCTCACAACCATATCTTCTTGATCTTGGACAATTTTTCTTTTAGATTGCCTTTTCCTAGTTGCCTCCGTTATTCCAGGAGCGTTAGAGGTTTTACAAGAACGGTGGACAACAGCATCCGAAATATCCAGTGTATTTAGGAAAAACCTGAATCTCTTTATCGTTAATTTTTGAAAATACTTGATACAAAACTTTCTTTAATAGTAGCTGAAGTGGTTCAATGTTTCTTAACAGTGTGTTATACTGAGGAGTGAGGAGCTAATATAGTGATGACGACGTTGTGCATTTCCCAAAAATATTCATTGATTTTTCGTTGTTCTTCTTGGGTAATATTGATTTTACATTGAAACCCGCTTTTTTCAGGATTCGTGTGAGTACCTCGTACCATTTTCCTTCTTGTATCTCCATTTAAGGTTTTAAACTTGCCAGTTTTATAAGATTTATAATTTTTTTTATCGTTTTGTTTCTTTTTTCCATTAGGTACTAATAGTTCAGCTCTGGCATCATTCTCTGATTCCTTTTCTGAGTCTCGAACTTCATTGTCAGTACCTCTTGATGACTCATTACATTTACTTCCAGCGTCAAATCCATTATACAATTTTCAGGGTTAAATTCCATAATTTCATCTGTTTGTAGACATTCACTACCCCTACTTCATTTCCACACTCTACAAAATTGAAAAAAATCCATGTCTTAGGAAAGAAATTAAAAATAATAAGTTTGTAACTTACCGACTATCTCAAACTCAGATCAACAAACAAAAAACACTATTTCTAGTTGAAAAGCATTCCAGTTTTAACTAAAACAATAGCTCTTTACATAAAATAACCTAGGCCACGTGAATGTGGTAGTTATGTGTCACTAATTTCCGCTTCTGCCATCTATATTAGTAAAAATGAACCTGTTTACTTTTTATTGGCTCTCGGTGTCATCTGCTGTTATATAAAACTTTCTGAAAGCGGTCTCCAACTTTTAAACAATATCATTAGCTTTATTCTTTAAAATAATTAAATTAAAATATATCAAGGTATAAAATATAAATGTACGTTTTACAATCAAGACACCTTGATATTGAGAGGTGCAGGAATGAAATTTTGATAATATTGCGAAAGCCTTGGTACATGTTGTTACTTGCTAATGGTCTTTATCATTATTTAGTTAAATGGAACCACCTATGGACTGCATTGTAAAGGATGATAAAATTAGCGAATAAGTAAATTAGTCCATAATAAAAAGGGATAATAAAGCTAAGCCCTAAACAAATTTTAAGAAATTTAAAAACTTACTAATAGCTCGTACCGTTAGGTCTTCGAGCAAACAAAAAGAGGCGAAACTCCGACGAAATAGATCTTCGAGTGAAAAATTAAATTAAATTAAATAGCCAGAAATTCCAACGGTAGACCGATTTGGTCCTATTTGGGACTGGTCAGTACCGTGCGGGAAATCTGGCTTGCGACTATAACACCGAATAGAAAACTAAGCCTAAATATTAAAAATTTTAAACGAGTTGCATAGCAACGGAAAGCCGAATAGGGGGAGAGTGGTGGAGGTTTGTATATACGCAATGTTAAGTTAAATGGAACCACCTATGGACTGCATCGTTAAGGATGATAAAATTAGCGAATAAGTAGATTAGTCCATAATAAAAAGGGATAATAAAGCTAAGCCCTAAACAAATTTTAGGTAATTTAAAAACTTACTAAAAGCTCGTGCCGATAGGTCTTCGAGCAAAAAAAGACGCTTTTAGCTTTACTATCGTATTTCAAATAAAATGTCAACTAGAGTTGAAGGTCGTAAATGTTGCGTACCTGGCTGCAAATCCAGTTCATATCGTGCTGCAAATAAAAATGTGCCGTTCAGTGCCTTTCCTCGTGATGAAACTCTTAAACAACAATGGATAAATTTAACTAAAGAAAACCCTAATGATGTTGAAAATCCCAATGTAAAGAGACCGTGGGGTACTCCCAGGCGTGCACTGATTTGATCTAAACATCAAACAGTGTGCGGATATCATTTTAGTGCAACAGGTAGTAGAAGCTACGGTCAGAATCTTCCAAAGTTGTTCTATTAGCCTTTTAGGTTTACATAGAGCCATGTAGCGGCCAAAGCGAGAACCTCATGAATTACTGGATTTTCGTCTGCTAAGCAGACTATTTTACTTAATCAAAGGCCAAAGCTTCTGCTTAGCAGACGAAAATCCAGTGGTTTTAAAGCTTCTCGCTTTGGCCGCTACGTGGCTCTATGTAAATCTAAAAGGCTAATTCTATTGTTTTATCAAGCAGATTTGACTTTATTACCGGAATCATTTTGTTAAGTTGCCAACTTCATCGAGTTTCCCAGAGTGAGCCGTTCCATACGCTCACTTTTCCACATACCACAGTTTGATTGAGATCGGGTTTGCACTTCTAAAGTTTAAGCCGCTTCCAGTGTTATTTTTAAAAGGGATGGTGTTTGTGGCAGAGCTCTTTCTACTATATCCATTGTAGGTTCTGTACCTCTCCTAATATTAAATATTTTTAGCGGCAGTGAAAGTCTTTCATTTTCATCAGCTACTTCAACCTCTGAATTATTGAGAATACTTAAATCTCAGCTGATGTTTTTTGGAACAAAATTAGCTTCTTCTAATATTTTACAAAAAAAGGATCTCTTGTTCCTCTTTCCCAGGCTTGCACTTAACTCTTTGATTCTGTGTTGCATTTTAATATTATCTTCAACTGTTCCTGACGTTTTCAAGTATGCATAATTTTTCATCTTATTAGCCTTTTTTATTAGATCTTCACTCGATAACCCAGGCTTGTGCCGAATAAAGTTGAGGTTTTCGAATTGTTTAGTTGCGTTCGGGACTCCCCAGCCTCTCTTTATCTCGGTGCATGCCATATCATCAGGAATGAACTTCCTTCCATCTCGCAGGCAATCTAACATGTGCCATGCCAATGCTGAAACATGAATGCATACTCCTACTCTTCCAGCTTTGCAATTGCATAATCCAGTAACAATACTACCAGTTGCCAAGTTTAGCTGTATCACTACATCATATTTACTTTTAAGGTCATCGACGCTTGTACTTTAAATATAAATAAAAAAGAATTGAATATGCGTATCTTCTATTCTGTAATCAGTGCTCAATAGAACTTTCGTCACTTTACTGGTCTTGAACCTTTTGTACCCATTTTGGAAATGCTTAGTCGCTTTGTGTCTCGTAAAATGGAGCTTAATTGATTCTTCATTAAAGCCTGTAGGGAAATTTCTCATTTGTTTTAGCCAAGTACAGAAAGGAAGTTCAAGTTCTAAAATATTATTTTCATAGATGATTTCATTAGAAAGGCTAATGATAGTTGAGCTAAAATAGAAAATAAAGTTGATATATTCCTCAAAGATACCAACATGGTATTAGTATTTGTATTTATAATTTCATTATTAACGTCATCAATATTAATACTGTTAATATTAAGATTATATCTGAAATTGAAAATATAAAATTATCGCACATTATTTTAAAATTATAGAGAACTATATAATACAAATCTTGATAATGGAGAATCCATTATTATGATTCAAGTGTTTAGTCCTTGGTTTTCTAGTCTGTTTTTTACATTTTAAGCTTTTTTCTCACTTTAAACTTTACATATCAGCAATATAATTAATTAATCACTGCTAAACAACAGTAAAATCATTATTTAAAAAAAATACTAACTATATTATCTATATATTACCATTTCCTAAAACATCACAGACAAGATCACCCCCAGATTCAAATACATGAACCGGAGAAAATCTACAGAAAGTATAGCAGACGTTTGAAAATAACGTTTTCCCGAGAGCCTATGTGGTCCTAGGATTTTATAGAAATGGCTATTATAGTGTAATTATACAGCATCCAAAATACTTGTCGTTACTTCGTATAGGATATTGGATGACCAGAATATCTAGAAGCCGACAACTTTAACAGTTTTTCAATTTCAACGCCGGTTTGAGATAGAAGCTGAAAATAAGCAAGATACGTGCTTTTGCGCGAAATGCGTTGTGAATATCAAAGATACGTTTAAATGTTTTCTCGATTTAAAAAAATAAATTCAATTACAACCTATTAATGTTTTAATGTTATATACGTAAATTTGAGTGTATAATCTAAATATGTAAATTTTTTACAAAACCACGTATCTCAAGTTAAGTGGTTTTGTTTTAACGGCGACGCGTATCTGTCCATTAGGGAACCAATGAGATACCTGGCTTGTATGATGTTTTTAGGGGGAAAGACACTGAAAATCGAGCCAACATGGTCATTCTCCGTCTTTATAATTAAATAATTTTTTTCGGGTGCCAAACCGCCGCCGCCGAATCATTTACTTTTCGGTGCGGTGCCATCGCCGCCGCCGATAAATTTTGTTCCCGCCGCAAAAAAATCGGTGCTATGCTCTACAAAGACGATCACTCGCGACATTACAAAATGTATTGTAGAAGTTGGCTCGCGCATGACTTTTCTATTTTTTTTATACTGACTGGCTCAATTTAATTTCCAGATGAAAGTATTGGGCGACTAAATTCCCGTTCTGAAAATACTACATGGGGAAATATGCCTGCGAAATAAATTTATATAAGTATAAATAAGTCCATAAATATAAATAATTAAATACAAATTTACCATATTTGTAAATAAGATAGATAATGGCCAATAATAAATTACCGAAATTTAATAACACAATTAAATATTAATCGACTTATCGATTACTTTTAGAGACGGTTTTTGTAATAGAACTAATGCTTAATAACTTTAACTTTTTCGAATAATTTTTTAATTTCACATTACGTTCAATAATTTAAGAATATTTACTATTATTTACCGTTATTTACCATTATTTACTTAAATCTGTTGTTTACCATTATTTACTAAAATCTGTTGTTTACCATTATTTTAATAAAATCTTTTGTTTACTATTATTTACTAAAATCTGCTGTTTACCAAAATACCGTTTATTACCATTAGATACTAAAATCGGTTGTTTACCAAAATACCTTTGTTTACCATTATTTACTAAAATCTGTTGTTTACCATTATTTTAATAAAATCTTTTGTTTACTATTATTTACTAAAATCTGCTGTTTACCAAAATACCGTTTATTACCATTAGATACTAAAATCGGTTGTTTACCAAAATACCTTTGTTTACCATTATTTACTAAAATCTGTTGTTTACCAGTGTATACTAAAATCTGTTGTTTACTATACTATATATATACTATATATACTAAAATCTGCTGTTTATCCAAAATACCATTGTTTACCATTATGTACTAAAATAGGTTGTTTACCAAAATAACGTTGCTTACCATTATTTACTAAAATCTGTTGTTTGCCATTATTTACTAAAATAGTATTCACGAAAATAAAGATATTTAACAGTACTTAGTATTGGTATTTACCATTACTTTAAGAAAACTGTTATTTAGTACTATTTCCAAAAACAGCTATTTCCCAATATTTACCACACTTTTTTATTTAAAAAATATTTACTTAAATATTCTTATTTAAGTTACTTAACAGTATTTACGACTACAAAGCTTTTTCCAAAAAACGTTATTTAATGTTTTTTTACGAAAAACCTCTTTTATTTACCATTACTTACCAAACACCTTATTTATTTACCATTAATTACTGAAAACTTTGTTTACTATTATTCTCTTAATGCTAATTTACCATTATATAACAATAGCGTGCTTTTGGTATCTGACATATTTGAGGTGAATTAAATTACCGATGGTACTATCGAATACCGTATTCCTCGACGCGGTGAAAAGACTTGATCGACGTTTTCGTATCAACAGCGACAATGACATTACACTCGAGCGGGTCATCAATTGATCTCTTGAAAAAAAAGGACAAAAGAGCAGTCCACCTTCTAAAAGGCGAAGTTTTAAAGAGAAAAGCGAGCTTTCAAACAAGAACGAAGGCAGGTGTTTTCCCCGCACAGCTCGGACAAGAAAAGATAAAGATTGAAAAATCTTATCTTTCACTAACACATTAACAGCTGCGAGCGTGTCCAAAGACTCTGAAAGTTTGGGCGCAGGTGAGATTTCTAGTCGCAAAGGCTAAGCGCCTTAATGACCGTCCACAACTTTGCCTTGTTCTTCTCGAGCCCTTTGGTCAACCTCTTTTCTCTCTGACAAAGTGACTTATTACGCTATATCGCTCTCTCTAGGTGCAAAAATGTTCTAACTCCTAACGGTTTCAGTCTCGAGAAAATTGAACTTGATGGATCTTACAGAGCCATGGGCGTGTACTGCCAGTAGACGCGAAATCGTCCTTCGCGAGTTGATGGGTTTTGACCTGACGCGATAACTAACGCTTGATTTCTCCGAAACGTTTGAAACTTTGGCGATACATCAATTGATATACCTTCCTTTGCTGTATAGGTTTTTGGTGAAATTCTGTTACATACCATTTGACAAAAGTATGGGTAGTTTGATAATAGTTAAAAACCACTTGCGTAAAAAATTGAACGAATTAAAATTAAAATTACAACTCTAGTTACGGAATAAAAGGTGTAAACCTAAAATGTGTAAAAACGACGACAACAACCCTTAGTCTCGTGTCTTAAAGGTAGTAGAAGCTAAGCTGCAAAAGTCGTCTGATGATAAACATAACTATTTGTTTTTAACGTAACTATTTCCAATTACTATTATCTTCCGACAAACCTGGTGGAACAAATGTCAAATTGCTTGATCCTTGCAGGGAAGTTCATATACCTTTTAAATTGCTACGGCACTGGTCTTACACTAACTTCACTGATCTTAAACTTGTGTTAAACTGATCTTAAACTTGTGTGAAACTGGTCTTGAGCTTGTGTGAAACTGGTCTTGAGCTTGTGTGAAACTAGTCTTGAGCTTGTGGGAAACTGCCCTTGTGGTAAAACTAAAATTGGTCTTAAACGTGTATGAAACTGTACTTTTAATATTGCGAAACTAGTCTTGTACTGGTGTGAACTGCCAGTCAACCATAAAATTTGCTTTCCTGCCAAACAAATGCCCAGGTGGTAGGCCAACAGCAGAACACGTTGGCCTACAACCAGGGTATTTGTTTGGAAGGAAAGTAAATTTAAAGGGAAGACGATCTGCCTTTTAATAAAATCAACCTCACATATGCAAATTTAACGAAGTTTTTATCCTTTTCTCTAAATTTTAACTACGCATATAGTATTGCTAATTTTAACAATTTTAATTCTGTCCTACAGAGTTTATAATTAGATTCTTATTTTTAAATTTTTATTGAGAACCATTTCTAGAATTTGCGGTGCCTGAATTTTGGGTAGGTAGGCCAATTTGGCGGAGCACCTTATTTTATTTTTTGGGCACTTAAGAAGAACTTTGCGGCCCTTTTTTTTATATAGCTAATAAATATGATGTTTCACCATCAAAATTTGAATGACGTCCATAAGTCAGACTTGCTTTACCCAAATTCCTTCTCATTTATCGTGATTCCACAGCAGCGGCATCTAGGTTATTTACATTCGTATTTTAAATTTCAATATTTACTATAAAGTTTTATTTTCTAAAAAAGAAAAGTAAATTAATTTTTTTGAATAATTTTCGTAATTAATTAACCTCTTCGTTGTTTTCTTATTTTTTCACGAGTTTCCATTTATCCGCAATAGAAGGTGCTGCTAACCAAGTTTGGCAAAAAACCGGCTTTTATAAAAATTAAAAATTCAGTATGGATAAAACCGGTTGTAGCCGGTGCCTTAATCTGGTTAAAACCCTTAATAAAAATGCTCAAATTGATTATATCCATCATTGATGAAATTGCCCTATTTCAAAATTACGTTTTTGCGAGGGACAGTACCGTTAAATTGTGAGGTATAGCTATAGCATACTTATTTACCTGCTATTATCCCCTAACAAACTAACATGGCAGCGTATTTTCACGCGCAAAATGAATTGAATTGTTTATATCTATAGCTCGCTTTACTTGCGACAAAAAGTGAAGGTTAAGGTTTAGTTTTTTCATAATTTCTAATTAATTTATCAATTTTTGTAATATAAAAAAGTGGATTAAACCATGGATTTTAATTGGTGGTTAAATCCGGCTTAATCTAGGGTGGTTTAATCTAATCTGGCTGGCTCTTGCCAACCCTGCTGCTAACAATTCAACGTGAAATGCCCGCTTAATCCAGGTGGGCGGAGGAGTGATGCAATGTGGCTTATTGTAAATTCTACATGACTCCAAACATTATTTTTATTTCAACTAACTGCTACACTTACGGCAATTAATTATAGACTTATAGTACCACCTCTTGGATATATTACATAGACCCTCAGAAGCCAGTTAGTGGCTCGTTTAATAGAATATGGGTAATTCCATACGATTTCGACCACTCATGTCACCATGGGTCAATCGTTTTTTTTTAATTTTAAACACAGATAGATCTGTATAAAAAAGGTGATATCCAAGGTTTAAGCTGAAAATATTGATAAGGTTTAGAATAAACACAGTTTAACCAAAACCCCACATTTTTTTGGTATATCGTACCTCGATTTCAGTACCCCTTCGCTTTAAGTTTAATAACTTTTTATGAATATATTTTATTTTAACAAAATAACACAATCTTACACATTTTGGCAACGCCAATTCAATGGTGGCGTTTATATAGTTCTAACTAGAATTGATACCAGGTTATTGGATGTCAAAATGTACATTTTTATTTTTGGGGGTCTCATTCGAGGGGTTAAAGGGTCATGTGGGCGATTGAAAACACGAAATATAAATACACTATTAGATAGCTCTATAAAAGAGCTTTAAAATAAGCTCTTAAAAAAGGGGTATTTTCCTTGTTTTAATTTGATAAATCAATAACTATTTTCTTGAAATTCAACACTTTTGAAATTTTATATTTTTGATTTCATACAAAAAATGGTTTAAATCTTTTAGAAATTATTACTACGTATTTAACGATGTGTGATAAATAATACTCGAATATTTTCTAAATCATAATCTTTAAGAATAAAGGATCTAGCTCTGGAAGAAGTCGCTGTAGGCGTTGATATTAGTCTCAAAATAAAGTTAAGAGGTACATGGCATTTGTCGTCCCGTTTAGGCCACGACAGACTGTTAACTTACGTATATATTTTTCAACCCTTAATTTTCAGTATTAAATTGATAAAATATTTAATTGAAAATAAATGCGTGTTAAAAAGAGGCATTGAACCTTTTAGTATCGCCTGTAATGTTTGTTGTAACTGAAAACTAAACCTAATCTATAAATATCTAGAAAAAACCTTATACCCTTCAGTATTGATGTTTTCTAATCCACCATTTTGGTTAGCTTGGAAAATACATTAAGAAACACATGGTACAATAAATGCTTCCGAATTTTATTTTTACCTTTTGTAATATCAAGCTCTCAAAAGTATCAACACTTGCAAAAGATTCATTTTATATCATCTATAATGTGTGATAGGTTAAATTTAACATTCTTAGGGGGCAGCCTCGGCTGCCACCAGTTCATTTTTGGCGGAATTTACAATTTAAAAAATAATAATTTATATGTACTAACCCTAAAACAATAGTTCTTTTAACTACGTGTACAATCACAAAACTAAATTTGTGTTAAAATAATACTCAACGGCTCATGTTTATCACTTCGTAAAACTCACCTTTTTATATCTGCTTATGGAAGATATGATTTTATATAATGATTTTTGAGGCACCAATAAGGTAAACTTTAAAATAATTAGTAATAGACGAAATTTAATGAAACTAACATTGCGTAATTTCTAGCAATATTTAAAACTTAGGATGTTTTTAAATGATTGTGTACCTTCCTACAGGAATCCATAACGCTACTTGGAAGGAGTATCTCCCCATATCCCCTGTGGTCTTTTGTGGCGGAACATTGTGGGAGGGGCTAAAAACGCTTATACCGCCTTAAATGACGTCAAATTCAGTGACAAGCAAAGGCTTAAAAGCTCCGCCTACTATGTTCCGCCACAACGGCGGCGAATCGGAGCCGTTATTCATTCCAAGTAGCGTTATGGATTCCTGCTTCCTATAATAATCATTTATTAGAGTAATAACAACCTGAACTATATATTTTTTCACACTAGACTTTTTTATCTACTCACAACCAGCCTTTGTTAATTTATGCAATAAATACCAATTCCTCTTATAAATGTTTATTTTCAGTGACGGGCACATGCGCAGTTTACATACCAAAATGCAAATTCATAATGCATTATTTTTGAAATTTTTTTAATTATTTTAATTAATTTCATTGTAATAAACTTTTTTGTGTAAGCCTAACTGCTTGTTATTACCTTATTATGTTGTGCAAATTCTAGGAAGGTACCCAATCTTTTAAAAACATGCTTAGTTTTAAAAATTGCTATTACTTAAGAAATTGCGTAATGTTAGTTTCACTAAATTTCGTCAGAAGTAAATGGACCGAAGTTATCAGACTGCTAAACTCCCCATGTTGGAGGTGTTTTGCTTGTAAAGTTCCATTTTGACCTCGAATTTGAAATTTGGAGCGCTCCTAGGCCGAAAAAATAACGTTTTTGTGTTTATGAAACCATTTTTATACATGGGAACTGTTCGTATAGCTATTTCTAAGAGCAATTTATCACGTCAAAAGACGGGGAGGGAAATTGGCTTTTATTTGACTCGATTTTCTCATCAATTTCATAAGGAAAACGCCCTCCGATTCTGAGCGCTATTTCAATAACTTCGGTTCGTTTACTACTGATTTCGTCTTTTATTAATTAATTGTTGTTTATAATTTTAAACTGGTGCCTCAAAAATCATTATATAAAATCATATCTTCCATAAGCAGATATAAAAAGGTGAATTTTACGAAGTGAGAAACATGAGCCATTGAGTATTATTTTAATACAAATTTAGTTTTGTGATTGTATACGTAGTTAAAAGTAATATTGTTTTAGGGTTAGTTATTGAAAATATTTCAAAGAACCACTCCTGACTATACATATAAATTATTATTTTTTTAAATTGTGAATTCCGCGAAAATTGAACTTGTGGCAGCCGAGGCGGCCCCCTAAGAAGGTTAAATTGAATTTATCACACATTATATATGTTATAAAATGTTGATACTTTTGGGAGCTTGGTATTACAAAAGGTAAAAATACAATTCGGAAGCATTTATTGTACCATGTGTTTTTTAATGTATTTTCCAAGAAAATAGTAATTGATTTATCAAATAAAAACAAGGAAAATACCCCCTTTTTAAGACCTTATTTTAAAGCTCTTTTATAGAGCTATCTAATAATGTATTTATTTTTTCGTGTTTTCAATCGCCCACATGACCCTTTAACCCCTCGAATGAGATCCCCAAACAAAATGTACATTTTGACATCCAATAACCTGGTATCAATTCTAGTTAGAACTATATAAACTCAACAATTGAATTGGCCTTGCCAAAATGTGTAAGATTGTGTAATTTTGTTAAAATAAATATATTTATAAAAAGTTATTAAACTTAAAACGAAGGGGTACTGAAATCGAGGTACGTTATACCAAAAAATGTGGGGTTTCGGTTAAACTGTGTTTATTCTAAACCTTCTCAATATTTTCAGCTAAAACCTTGGATATCGCCGTTTTTTAGACAGATCTATTTGTGTTTAAAAATTAAAAAAAAATCGATTGACCCATGTGGACATGATTGGTCGAAATCATATGGAATGACCTATATACAACATGATCACTCGTAAGTATGACAAAAAATTTAATTTCAATGAGACCTTGTTTTCCACGGAACATGCAAAAAATGGATCTAAAATTGGAAAATTCATATGAACCTGGTGCTATTGAAAAGGTTACCATGGAAACCAAATCTCGTTATCGTAAGACACTAGCTAAGCTATTGATTGTTTGGGAAATTGTGTTCGTTTTCAAAATTGACTTCACTAACTTCCAATCTACCACGTTAATAACGCGTTTTTAGCGAGTTCACGTAATTTACGTCATATCCCGTGAACAAGGTTCCATCAGAGAAAATTCTTTTAGGGCTCAAAATATGAGCCACTATTTCTTGCAATATGTAAAAATGTCTCCGTAAAGAATGTTTGGGGGACAATTTCTCTGAAACTGAGCACTTTAGGCTAGCGCCCATGCTAATTAGACGAAGCCTTTTTGTATAAACCAGAATAAAAAACAAAATAATTTATTTCAAAAATTGAGGACCAAATTTGAAATGGTTCTTTATCCAGTTTTAGATATTACTATACTAACAATTGTATGTATGTATCCATTATTTTACGTAAATGTTGTTGAGACGCATTGTATCTTACATAGTATATTTAAAATTACTAGTCAATAAAATACTTACGCCATCTCAATACCATGTGGTTAAGTCGCAAATAAAATCTGAATAACTGAGAGATATATGTATTCAGTATCTAAGAGTATAGTTCAAAGTACGTAAGTATCGATTTTTAATGCTGTATGGCAATCCCGAACAATCCAGATGTTTTATTAACACGCGCTCCTTCTAATAACATTACACCGGAATGTGAAAGAATTTCATTTCAGACGTTTTCGTCCCAAATTTTACGTATTTGTCTTCCATTTTTGTTTTATAAAACATAATTCAACGACGTAATGCTTTTAGACTACATTATAAGAATGTAATATATGCTTTTGCAACTTCTGTTATAAAATTAACCCGAGAAGGTACACGTTTCAAGAAAATAACATTAGTAATATAAGAAGGTGGATACTTATTTCTAAGATATGTAAAGGGTGTTACGGCTCAGTGTGTTTCAATTAAATGGCCTGTTGCCATATTAATCGCTACTTTTATTACAGTTCTGAATTTTTCGAAACCACGCTGCAGTTAAGTATTTTCTCACCTATGCATTACGGGCATACATGGGCATTTTTAAGCGGTATTTGAGCGCTAATGTAAGAAATACATTTAACCGCTCATCTTCGCTCAAAATAACTAAGCTGCTCACGAGAGCTGCCCAACTCTGATTACGGGGAAGCTACAAACTATTTTATATCAATTTCTTTAGGAGATTATCGACATTCTAATTTTGTTTATTAAAATCCTTCTTGACGACAAAATTTTCTACCTGTTATAAATTTATCACTTCACTAATAAAAAAAACCGCCTGGATTAATTGGTTCAGAGCAGAAAATCGTTCGTTGAATTTAAGGCTGTGTAAAGGTTTTTGGGGTAGTTTTTGGGAGACAGTATCTTTGAAACGAAGCGCATAAGAACTTATGCTTTAGAATGATTTTAGTCATTGGGACCCGTAGAACACGCACTTGAATTAATGACATTCTTATGCGTAACACACTGTATAATATACCTACTGTCATAGTTAAGAGCCCTGTTACAATTTCATATTTCGAAATAATAGGTAATTTTTGCGGGAAAAGTGGAGTTACGATATATTGGAACTCAGGGACGGAGACGAAACCCTTCATCAAAATTCCGTCCCGATAAGTTGATCCGTAATCGCTTTAGGTTCGCTTTCACTCAACTTTTTAAAGGACGCTCAACGGTTATCAAAGAGATTCGAGCGCCCCTCGTGACGAGAAACCATCTTCGACAGGCGGTATGCTCCGTTGGGCGACACCACCCGCGTTGACCCCGAGAAACACTTTTTCTGCAAAGGCCATCTCCTTCCATTATCCTAATTTTTTATTCCGCCAGTATCGCGTAAAGTACGTGTGACGGCCAGACCAGAATTGATTGAATATGGTCCATTAAAAGTTAGGTTTCATTTTAATTCTTTAACTATAGACTATTAGGCCAACTTTGAAATATTTATGTGTTATACGTGAATGCGTGTCTCGCCTTACGTTCTAAGGTTGTAATTTATCGTGATAATTTACCGAAAAAATTATAAAAATTAGAATACTCGAAAGGTATTTCTTAGTCGTTCGTCTAGAAACATAAAATATCTATATAATATCTTTTAGGGCCACAGAATCGTTTGAATTTTCTTAAAGTCCCGCTCTGGTTTCCGGAAATAAGACTGGGGAAATCTCAGAAAATGATTGGTCTTATCTGCTACCATGTGGTACGGAATGATTGGTCTTATCTGCTACCACTAGCTATGGAATAATTGGTTTTATCTGCTACCATGAGGTACGGAATGATTGGTCTTATCTGCTACCACTAGCTATGGAATAATTTACCTTATCTGCCGCCATGAGGTACGGAATGATTGGTCTTATCTGCTACCACTAGCTATGGAATAATTGGTTTTATCTGCTACCATGAGGTACGGAATGATTGGTCTTATCTGCTACCACTAGCTATGGAATAATTGGCCTTATCTGCAGCCATGAGGTACGGAATGATTGGTATTATCTGCTGCCACTAGCTATGGAATAATTGGCCTTATCTGCCGCCATGAGGTAAGGCATGATTGGTCGTATCAGCTACCTCGAGGTACGGAATGATTGGTCTTATCTGCTATCACTAGCTATGGAATAATTGGTTTTATCTGCTACCATGAGGTACGGAATGATTGGTCTTATCTGCTACCACTAGCTATGGAATAATTGGCCTTATCTGCAGCCATGAGGTACGGAATGATTGGTATTATCTGCTGCCACTAGCTATGGAATAATAGGTTTTATCTGCTACCATGAGGTGCGAAATGATTGGTCTTATCTGCTACGGAAGTGGAAGAGCTTCGTAAAATTCAGATTCTTCCAAATGATTCTGTGGCCTTTCTACAGCATGCGGGCCATTTTTCTCAAGGCTTATACTTAAAAGTTCCTACACTCGGTAGAATATCTTAAGTATTATCTATAGACTTGGTTTGGTGCCGAAATGGGGACGCCGACATTTTAAACCAAACAGGAAATTGCAGGGGTGCCAGGTCGATCGAAAAAAAGAATAAAAAAGTCGAAAGCGAAATTGCAGGGGTTCCAGGTATATCGAAAAAAGATTAAAAAGTCGAAAGCGAAATTGCAGGGGTGCCAGGTCGATCGAAAAAAAGACTAAAAAAGTCGAAAGCGAAATTGCAGGGGTGCCAGGTCGATCGAAAAAAAGACTAAAAAAGTTGAAAGCGAAATTGCAGGGGTGCCAGGTCGATCGAAAAAAAGACTAAAAAAGTCGAAAGTGAAATTGCACGGGTGCCAGGTATATCGAAAAAAGATTAAAAAGTCGAAAGCGAAATTGCAGAGGTGCCAGGTTGATCGAAAAAAGACTAAAAAGTCGAAAGCGAAATTGCAGGGGTGCCAGGTCGATCGAAAAAAAGAATAAAAAAGTCGAAAGCGAAATTGCAGGGGTTCCAGGTATATCGAAAAAAGATTAAAAAGTCGAAAGCGAAATTGCAGGGGTGCCAGGTCGATCGAAAAAAAGACTAAAAAAGTCGAAAGCGAAATTGCAGGGGTGCCAGGTCGATCGAAAAAAAGACTAAAAAAGTTGAAAGCGAAATTGCAGGGGTGCCAGGTCGATCGAAAAAAAGACTAAAAAAGTCGAAAGCGAAATTGCACGGGTGCCAGGTATATCGAAAAAAGATTAAAAAGTCGAAAGCGAAATTGCAGAGGTGCCAGGTTGATCGAAAAAAGACTAAAAAGTCGAAAGCGAAATTGCAGGGGTGCCAGGTCGATCGAAAAAAAGACTAAAAAAGTCGAAAGCGAAATTGCAGGGGTTCCAGGTATATCGAAAAAAGATTAAAAAGTCGAAAGCGAAATTGCAGGGGTGCCAGGTCGATCGAAAAAAAGACTAAAAAAGTCGAAAGCGAAATTGCAGGGGTGCCAGGTCGATCGAAAAAAAGACTAAAAAAGTTGAAAGCGAAATTGCAGGGGTGCCAGGTCGATCGAAAAAAAGACTAAAAAAGTCGAAAGCGAAATTGCACGGGTGCCAGGTATATCGAAAAAAGATTAAAAAGTCGAAAGCGAAATTGCAGAGGTGCCAGGTTGATCGAAAAAAGACTAAAAAGTCGAAAGCGAAATTGCAGGGGTGCCAGGTCGATCGAAAAAAAGACTAAAAAAGTCGAAAGCGAAATTGCAGGGGTTCCAGGTATATCGAAAAAAGATTAAAAAGTCGAAAGCGAAATTGCAGGGGTGCCAGGTCGATCGAAAAAAAGACTAAAAAAGTCGAAAGCGAAATTGCAGGGGTGCCAGGTCGATCGAAAAAAAGACTAAAAAAGTTGAAAGCGAAATTGCAGGGGTGCCAGGTCGATCGAAAAAAAGACTAAAACAGTCGAAAGCGAAATTGCACGGGTGCCAGGTATATCGAAAAAAGATTAAAAAGTCGAAAGCGAAATTGCAGAGGTGCCAGGTTGATCGAAAAAAGACTAAAAAGTCGAAAGCGAAATTGCAGGGGTGCCAGGTCGATCGAAAAAAAGACTAAAAAAGTCGAAAGCGAAATTGCAGGGGTTCCAGGTATATCGAAAAAAGATTAAAAAGTCGAAAGCGAAATTGCAGGGGTGCCAGGTCGATCGAAAAAAAGACTAAAAAAGTTGAAAGCGAAATTGCAGGGGTGCCAGGTCGATCGAAAAAAAGACTAAAAAAGTCGAAAGCGAAATTGCAGGGGTGCCAGGTCGATCGAAAAAAAGACTAAAAAAGTCGAAAGCGAAATTGCAGGGGTGCCAGGTCGATCGAAAAAAAGACTAAAAAAGTTGAAAGCGAAATTGCAGGGGTGCCAGGTCGATCGAAAAAAAGACTAAAAAAGTCGAAAGCGAAATTGCACGGGTGCCAGGTATATCGAAAAAAGATTAAAAAGTCGAAAGCGAAATTGCAGAGGTGCCAGGTTGATCGAAAAAAGACTAAAAAGTCGAAAGCGAAATTGCAGGGGTGCCAGGTCGATCGAAAAAAAGATTAAAAAGTCGAAAGCGAAATTGCAGAGGTGCCAGGTTGATCGAAAAAAGACTAAAAAGTCGAAAGCGAAATTGCAGGGGTGCCAGGTCGATCGAAAAAAAGACTAAAAAAGTCGAAAGCGAAATTGCAGGGGTTCCAGGTATATCGAAAAAAGATTAAAAAGTCGAAAGCGAAATTGCAGGGGTGCCAGGTCGATCGAAAAAAAGACTAAAAAAGTTGAAAGCGAAATTGCAGGGGTGCCAGGTCGATCGAAAAAAATACTAAAAAAGTCGAAAGCGAAATTGCAGGGGTTCCAGGTATATCGAAAAAAGATTAAAAAGTCGAAAGCGAAATTGCAGGGGTGCCAGGTCGATCGAAAAAAAGACTAAAAAAGTCGAAAGCGAAATTGCAGGGGTGCCATGTCGATCGAAAAAAAGACTAAAAAAGTCGAAAGCGAAATTGCAGGGGTGCCAGGTCGATCGAAAAAAAGACTAAAAAAGTTGAAAGCGAAATTGCAGGGGTGCCAGGTCGATCGAAAAAAAGACTAAAAAAGTCGAAAGCGAAATTGCACGGGTGCCAGGTATATCGAAAAAAGATTAAAAAGTCGAAAGCGAAATTGCAGGGGTGCCAGGTCGATCGAAAAAAAGATTAAAAAGTCGAAAGCGAAATTGCAGAGGTGCCAGGTTGATCGAAAAAAGACTAAAAAGTCGAAAGCGAAATTGCAGGGGTGCCAGGTCGATCGAAAAAAAGATTAAAAAGTCGAAAGCGAAATTGCAGAGGTGCCAGGTTGATCGAAAAAAGACTAAAAAGTCGAAAGCGAAATTGCAGGGGTGCCAGGTCGATCGAAAAAAAGACTAAAAAAGTCGAAAGCGAAATTGCAGGGGTTCCAGGTATATCGAAAAAAGATTAAAAAGTCGAAAGCGAAATTGCAGGGGTGCCAGGTCGATCGAAAAAAAGACTAAAAAAGTTGAAAGCGAAATTGCAGGGGTGCCAGGTCGATCGAAAAAAATACTAAAAAAGTCGAAAGCGAAATTGCAGGGGTTCCAGGTATATCGAAAAAAGATTAAAAAGTCGAAAGCGAAATTGCAGGGGTGCCAGGTCGATCGAAAAAAAGACTAAAAAAGTCGAAAGCGAAATTGCAGGGGTGCCATGTCGATCGAAAAAAAGACTAAAAAAGTCGAAAGCGAAATTGCAGGGGTGCCAGGTCGATCGAAAAAAAGACTAAAAAAGTTGAAAGCGAAATTGCAGGGGTGCCAGGTCGATCGAAAAAAAGACTAAAAAAGTCGAAAGCGAAATTGCACGGGTGCCAGGTATATCGAAAAAAGATTAAAAAGTCGAAAGCGAAATTGCAGAGGTGCCAGGTTGATCGAAAAAAGACTAAAAAGTCGAAAGCGAAATTGCAGGGGTGCCAGGTCGATCGAAAAAAAGACTAAAAAAGTCGAAAGCGAAATTGCAGGGGTTCCAGGTATATCGAAAAAAGATTAAAAAGTCGAAAGCGAAATTGCAGGGGTGCCAGGTCGATCGAAAAAAAGACTAAAAAAGTTGAAAGCGAAATTGCAGGGGTGCCAGGTCGATCGAAAAAAATACTAAAAAAGTCGAAAGCGAAACTGCAGGGGTTCCAGGTATATCGAAAAAAGATTAAAAAGTCGAAAGCGAAATTGCAGGGGTGCCATGTCGATCGAAAAAAAGACTAAAAAAGTCGAAATCGAAATTGCAGGGGAACCAGGTCGATCGAAAAAAGACTAAAAAAGTCGAAAGCGAAATTGCAGGGGTACCAGGTCGATCGAAAAAAGACTAAAAAAGTCGAAATCGAAATTGCAGGGGTTCCAGGTCTATCGAAAAAAGACTAAAAAAGTTGAAATCGAAATTGCAGGGGTTCCAGGTCGATCGAAAAAAGACTAAAAAAGTCGAAATCGAAATTGCAGGGGTTCCAGGTCTATCGAAAAAAGACTAAAAAAGTCGAAAGCGAAATTGCAGGGGTACCAGGTCGATCGAAAAAAGACTAAAAAAGTCGAAATCGAAATTGCAGGGGTTCCAGGTCTATCGAAAAAAGACTAAAAAAATCGAAAGCGAAATTGCAGGGGTACCAGGTCGATCGAAAAAAGACTAAAAAAGTCGAAATCGAAATTGCAGGGGTTCCAGGTCTATCGAAAAAAGACTAAAAAAATCGAAAGCGAAATTGCAGGGGTACCAGGTCGATCGAAAAAAGACTAAAAAAGTCGAAATCGAAATTGCAGGGGTTCCAGGTCTATCGAAAAAAGACTAAAAAAATCGAAAGCGAAATTGCAAGGGTACCAGGTCGATCGAAAAAAGACTAAAAAAGTCGAAATCGAAATTGCAGGGGTTCCAGGTCTATCGAAAAAAGACTAAAAAAGTCGAAATCGAAATTGCAGGGGTTCCAGGTCTATCGAAAAAAGACTAAAAAAGTCGAAAGCGAAATTGCAGGGGTGCCAGGTCGATCGAAAAAAAGACTAAAAAAGTCGAAATCGAAATTGCAGGGGTACCAGGTCGATCGAAAAAAGACTAAAAAAGTCGAAATCGAAATTGCAGGGGTACCAGGTCGATCGAAAAAAGACTAAAAAAGTCGAAAGCGAAATTGCAGGGGTACCAGGTCGATCGAAAAAAGACTAAAAAAGTCGAAATCGAAATTGCAGGGGTACCAGGTCGATCGAAAAAAGACTAAAAAAGTCGAAATCGAAATTGCAGGGGTACCAGGTCGATCGAAAAAAGACTAAAAAAGTCGAAATCGAAATTGCAGGGGTACCAGGTCGATCGAAAAAAGACTAAAAAAGTCGAAATCGAAATTGCAGGGGTACCAGGTCGATCGAAAAAAGACTAAAAAAGTCGAAATCGAAATTGCAGGGGTTCCAGGTCTATCGAAAAAAGACTAAAAAAGTCGAAAGCGAAATTGCAGGGGTACCAGGTCGATCGAAAAAAGACTAAAAAAGTCGAAATCGAAATTGCAGGGGTTCCAGGTCTATCGAAAAAAGACTAAAAAAGTCGAAATCGAAATTGCAGGGGTTCCAGGTCTATCGAAAAAAAGACTAAAAAAGTCGAAAGCGAAATTGCAGGGGTGCCAGGTCGATCGAAAAAAGACTAAAAAAGTCGAAATCGAAATTGCAGGGGTTCCAGGTCTATCGAAAAAAGACTAAAAAAGTCGAAAGCGAAATTGCAGGGGTACCAGGTCGATCGAAAAAAGACTAAAAAAGTCGAAATCGAAATTGCAGGGGTTCCAGGTCGATCGAAAAAAGACTAAAAAAGTCGAAATCGAAATTGCAGGGGTACCAGGTCGATCGAAAAAAGGCTAAAAAAATCGAAAGCGAAATTGCAGGGGTACCAGGTCGATCGAAAAAAGACTAAAAAAGTCGAAATCGAAATTGCAGGGGTTCCAGGTCTATCGAAAAAAGACTAAAAAAGTCGAAATCGAAATTGCAGGGGTTCCAGGTCGATCGAAAAAAGACTAAAAAAGTCGAAATCGAAATTGCAGGGGTTCCAGGTCTATCGAAAAAAGACTAAAAAAGTCGAAATCGAAATTGCAGGGGTACCAGGTCGATCGAAAAAAGACTAAAAAAGTCGAAATCGAAATTGCAGGGGTTCCAGGTCTATCGAAAAAAGACTAAAAAAGTCGAAAGCGAAATTGCAGGGGTACCAGGTCGATCGAAAAAAGACTAAAAAAGTCGAAATCGAAATTGCAGGGGTTCCAGGTCTATCGAAAAAAGACTAAAAAAGTCGAAATCGTCATTGCAGGGGTTCCAGGTCGATCGAAAAAAGACTAAAAAAGTCGAAATCGAAATTGCAGGGGTTCCAGGTCTATCGAAAAAAGACTAAAAAAGTCGAAAGCGAAATTGCAGGGGTACCAGGTCGATCGAAAAAAGACTAAAAAAGTCGAAATCGAAATTGCAGGGGTTCCAGGTCGATCGAAAAAAGACTAAAAAAGTCGAAATCGAAATTGCAGGGGTACCAGGTCGATCGAAAAAAGGCTAAAAAAATCGAAAGCGAAATTGCAGGGGTACCAGGTCGATCGAAAAAAGACTAAAAAAGTCGAAATCGAAATTGCAGGGGTTCCAGGTCTATCGAAAAAAGACTAAAAAAGTCGAAATCGAAATTGCAGGGGTTCCAGGTCGATCGAAAAAAGACTAAAAAAGTCGAAATCGAAATTGCAGGGGTTCCAGGTCTATCGAAAAAAGACTAAAAAAGTCGAAATCGAAATTGCAGGGGTACCAGGTCGATCGAAAAAAGACTAAAAAAGTCGAAATCGAAATTGCAGGGGTTCCAGGTCTATCGAAAAAAGACTAAAAAAGTCGAAAGCGAAATTGCAGGGGTACCAGGTCGATCGAAAAAAGACTAAAAAAGTCGAAATCGAAATTGCAGGGGTTCCAGGTCTATCGAAAAAAGACTAAAAAAGTCGAAATCGTCATTGCAGGGGTTCCAGGTCTATCGAAAAAAGACTAAAAAAATCGAAAGCGAAATTGCAGGGGTACCAGGTCGATCGAAAAAAGACTAAAAAAGTCGAAATCGAAATTGCAGGGGTTCCAGGTCGATCGAAAAAAGACTAAAAAAGTCGAAAGCGAAATTGCAGGGGTACCAGGTCGATCGAAAAAAGACTAAAAAAGTCGAAATCGAAATTGCAGGGGTACCAGGTCTATCGAAAAAAGACTAAAAAAGTCGAAAGCGAAATTGCAAGATACCAGGTCGATCGAAAAAAGACTAAAAAAGTCGAAATCGAAATTGCAGGGGTTCCAGGTCTATCGAAAAAAGACTAAAAAAGTCGAAAGCGAAATTGCAGGGGTACCAGGTCGATCGAAAAAAGACTAAAAAAGTTGAAATCGAAATTGCAGGGGTTCCAGGTCTATCGAAAAAAGACTAAAAAAGTCGAAAGCGAAATTGCAGGGGTTCCAGGTCTATCGAAAAAAGACTAAAAAAGTCGAAATCGAAATTGCAGGGGTACCAGGTCGATCGAAAAAAGACTAAAAAAGTCGAAAGCGAAATTGCAGGGGTACCAGGTCGATCGAAAAAAGACTAAAAAAGTCGAAATCGAAACTGCAGGGGTTCCAGGTCTATCGAAAAAAGACTAAAAAAGTCGAAAGCGAAATTGCAGGGGTACCAGGTCGATCGAAAAAAGACTAAAAAAGTCGAAATCGAAATTGCAGGGGTTCCAGGTCTATCGAAAAAAGACTAAAAAAGTCGAAATCGAAATTGCAGGGGTTCCAGGTCTATCGAAAAAAGACTAAAAAAGTCGAAAGCGAAATTGCAGGGGTACCAGGTCGATCGAAAAAAGACTAAAAAAGTCGAAATCGAAATTGCAGGGGTTCCAGGTCTATCGAAAAAAAAGACTAAAAAAGTCGAAAGCGAAATTGCAGGGGTGCCAGGTCGATCGAAAAAAGACTAAAAAAGTCGAAATCGAAATTGCAGGGGTTCCAGGTCTATCGAAAAAAGACTAAAAAAGTCGAAAGCGAAATTGCAGGGGTACCAGGTCGATCGAAAAAAGACTAAAAAAGTCGAAATTGAAATTGCAGGGGTTCCAGGTCTATCGAAAAAAGACTAAAAAAGTCGAAAGCGAAATTGCAGGGGTACCAGGTCGATCGAAAAAAGACTAAAAAAGTCGAAAGCGAAATTGCAGGGGTACCAGGTCGATCGAAAAAAGACTAAAAAAGTCGAAATCGAAATTGCAGGGGTACCAGGTCGATCGAAAAAAGACTAAAAAAGTCGAAATCGAAATTGCAGGGGTTCCAGGTCTATCGAAAAAAGACTAAAAAAGTCGAAAGCGAAATTGCAGGGGTACCAGGTCGATCGAAAAAAGACTAAAAAAGTCGAAATCGAAATTGCAGGGGTTCCAGGTCTATCGAAAAAAGACTAAAAAAGTCGAAAGCGAAATTGCAGGGGTTCCAGGTCTATCGAAAAAAGACTAAAAAAGTCGAAAGCGAAATTGCAGGGGTACCAGGTCGATCGAAAAAAGACTAAAAAAGTCGAAATCGAAATTGCAGGGGTTCCAGGTCTATCGAAAAAAGGCTAAAAAAGTCGAAAGCGAAATTGCAGGGGTACCAGGTCGATCGAAAAAAGACTAAAAAAGTCGAAAGCGAAATTGCAGGGGTACCAGGTCGATCGAAAAAAGACTAAAAAAGTCGAAATCGAAATTGCAGGGGTACCAGGTCGATCGAAAAAAGACTAAAAAAGTCGAAATCGAAATTGCAGGGGTTCCAGGTCTATCGAAAAAAGACTAAAAAAGTCGAAAGCGAAATTGCAGGGGTACCAGGTCGATCGAAAAAAGACTAAAATAGTCGAAATCGAAATTGCAGGGGTTCCAGGTCTATCGAAAAAAGACTAAAAAAGTCGAAAGCGAAATTGCAGGGGTGCCAGGTATATCGAAAAAAGATTAAAAAGTCGAAAGCGAAATTGCAGGGGTGCCAGGTTGATCGAAAAAAGACTAAAAAGTCGAAAGCGAAATTGCAGGGGTGCCAGTTCGATCGAAAAAAAGACTAAAAAAGTCGAAAGCGAAATTGCAGGGGTTCCAGGTCTATCGAAAAAAGACTAAAAAAGTCGAAAGCGAAATTGCAGGGGTACCAGGTCGATCGAAAAAAGACTAAAAAAGTCGAAATCGAAATTGCAGGGGTACCAGGTCGATCGAAAAAAGACTAAAAAAGTCGAAATCGAAATTGCAGGGGTACCAGGTCGATCGAAAAAAGACTAAAAAAGTCGAAAGCGAAATTGCAGGGGTACCAGGTCGATCGAAAAAAGACTAAAAAAGTCGAAATCGAAATTGCAGGGGTACCAGGTCGATCGAAAAAAGACTAAAAAAGTCGAAATCGAAATTGCAGGGGTACCAGGTCGATCGAAAAAAGACTAAAAAAGTCGAAATCGAAATTGCAGGGGTTCCAGGTCTATCGAAAAAAGACTAAAAAAGTCGAAATCGAAATTGCAGGGGTTCCAGGTCTATCGAAAAAAGACTAAAAAAGTCGAAAGCGAAATTGCAGGGGTACCAGGTCGATCGAAAAAAGACTAAAAAAGTCGAAAGCGAAATTGCAGGGGTACCAGGTCGATCGAAAAAAGACTAAAAAAGTCGAAATCGAAATTGCAGGGGTACCAGGTCGATCGAAAAAAGACTAAAAAAGTCGAAATCGAAATTGCAGGGGTTCCAGGTCTATCGAAAAAAGACTAAAAAAGTCGAAAGCGAAATTGCAGGGGTACCAGGTCGATCGAAAAAAGACTAAAATAGTCGAAATCGAAATTGCAGGGGTTCCAGGTCTATCGAAAAAAGACTAAAAAAGTCGAAATCGAAATTGCAGGGGTTCCAGGTCTATCGAAAAAAGACTAAAAAAGTCGAAAGCGAAATTGCAGGGGTACCAGGTCGATCGAAAAAAGACTAAAATAGTCGAAATCGAAATTGCAGGGGTTCCAGGTCTATCGAAAAAAGACTAAAAAAGTCGAAAGCGAAATTGCACGGGTGCCAGGTTGATCGAAAAAAGATTAAAAAGTCGAAAGCGAAATTGCAGAGGTGCCAGGTTGATCGAAAAAAGACTAAAAAGTCGAAAGCGAAATTGCAGGGGTGCCAGTTCGATCGAAAAAAAGACTAAAAAAGTCGAAAGCGAAATTGCAGGGGTTCCAGGTCTATCGAAAAAAGACTAAAAAAGTCGAAAGCGAAATTGCAGGGGTACCAGGTCGATCGAAAAAAGACTAAAATAGTCGAAATCGAAATTGCAGGGGTTCCAGGTCTATCGAAAAAAGACTAAAAAAGTCGAAATCGAAATTGCAGGGGTTCCAGGTCTATCGAAAAAAGACTAAAAAAGTCGAAAGCGAAATTGCAGGGGTACCAGGTCGATCGAAAAAAGACTAAAATAGTCGAAATCGAAATTGCAGGGGTTCCAGGTCTATCGAAAAAAGACTAAAAAAGTCGAAATCGAAATTGCAGGGGTACCAGGTCGATCGAAAAAAGACTAAAAAAGTCGAAATCGAAATTGCAGGGGTTCCAGGTCTATCGAAAAAAGACTAAAAAAGTCGAAATCGAAATTGCAGGGGTTCCAGGTCTATCGAAAAAAGACTAAAAAAGTCGAAAGCGAAATTGCAGGGGTACCAGGTCGATCGAAAAAAGACTAAAAAAGTCGAAAGCGAAATTGCAGGGGTACCAGGTCGATCGAAAAAAGACTAAAAAAGTCGAAATCGAAATTGCAGGGGTACCAGGTCGATCGAAAAAAGACTAAAAAAGTCGAAATCGAAATTGCAGGGGTTCCAGGTCTATCGAAAAAAGACTAAAAAAGTCGAAAGCGAAATTGCAGGGGTACCAGGTCGATCGAAAAAAGACTAAAATAGTCGAAATCGAAATTGCAGGGGTTCCAGGTCTATCGAAAAAAGACTAAAAAAGTCGAAATCGAAATTGCAGGGGTTCCAGGTCTATCGAAAAAAGACTAAAAAAGTCGAAAGCGAAATTGCAGGGGTACCAGGTCGATCGAAAAAAGACTAAAATAGTCGAAATCGAAATTGCAGGGGTTCCAGGTCTATCGAAAAAAGACTAAAAAAGTCGAAAGCGAAATTGCACGGGTGCCAGGTTGATCGAAAAAAGATTAAAAAGTCGAAAGCGAAATTGCAGAGGTGCCAGGTTGATCGAAAAAAGACTAAAAAGTAGAAAGCGAAATTGCAGGGGTGCCAGTTCGATCGAAAAAAAGACTAAAAAAGTCGAAAGCGAAATTGCAGGGGTTCCAGGTCTATCGAAAAAAGACTAAAAAAGTCGAAAGCGAAATTGCAGGGGTACCAGGTCGATCGAAAAAAGACTAAAATAGTCGAAATCGAAATTGCAGGGGTTCCAGGTCTATCGAAAAAAGACTAAAAAAGTCGAAATCGAAATTGCAGGGGTTCCAGGTCTATCGAAAAAAGACTAAAAAAGTCGAAAGCGAAATTGCAGGGGTACCAGGTCGATCGAAAAAAGACTAAAATAGTCGAAATCGAAATTGCAGGGGTTCCAGGTCTATCGAAAAAAGACTAAAAAAGTCGAAAGCGAAATTGCAGGGGTGCCAGTTCGATCGAAAAAAAGACTAAAAAAGTCGAAATCGAAATTGCAGGGGTTCCAGGTCTATCGAAAAAAGACTAAAAAAGTCGAAAGCGAAATTGCAGGGGTACCAGGTCGATCGAAAAAAGACTAAAATAGTCGAAATCGAAATTGCAGGGGTTCCAGGTCTATCGAAAAAAGACTAAAAAAGTCGAAATCGAAATTGCAGGGGTTCCAGGTCTATCGAAAAAAGACTAAAAAAGTCGAAAGCGAAATTGCAGGGGTACCAGGTCGATCGAAAAAAGACTAAAATAGTCGAAATCGAAATTGCAGGGGTTCCAGGTCTATCGAAAAAAAACTAAAAAAGTCGAAAGCGAAATTGCACGGGTGCCAGGTCGATCGAAAAAAGACTAAAATAGTCGAAATCGAAATTGCAGGGGTTCCAGGTCTATCGAAAAAAGACTAAAAAAGTCGAAATCGAAATTGCAGGGGTTCCAGGTCTATCGAAAAAAGACTAAAAAAGTCGAAATCGAAATTGCAGGGGTTCCAGGTCTATCGAAAAAAGACTAAAAAAGTCGAAAGCGAAATTGCAGGGGTACCAGGTCGATCGAAAAAAGACTAAAATAGTCGAAATCGAAATTGCAGGGGTTCCAGGTCTATCGAAAAAAGACTAAAAAAGTCGAAAGCGAAATTGCACGGGTGCCAGGTCGATCGAAAAAAGACTAAAATAGTCGAAATCGAAATTGCAGGGGTTCCAGGTCTATCGAAAAAAGACTAAAAAAGTCGAAATCGAAATTGCAGGGGTTCCAGGTCTATCGAAAAAAGACTAAAAAAGTCGAAAGCGAAATTGCAGGGGTACCAGGTCGATCGAAAAAAGACTAAAATAGTCGAAATCGAAATTGCAGGGGTTCCAGGTCTATCGAAAAAAGACTAAAATAGTCGAAATCGAAATTGCAGGGGTTCCAGGTCTATCGAAAAAAGACTAAAAAAGTCGAAAGCGAAATTGCAGGGGTACCAGGTCGATCGAAAAAAGACTAAAATAGTCGAAATCGAAATTGCAGGGGTTCCAGGTCTATCGAAAAAAGACTAAAAAAGTCGAAAGCGAAATTGCACGGGTGCCAGGTATATCGAAAAAAGATTAAAAAGTCGAAAGCGAAATTGCAGAGGTGCCAGGTTGATCGAAAAAAGACTAAAAAGTCGAAAGCGAAATTGCAGGGGTGCCAGTTCGATCGAAAAAAAGACTAAAAAAGTCGAAAGCGAAATTGCAGGGGTTCCAGGTCTATCGAAAAAAGACTAAAAAAGTCGAAAGCGAAATTGCAGGGGTACCAGGTCGATCGAAAAAAGACTAAAAAAGTCGAAATCGAAATTGCAGGGGTACCAGGTCGATCGAAAAAAGACTAAAAAAGTCGAAATCGAAATTGCAGGGGTTCCAGGTCGATCGAAAAAAGACTAAAAAAGTCGAAATCGAAATTGCAGGGGTACCAGGTCGATCGAAAAAAGACTAAAAAAGTCGAAATCGAAATTGCAGGGGTTCCAGGTCTATCGAAAAAAGACTAAAAAAGTCGAAAGAGAAATTGCAGGGCTGCAAGGTCAATCGAAAACTACGCTTTCTTGCTTAGTTCACTTTACTTTCTATTAATATATTCTTCAAATTCAATTTAATATCACCCTTCGTCGAATTTTACTAGATTTCGCAAATTTTTGGTCAGATTTACCCTTTCCCTTTTCGAATTTTAAGATCTGGGAAATAATCCTCGACCTGGCATCACTGGCTGTAGGTTATTTTTAAATGTGATCTATCTCTTATATTAAGACTACTTTTTGACGGAACTTTCATTGAGTCTTTTCTATTTTTTTAATATATTTTGGTTAAATCTGTGGCCCTTTTGAAAACTTGGTAAGCTATAACCATGAGTAGCATAATCACGCCTACGTATGCCATTAATGGTATTTCCTTTAATTAAACCTTATCCACGGGATATGACGGAAGTTATGTCACATCCAACTCCGTCACCGGAAAAACGTCATCAGATTTACTTGTCGGAAACAAAAGTTATTGAAGCGGATTTTGAAATGCTCAGATTAAACCACCTTCGTAGTGGTAGATATTCCATTTACATTACGTACGTGTTTTGAAGGATAAGTTAAGGACAGTGATAAGATTTCTGCCATTTCTATTAGACACTAGCGTAATAGCATTGAAAGTATCGCGACTTCCAAACAATCGATCGGTTAAATGTTTTGAAATGTTTAAGGGTGACACCATAAGTTCATCATTATTTTCACAAAAGTGTGTCAGTTAGTCGAGGTAAATACTGCGGCGTAGACTTGACTAAAATACGTGACTTAAAAACTGTCATATTCAAATATTAAAACAAGGTTCCTTCTATAAATAAAACTGTAGATGGCGCCACTTTTACGACGAGTGGCAATCGAGTCCGACTACTGCGAACCCCGAAGATAGGGGGCATTCTTGTTCATGCGGCTCCAGCTCCTAAACTTCCCTTATTAACAATTTTGAATATTAAAAATTTGTTCCTTATTAAACTAATAATTGTAAACAAAATATTTTCATTTACGAACACAACAAAAACAAATGATCTAAAATTTTAGAGCTTTCTGAAGTTCGTAAACTGTTGGAATTTTGACTGCGAAACAGGTGGTTGCGTAGCAGACGAAATTACAGAAGCGTATGAGCTTTTCGCAACGATCGAAGTAAGTCGGTGTGACCAACCGTCTTTTGATGGGAAGCCCCCATAAATATTTTACTATTCGTAAGAAAATAAAGGGGACAAAAATTACAACTACCATACTTATTTCCATTATATTACATATAAACCCGCAAGCCAAGTTATAGAAGTGTGAAACTTATAGGTTATTATGTTACTTATGCTAATACAAAATACTATCAATTTGGAACTGTTGATGGATTGAGAGTTTGGAAACATCTGCATAATTCACGAAGTTGAAAGAATCGATTTATGCAAACACTTCCTCGTTCGCAACGGCCAATTTCTAAAACGAAGCCAAACAAAAGCAACTGTTGTGTTACAAAAGACCTAACAACATAAGTACAAACTGCGCAAAGCAGTTGGCGTATAAACCCTATTGGAATCGCGATTTACCTCCCGACTATTCCACATTTAATAAGTACAAATCTATCGATTCGAGGTATAAATCGGACAGGGAATATCATCTTTCACCTCATCTAATGGTATTGAATGTAGGTCGACAGAAATGAGATTGATTTAGAGAAACTTTTCAAAAGTTTACGACTGCTTAAAACGCAGTATCCCCAAAACCGTTCATTTCCCTTTTACATCAAAACTCCACACGGTTCTCTGATCTTTTGCTGAAGAGTTGCCAGTTGGACAGTTTTCCTACACAATTGCGCTTCTTTTAAAAGTATGAGGCGGGAACATAATATGGTGTTTCTGCTTGTTTTAGATGATTTAGACTAAAACCATAAATTAATAAGTTATTATCTGTTTATTTCTGTATAAACATTACACTTTCTTTAAAAGTTGGTATTTAATTTCTATAATATTAGGCAATAAAATATACTACTTTTTAAAAAGGTACTGCCAATTATTTCGGTTTTAAAAAAAGTACAATTTCTATTTTTAATGTAGGTTATTAATTATTATTACTATTTGTGAGATAATTTGGGCTTCATTAAAATTATTTTTCCATATCAATTAATATTAGTCCATGAAATAATTTATTTGTACTTCTGGAATATGACTGTGATGAGATGATTTTTAGCGTATCTCGCAATTTATCTCAAAGCCTAACTATACGCTCCTCCCCTTTAATGTCAATCAAACCGACGTGATATCTCATTGGTTCCCTGAAACTTACCTCATCCGAAATGATTGAAACACACTGAATGCCGTAACTCAACATGGTCATTGAAATATTTACGTTCATGATTAACTCATTTCTATTAAGAAATGCCCGATAATTAGGGCTATTTTTAGAAATCCATCTTGTACGGGCGTCTATAATTTGCGCTAGTTTAATTTCCATTTGGGCTGGTTGGGGAACAGGTCACTTGTAGCCGGCAACCCCGTTCTTTCCCGTAACCATAGAAACTCGCTTTCCGTGTCGCCGCTCGTTTTTCTTCGGCGATAGTTTGTTAAACGCGATTCGGGTGTTTGAAAGCACTCTGTCTCTCTATCTCTCTCTCTCTCTCTCTCTCTCGCTCTCGGGTCGTCAGGGCTGGACGCTCGGACAAAGAGGCCTTCGGACTGCGCGCAGCCAATTGCCGATCCGAGCTTGGCGGGTAAACACACACTCAGTCCCTAACGTCGTCTGCATCTCGTCGGCGGTACTAGCGTCGAAGCCGTGTTTATAGGCGTCGGAGGCCCGTTACCTTCGCGAGCTCTGCTCAGAACTCGGAGGCGAACGCGGGAACAGGGGGGCGAGGAACTGGTTTAATTCGTTTCCTCGGTCCGTTGACCAGTCGATCACGCTTCGAGACGGCGTCCATTTTCAACCTGGGAAACTTCTCTTCGTCCGTTGCTGGCAAGAAAACCACTGTCACCAACAAGATGACCAATTCGGCCACGGATAGAAGAGATCCCAACAACATCAGCGAGTACTTGAGGGTAAGATGAACTTCTTTTATGTTAACACCAAGTGTCTTTGTCGGACTGCGAAACGCGTTTACTTCTTAGGAGCACGTGTATTGACGAGGGTTAGTTCGTAATGGACAGAAACGGATTGGCCAGTCGAACTATAAGTTCACTGAAACGTCGCGAGTTCGCTCCGGGAGAGGCCCATGAGGGCTGGTTATAATAATACCAGAAAGGTATTTCTCGCGATTAAAGTATTCCGTTCCTTCTCCTGTCAATGTTAAGGACTTGAAACCTTCGCAATCCACCTCATAAGTCTTTTTAAAAAAATGTGCCAGGTTAAAACATATTATAATAACTTTATAAAACTATTTCATCGGGAAAGATGGGGTTAAAGTAAGTTCAATTACACTTTGAGACGTGATGCGGTGTACGCTTCCGCAAATGGACGGGAAATTAACTTCGACTTAAATCCCCTTAGACCTGCGAAGTTACATGTTACACCTTAATAGTCAAGATAGATACTTCTCTCGTAACAGATATATTATATATTTCTGATCGTACTAATCACGAGGCGAGCACGCTCGATCAATATTGTAATGCTTTGTCGTAGAAGCGTAATCAGCTCTCGAAATCCTTTGCTAACCCACATTTTTGTTCAATTGCGTTTTGTTTATCGTTCTGAATAACATGAGTCACGATTTCGACTTCGTGCAAAAGTCAATCTTGTTTAAATGTTTGCTTTGTCTGTCCTTTCGGTAGCGAATATGAATTTATACCTTGAGCTCAGCATTGCTAAACTTGGGGCGGAATGCTATTATATAATAGGGTTTTTCCTCGCAGTCCCTAAGGATTTGTGTACACTATATTCTCCTATGGTGTTGCCGCCGCCGTTCGGGACCCTTTGGCTTCAAAGGGACAATCATAAAACAATTACATTCCCTTTTCATCCCAATAATAATTTGAGCAATCGGGTACCACAAGAGTTTTGTATTTGATTTTGTTCATTTTCGATTAAAAATGTACATTTCTGAAATTAATTTCAAATTTATTAAAAATAAAATTTTGGCAAATTGGCCACTTTTACCTGCATTTATAGTTGTACAGAAAAATTGGAATTTTTTAATGAGGTTTTTAAGCAGTTTATGGAACCTTACAACTTGCGTACGCGTTATTATGATATTTGAATTTAGTATCAATTCAAATGTTGTCTGCCAACGTTGCATTTAACATCAATTGTAAATGATAATTGACTGCCCGTTGCACCATTTCTGATAGAAAATAAAACTGCACCCGTCCATACAAAATATTCAGCCCTAGTGATCACAATACAAATATAAATATAAAATTTTGATATGTGTGAAACCGTTAGGGTTTCAATGTAATTGATTGTTTATAAGAAATATCTTATTTTTGGCTATTAAAAATGGGGCAGAAATTGGTACCGCACGGGATAAAAGGGAAAATGGCACAACAATCAATAGGGGATAACAGACCGTTGCTGTCGATTGAAGGAAGTAGGAACTAAATCGAAAAACGTCTGCTCGCACGCGCTACGCCGTATTTTAACGTCACTAGCACAGATAACCTCTAGTTTCTGTTAAATATGGTAAATTCGTTGATCCACCATAAACATGGAAGTGCATCTTCCCTTTAATCTATTTCTGACACTAGGGGTCACAGATGTTGGGCACTTGCTCGATGGGGGATTGTGTGAACTCAAATGTCCGTGACATCTTGCTCAGTTCCAGTGCTATAATAACGGTGGCACTTTCACAACGCAAAAATACTTATCTAACATTCCTCTAGGGGTACAAATAGTTCTATTGATTTTCAGTTGATACGATAATGAGATATGAGGCTTGTTCTTGCGTTAACCCAACTTCTCTGACTCACTTCAATATATAATAACTAATAAACTATTTAATTTAAAGTGGTGAAAACTACTATTAGCACTGGAGGAGAGTATATTATAATACTAAAAAAAACCCGTTTTTTAATTATAAATTGCGAAAAAAAGTTATACGGGAAATGTTTCTATTACAAATGACCTCTAGGTTTTATTCAGTAGCTCAAGTCGATACTACATCGTAAAAAAGTACTTTCCTTCTTTCACATTTGACAAGAAAACTATATTGGGCATTCTTGCTGTATTTCAAACAAAATAATCTGAATCTGACAACACTGTTATCTTTTTTGGCCGGCTTTTTTGTTTTTTCCTGTTTCACTACATTGAAAATGGCTTCTTATTTGACCGTTTTTGGATGATAGACCTTTGGGCTGCTCCAATTGCTTCCTGGTTGCGTTAAGAGCAGACTCGGAGCAGCTCATGTTTCTGAAGATTCTATAGGAATCTGCGTAATTTTTCCATAGAATTCGATTACAATTCTATAGAATTTACGTTTAGGAAATTGTAGCTAAGGTAAAATTTTCAAACTGCAACTTCATAAAACTTGATTTTAATCAGTCACTAGTTATTGTCACCTTAAAACCCAGTTTGAGTTGGTTTGAATGCCACAAAACTGGTCTAAAGCGATAGTACGACCCCGACTTTAATAGTGATGTATGCAGCGACGTAGAAATAGAAGGATAGAACCATTAGCTTCAAATTTTCTTTTAAACAATTTAAGTTCCGTAGACAGCTTTTCAATTTACAGATTAAAGTTTTAACATTCACATCCAAAAATATATTTTGACAAACATAAAATATATGTATCCATTTCATAACAGGTATTAGAGATAGCAGAAGCGGCACGTATACGTAAGAATATAATTTAAAGAATAAGTCCACTTTGTGTATAATACATTGAGGGGCTGGCGAAGGTGAAACTAGTCGTTTTATTTTATTTTAAATAAATGTATTATACACAAAGTTAACTTGTTCTTTTAATAAACAATTTTATAACATTTTATTAAAGTAATTGTTAAAGATAAATAATTATTGTTAAGTTATAGCTATTTAGTAATTAACATTTGAGTACTATATTCAGTTGTATCTAAAAGTGTGAGAAATGTTCGTAGCTTTGGCCATGCCCGAAATCAGAAAAAGCATGGATGACGTTGCACTGATTATTGTCTATTCTATTGGGTGGTTTGAATATTGTATTTTTAGCCGAATTTCGGGTAGCTCCTCCCCCTGCCTTCACGCTACTCAGGCATACCTTCCTGCTTAATAAAACGCGAGATTATGTAGCCCCAACCCCAAAATTCAAAGGATTCTGGGGCTATTTAATTAAATAGTTATAATGGTCTCAAAAACCAAATTTGTGTCATCCTCGGAGGAATAAAAAAAGAAACCTATTCAAATGAAATTCTGGGTGGAACTAGCTACATCTATGTTCTAAGATCTTTAGAGTTAACGCTTGTGACAAAAAATGAGATGAATTCAAATTGATATTCATTCGCTGTAGTGTGGTGCCGCTAGAGACAACCAAGTATTAGTGATTTCAAATATTTCTATTATTTCATTGTGTCCCGGCGATTTTAAGGGGAAACGATGTGAATGTTTATTTGCAAAATAGGCAAATTTAAAAATATAAACAGTTGTTCGGTGTTAAGAAATGTTGAAACTCCAAGAAATTAAATAAAAATAAGATGTATTAGGCACTATAATAATGACAAAATTTTCATCAACTTTAAGGTCTAAATTGGATTACCTATTAAAAAAAAATAAAACAAACCCCGTCCATTTATCTTATGTCATTTTCATAGAACATAAACTTAATTTTTTTTTAAATGTTGGATTTTGGGTTGGTTTGTCAAGTTTAAGATTTTTTTAAGAGTTTATTTAAAACTGCTCTGAACAAATGCATATATGGGACCTTGAGAACGTTTGAATATAAGCAACGTTTATGTATATAACAGTTTTATCTCCGAAAAAAAATGGTTCCAAACGACAGAGAACGAAATTCGTCCCAATTCTGAAATGCGAGATTCTGTACTAAAATCAACGATAATAAATTTTACTTTTCATCAAGATTGCGACTGGGTATAATTATAGCGTAATCCACCGTTGCCTACGTTACTACAAACCCGTGCACGCGAAATTTCTTCAATTTATTTTTGGAATTTCAGTTTGATAATTTTGGCCACTAGGTTCTTTCGTATCTTGACTACTTTGCTCCGGCAAAATTTCAAGTGTGAAGAAGACTAACGAAAAATATGCCGATTTATGCTGTTCAATTTTAAGAAATTTGGGATGTTATTTAGTAGTATGTTTAGCTTATTTTAAGAAGTATAATCAAGAAAAAGGAAGGTGAGAACACATACGCCATTAATTAATAAAATAGGTTCGCAGTGAACTCGCAAAAATCCATTTCAGAGAGCCACCTATCGTGAATAAGAAGTAAACGAGAAGTCGTGTCGTCGTTGTCGAGAGGCGTGCACGGGCTTTATAGTAACGTACGCAACGAATTGACACGCAAAAATTTGTTTTATCCGTGGTAAATACAACCCTGTCATTGGAACTATAACAGATTTCAAGAACGACAAACGCCATAGTGCCCCGTTCAATAATAGAAGCGCTTTTTCTCGCAGGAGGTCGATTTTGTGGGTTTTTCCACTGGCATTCGCGTGCACAGAATGTCGGAACGCAATCTTTTTAGAATTCCCATCAGTGACTTTCTCGCCCAGTAGAGTGTCTTGCTGGCCTACTCCGCCTACATGGCTGTTGGCTTCACCTTGAGACGGTTCTAACAGGAAATTCACTTTCAGATCATAATTCAACAGATGCCTAGTTTTTATTGTTACATCTTCATCGATTTTAGAAACACGCGTTCGTGCGATCATAAATCTTTATTGGGGCCGAAAGCCCAATGAATTAAAGGGCCACAAACTAATTTTAAAATTTCAGACCGAATATCAGATAGCTTATTTAAGAGCCTTATTTCAGAGAGCCTTTTTATTTAAGGCTAGTTTCAAAAATTTAGTCTTAAATAGAACATTTTAATAAAAGTATTAAAGTGTTGTGCCACGCGCCAATGGAAACTAAGCTATAGGTCTAAAGCATAGTTTCCACTAGCGCACGCCAAAATGTATTGTTCTTTACGGCCGTAAAAAGGTAAGCGCTCTAGTGGAAACTAAACATAAGCCTTGGTTTAAATTAGCACGCGTAACAGCGCGTCATTCTACTTTCGGACGTGCAAACGTTTTGACGCGAGTAAAGGCAAAAAGTATTGTGACGTGAGTTAGTGAAGCTCAATCATTACACAATGTTTTGCATCGACGCAAGCCTTTTGGAAAATCAGTACTTTTTTCTGGCACCACCTTGATGACATGCTGTGAATATGAACTACGGCTTTAAGTCTACAATTAATATTCACGTTTTAGGCGCTTAAATAAAACATCTTCAAGGAATACGAGAGCCAGGACCAACAACAACTTCCTCTGCGTTGAGTTTGCCATTTCTCTCCCCGCTGGTTTAAGGGTTTCTCCCCCGAGCTCTTCGGTTTCCCCTTCCATAAACAACTTGTAGAGGTTAACGGTAATAGTTAGTGTAGGGAGCTGTTGGCTCGCGTGGCATGCAGGGCTTGCCACCACCTTCCTATGCATTCCAACCCAGCCACCTAAATTAAAGGCTTTAAAAGTCGCTTGATGACTTAGGCCTAAGGTGGTGCCTTGGGTATTAGCCTAGCTGATAATTAAGTTACAGTTGATATAAAAAAGATAACATATTAAAGGCTCAGTTTAAATGTATTTTAAAAATCCTAATAATATTTTGTACTTATCAGACGAATATTATGAAACCTGGTTTCGACTTCATTTAGTAACAAGATCGGCAAGTGACACACTTATGTGTAAGGTAGTTATACACTAAATTTGCGGCCAAAAAAAAGAGTATATCTCGGAAAGTGGTTTCCTTAATTTACTTGATTTCATGGGTATTTAAATTTCATTATTAGCGCGAAAAGTAGAGTCGATCGTTTTAAATACCTGTGGATTGTTAATCAACTGGTTGCTTCCGAACAGTTTTAGATAAATCGATGAAATAAATTGTCATTGAAAATACGTTGAATATCAGACATTTGCGTAGACTATAGGTGTCATCAAATGGGCGACCTGTAATAAGTGATGATATTGACCTGGAAAATGGCTATCTTGACCTTCAAAATGGTGATCTCGACCTACAAAATGTTTATCTCTAAAAAAAACTTAAACCGTATAGACAAATGTAATTATTGATACTTACTTACGTTGAGGATATCCACGGGCATCAAGGTCAACCCCCCCCCCCCCCCCGGCATGAGAGTAGTGGTAGGGAAAACGGTGCTTCTCTTGCTTGCGCCCCATCCCGCAAGTAAAGGACATTGCGACACTTTCAAAGAATAGGTCCCCATAACCTCATACACCCGTCCACGCTCGCCATTAAAAGTATGTTTTATTATAAATTATATTTAATTCTAAATATTAATAGTATATGTTATATAGCCGTCCCTGGGACGTAAATTTAAACTTAAGTTAATTCATAGCTAGATGATCCAATAGAAAAGCAATACTCCCGAATTTTATCGCCGCGCCATCTCCCTCACAATAAAATAAAAATTTTGAGTATAAATATGTGTATACATTAAATGTAAATAGAACGTATTTATATTTCAATATACAATCTTATAGGAATAAAATATATTTGTTAATATGTTTGAGCCGAATAATCCTACTGTTGGCCAAAAAATGCCTGTATTCCTCATTCTTTAAAATGTACTATTAGTGAAGTAAAACTTATAAACTCATATCGGTATTAAACTTAAATCGATATATTTTGTAGATATAACTGGTACATCAATTGTAACAATTACGTATCGTGCGATCGAAAATACTGTTTGCGCTGCTTTTTAAATATATATATGTATGTACGGAAAATTTCCAGTACAGACACTTTTGCAGTTCGACCTGTAATTTGAACAAGGATTTTTTATCTCAGTGTATTTAACGCAATTTGTTATTTTCGAGCTAAAGAATTAGTACATCAATATTTATAGCATTCGTCTTTGATCCATCTCAATCCGAAAAATAGTTTTCGAAAAAATAAAGAGTGAAGACTTTTGGAACACCCTGTACACTTAGAACGTCTAAGGAATACTATGGTGACCCTGATGATTCTCATTGGAACGGGCATGGCTTACAACGGGGATTTTCACTCGCGACGTGCTAACATAAACTCCACGCTTAGTCGACATGAAGCCTTGTCTCTAATAAAAGTTCACTTACCTCCTTTGCTCTTTTGAAACCATTTAAATACGTGACTGTTGGAGGAACTAGATCAGTTTCCCGAAGAACGTGACAAACTCTCGAAGATATTCAGTATGAGAACTAGTCGGGGTTTCTTCAGTTCATTTTCTGAGCGAGTGTCCTTCATGTGCTTTCCGCGGTGCGTCTTCTTAAGCCAGCTTCACACTTAGCCCTAAAATCACTTCGTTTTAAATAACTAGTTTTCGAAACCAGCGTGAAAAATCGTTTCGTGTTGGTTTGGGAAGCAACTCGTCCAAGTCGGTTCGCTTAGAATCGCTTTCAAAATGACAAGGCGAGGAAGTAAAAGTGGTCGTATTTTAAAAAAAAATGGGAACAAAATTCTATATAATGTCAAATAATATGACTGTATGTATAGTAAACATGTTTAACTAATTGTTTTGGGATACATTTTAGTATTTTAAAAATTCTGCTCATAATTTGAAATGATGTTAAGCCTTGGCAGGAATTCATACCTCGAACTTTAAATGGTTATCCGGCCGTATTACCTAAGGTAAGATCTCGGGGACCGTTTTGGGTGAAGAAAAATTCGCACGCGTCTCCCCTCTTTAGCCGTTTTTACAACTGTAGTTTTATTGTCGTCTGCTCTGCAAGTTCATCACCCAAAACGTTACCTAGAAGTTGATTAAAAAAAGTTTCTTTTATTTCAAAGTACTTTATAAAATTATATACAAACCATTCCAAATAATCCATTCATCCAAAGTTTCACTACTTCCTACAATTTTCGAATAGGTTGAGTGCCATACCCGTAAAAATCTTGCCTTTTTGTTATTTACTATAAAATCACTAATACATTTTTCCCACAAAGCTTTGTATAAAGATTCGAACGTGTTTTCCTTATTCTCATTGAATTCCATTATCTTTTTGTGGCTCTCCGTGAAATTAAAATGACAATTCTCTATCCAACGTTTTGTTCTTCAAATACTTCCTCTAATTTAACTGATTTAAATTTTTGTTTCAATAGGTTTAGTGTTACTTTCGACTCCCCAGCCATTTCGAAATTTAGGGTTAGGTTTGACCAGATTATCTAGCAGATCACTACACTAGGTGTCCAGGATATTTTTTTAAGGAGTTTTTAAGCCAAGAAAATCGAAAGTGAAAACACGTATGCTCTGACGTCAAAATGATGAAAAATAAAACGGTCCCCTAGATAGAGACGCAAAACGGCCGAGATAACCATTCCAAGTTCGAAGTGTGAACCAGGATTTATCGTAGGCGGTCCAAACTGGCATTGAAACCGACCTAAACTGGGTTTTAAGCTCAAGTGTGACCGTGACTTTAGTGACGGCAACCAGCCAATCAATTTGATAAAACATGTTACGTCTTACATTTGACGTAGTTTAAGCCCCGCCCATTTTTCGACCCGCTTTCACAACCAATTTATTCATTCCAAGTGTGAACATAAATAGTTTTCTGTAAGGGTAAAATTAAAAAGTTAAAAAAAGCCCGAAATTCTGTAAACAAAACACGGTTTTTCGTAAGATAGATACTTATTTGCAAGATATTTATTACGTACTTCCTGAGTTATCTGGTTATTGCTAAGCCAAAGGATCTACAGATCGAGTTTACCTTTACGAAACGGTCTCTCAACACATTAAATAACTCATCAAATTAGATCCGCAACCACTTGAGTTCATGCGAACCCTAGTTTCGCAGGTGTTCAGTTATCTTCGCGAGCACTAACGACGGAACTAGCTAATTTTATGGGCGTTGTGTTTTTATAAGCTAATAAAATGAAAGACGAATGCTCTACGAAGAATTAAATTTGTTAAAGGTAAGTGGAAATGTCCGTTACGTAGCGCAGAAATTGAATTCGTTCTGAACATCAAAGTCAACTCTTTTTCGCGAAGCCTCATTTTCCCTGTTGTTTGGTTTTTACTCGAGTTAACCGATGTGGTCATAATTTTATTTTTATCAAGTAACTAGTATAAACATTATGTTACAATAATTAAAAAGTATAAATATTATAAATAAATATTGAATAAACATACATACTTATTAATAAATATTGAATAAACATACATACTTATTAATAAATATTGAAAATAAATTCTTATAAATTAAATATTGAAAATAAATTCGTATAAATAAGTATTGATTATAAATACTTATTGAGCCAATTGCTTTAACGAAAGAAGCACATTGGACAGCCTATTTAAAGAATATGGACATATGTGTTCCTCAAAAGGCTCCGACACGAACCTTCAAAATCTCCAGATGCTATTTAATCTATGAAGTAATTCTAAAATAGTTTCATTAATTTCTATTGGGTAGGAAGAGGGCCTTGAATAAATTTAAAAATAGGTATAGAGCAAATAAATAAAAATTGCAATTTATGATCTAATAATGGTGGTAATTAGTAGAGATGAGTCGGGCCAGCTAGTTTTAAAGGCTGACCCGACCCGACCCGACCCGGTTAAAAAATACCAAATTGAAAGCCGACCCAACCCTGCCCGCCAAAATGATACATTTTGAAAACCTGATCCGATCCGGCCTGGCCCGATAAAATTGAAACCTGGCCCGACTCAAAACACTTTTTATGTTTATAGTATACGCTTGTACAGTTGTACTAAATGCTAGAGCGGCCTCCCAGATTCATATTTTGTCAGTAGATGGCGCTTGGAGCTCTTTGAGAAACAGTTAAAATTAGTGAACGTGCCAAGAGTATGATTACCACGTGATAATGATTATCTTTCTGTTGCGAATAAAATTTAGAGCTCTGCGTAACAGATAACTTAACTGATATAATTTCGATTAATCGTAAATAATTTGGTTAACTGTTTATTTATGGACATTATCCATGGATAAACAACGATTAAACATGCAACAAATCATTTATATTTTCGGATAATTGTAGGTTATGGATAAAAATAAAATAAGTGGTTAATTTTTATGCAAACGACGAACTCTAGTCTGATCACTAATATATAAAAAGTCCGACCTGACCAGGTCAGATTTATGTAAAAAGCGCGACCCGACCCGACCCAACCCGTTTAAATAAACGCCAGACCCGGCCCGGAAAAAAATTATAGAATTAAACCCGACCTGATCCGTCAATAGCTTATTATCTCTTTTCATAATAGATTAATCTACAATTCGCTAATTTTGTCATCTCAAACCATAGTAAGCGAGGATACTTAAGTAGCCTTGTCATACCTTATAATGACGTTAACGACGCTTTCGGAAAATTGAAACCGAAAAATTCAACGGTCTTATAGACTAGATCCCGCCATTTATCTCTTAGGGCTGTAAAGGCGTTCTCATAGCTCTTCTGGTGTACATATACCACTTATCAATCCTAACGGTATCTTTCCTGAAATGTGGAAAATATAAGTCATCAGTCCAATCCATATAAAGCGACGCAAGCAAAATGAAAATAATTATAGACCAATATCCTAAATATCAGTCTTTTTGAACGTTTTTTAAAAGATTACATAAATGTGTGAGCACAAAATCGATTCTGTAAATCAAGTACTAAAATGACCAACTTATTATCACTTATAAATTACGTAGCTCCTAGAATTGAGAAACAGAAAAAGGTTGACGGCTTGCTTATGGATAGAAGGAATCACGAAATATTACTCAGTAAGTTGGAGTCCTACGGAATCGGTGGTTCATTATTAAAATGGATAAAAAATACTTAAATATGAGACTTAGCATAATAAAGGTCAATGACGTACCAACTTCATCTACGTCCCACTGGGGGTCTTTCCTAGGCCCATATTATTTATCATTTTCTTCAATGACTTATATACAAATATATCAAAAGATACCCAATTGCGAGCCTTTGCGGACGACAACAATTAAAGCATCTAGGGAAGTTGCTAGTTTGAATAAAACATCTCCAAGGAAATCGCCATCAAGTAAATATGAGAGAGGCAGGACCTGCAAGTTACTGTTGATATAGTGCTTATAGAAATAGTGGAAACTTTTCACCGGTAAACCAAACGTCGTGTTTTTACTAAGCCTCAATGTGTTAAAAAAGCTGCCTGGTTAAAATTAAGCACTTGTTGCATACCGTACAGGTGAAAAGTTACCATAATTTCAACAATAATCTAACAAAAAAATATTACTTCTTTGCGATTTCCTTTAAGTTTTTTTTTATTGAAGCGTCTATAGAAAGGATAAAAATAACCATTAACCAAAGACTAAGGAATATAGTTAGATAACAAAAAGTAAACAATGATTTTAATTGATAAAATCAAATTGTTCTGAACGCCTTCTAAATTGTATAACGATAGGTTTGATAGACAAACTTTGTTCACGAGAAATTAAGTTAATGTAAAATTTTTACAATTTATATAAAACACCTGTAAATCTATAAAAAGCGTTTTAAAACATGTTGAATTGCAGAAAATAAACGGTGATTGCATTGCACTTTATTTTCAAAAAAAAAATAATATAAAGGCTGAATTTCCGTAATCCCACCTGAATCTGTACGGCAACCAATTCTGCGAACAACAAACTCAAACGGGTGGTTGTCATACTTCCACCAACAGGTCCTATCCCTATCCCTACCGCCCTCATTGAAAGTATGAGCCGATATTTTGAAAAGCGTTGATGTCAATAGTAGCAGAAGTTTATAATAAATCCCTTCGGGGGAAGTATTCAACTTCACTTTATTTGTGATACATCATTCCGCGGCACTTCAGGGGTTTTGCTTAAACGTGGCGGAATACAAACAGAGCCTACTCGCGGTTGGTTATAATCCTACGCCACGAGCGTTTGCCGCCGTTATCCATTCCGTCGTCCGCTTTAATAAACTAGACTTATGTAAGGAACGTTTACAGTACAGTGAGGGTTGGCGGGGTTTTTTTGGTTGCAGTAAACAAAATTGCAATAACATTCCTTAAACGTTTTAAGGAATGTTATTGCGATTTTGTAGAATTATTTTAATACTAAATGAGATATTTTTTTTTATTCAAGATTATGGAGGAACTAAAAAATATAGAGAAGTTTATGGAATGTTTAGATGATATATTATTTAGCTGTAAAAGCCAAACGTTTTTATGTTCAAGGAACTACTATTCTGGAATTGCATAAAAAATTTATTGATAATCTGTGTTTAAAAGCTCTTTTACAAGCTTTAAAGCGCCCGGTGCAGAGACGTTTTGCGATTCCTGTTAATTTTAACAGGATCGCAATAGGCGAAACTATAAAGTAAATTTGTTCTTAACCAACTTGTTAAAATGGGAAAACTAAATGACGTGACTACCATTTCACAGCCACCTTCGATTCGGTAACTCGTGTTCATAGTTGGCCGTACGATGGTAAAGATATTGCAGACAGCTAATTAACTTGCACCTTTCTATTACAAGATGTTTTAAATAATAATAATAAGATAATTTACATGAATCGATCAAAATTTAAACAACCAGTAGCCAAAGAAATTGAATAATAATTCGTTTTTCTTAGGATAGATGGCGCTGCAGTTTTCCACAAAGTCACGTGACTACCATCTTTTCCGCCCCCCTGGACTTTATAGTTTCGCCTATTTAGCGATTCAGGTGCGAGCTGTTAATTTTGCGATCCTCGCAATCGAAATCGCGGTGCAGAGACGTTTTAGCGATTCCTGTTCATCGGCGACGGACCAATAGGAGAGCTCGAGTTTTGACGCCAAAAGCAATCACGTGGTTATGGTTGGCTTGCATTTTGATAATGGAAGATTGGCTCTTCTAATTAATAATTTTCTTACTCTAATTTTATTATTAGTTTTTATAATTTTTATAGTTAAATCCGTTATTTTATTAAAATATATTTATATAATATAGCCACGAAGGGAAAGCAAATCAGTTTCTGAAGAATGAGAGGTTATCCAAAATCTTTTTTAAAGAAATAAAATAGTGCATGAAAATGTTTTTTCTGATTATATAATTTTCTTACTCTTATTATTGCATTTATTACACAGTTTAATGGTTTTGTTATTTTAAAAATATATTTTTATAATATGGTTTGGGCACCAATAAAATAACGAATGAAAATAAGAATTATTACTATTATAAGTCAACATTTTCCGAAAATAATTCTCTGTTAGAAAATGAGCCATATCATATGGTTTTTGGGAAAAAATTTATTTCAAAACTTAGCTGATAGCAATTAAAATAAATCTAGTTATAAAATAAATAAATAAAAAAACAGCAATTTCACGAGTGTACAAAAATTGGTAATTTTCTAAAACAATTTATAGCTAAATATATTGATCACACGTAAAACAATGGTCCTGCTTTTTGATAGAAGTAGTTCTACCTAATTATCTGGCATTTACATAGCCTAGTCAAGGTATAAATTGTAACAAATGATATAAGCGTGGAAAATTAACTGACAAACACTTTTACGGTACTACATCAAATTGGCTCGGTAAGCTCTTGATACATGCCAAATAAACTTGACTATTTCTATACATCTTTTATCGCAACTACTAGTCTAACTGAGGAAAGGTTTCTTCTTAGTAGATGAATTGATATAAACGCTGGTTGATAGTTGAAAATCTTTGATACACTGAACCAATTCACCATGTCATTACTGACTCATTAGTTAAAACCCAGTGCATACACTACCAGCAAATAAGGATCTATAAATAAACCAAGCATTAGAATTACACCCAAAGAAGTAATGTATAAGATTCCCTATTATAATTTATTCTTACCTGTAAAGTTGCTAAGAGTGGCTGGCTTATTTTAGTGTTTCGTAAATCGTGATTGTGGTTAGACCTTGGCTCTGACAATAATTAATCCTTTTTTGTTTGTTGTATAGGTTCTTCTATATTTTTAGTTCGCTTGCCACTAACTGATTTCTTAATTGTTGATTCACGAGTCTGAAATGACTTATTTAAATTATCTTTTGTATAAAAATTACATTGTGTTTCCTTATTAACACCACTGCCAACTCGGTAGATTCCCGCCATTTTATTTTTAATAAAAAAATCCTCCGATGTCGACCTCTGGTACAACTTTTATTTTAAAAAACGTCATGATTTTAAGAACGAATGAATAGCGACCGTAGTGACGCGCGGTTTTTGAACTGTCGCGGAATGATGTATCATTAAAATAACATGGGCTCAATGGGAAGTTGAATACTTCCCCCGAAGGGGTTTATTATAAACTTCTGATAGTAGTAAATGTATTTCCATTTTGAAAGCAACTATTTTAAATTTGAGATAACTCGAGCTACGTGTAATTGTAGGTAAAAATGTATAAATTAAGGTAACTGCTTGTAAATTTAAGTAAATGTAATACATTTGACTATATAACGAAAATTTCAAGTAAATTAGGTTAATGCAAAGATCGCTTAGTTTAGAGTATTTAAGGATAATAAATCCGTAACATTTAATTTTTGCAATTTTCAAGTTCCACGAAGGACTACTTATGCGAAGGGTGTATTTAAAATGGGGTTTGAGGTTTCAATACGGAAATTTCTTTTAAGTCTAAAGAGGGTGCAAAAAGGGGGTGTACAGTTTAAAGCCGAAATGGAATCCTAGATACGCCCTTCTTTGTAAGTACGACCATGTCATGTTTTACATTTAATCTGGGCGCTTACATCAATGATAAAGAACAAAAATGCAACCTGTTTCGCGAAGCCATTTTTAAAACCGTTTCCGCCTATCAAATGCCGATCTCGATAAACAAAAAAATTGTAGTTGCTTCGAGTTCCGCGTATCAAATGTGCTTTAATAATAAAGATAATCGTATCATTCGTATGCAAACGCGCAGCCAGAATACAATCCGCGTAAAAGAGGGCAGCGTAAGACATAAAAATAAACTTCTATTTATAACCTCTGGCAACGGTCAACGCAATAAAAGATCGTTGTTGCGTATTAACGGTCCAAATTCAACGTTTGTTGTGGCCCGGTGACAGTTCATAAACATCCGACCTTTTAACAACCGTCTCGCCGCGTCAAATGCAGCTGGACAAGTTGCTGACCTAAAAGGCTGCGTTCGCACTATCCGATTATAACGGATTATAAACGGGAACTTTTTGGCACGCAACCTTGCTTTATTCGTATTCACAAAGCACACCGCACGTTTTGACGACCATTACACCAATATTTACGGTCATTTTACGAGCTTCACATTTGTCAGGGGTGTCCGAATCGGCGATTTCGATCACCAAAATGGTCATGACGACCTTTAAAATGTTCTTATCAAAAAGTTATTAAATTCATTAGAAAATAACTACCATGAACAAGGTGATCTCGATCAGTGACGGATGAACCAATAGGCTGAGAAGCTTATGCTTAAGGGCTGGGCAACTTGCCTAAATGTAAGAGGTGCTATAGTTATTCCGCCACTGATCTCCACCTTCAAATTAACTAAATTTTGTAAGGATATTTGTACAGCGCTCCTAGCGGAATAAACTTGAATTTCGTTGATCAGCCATCGAGCTTATTACTCTATAGTCCGTTTAAAGGCCGCTAAAGACCCTCAATGGCTGGATTTAAGGGGAAACCCTGTGAATGTTACGGTGTATGTAATTTTTTGATCGGGTTTCCTGCTATTTCGTTTTCACTACGATAAATTGTTTTCTCGTAGATGAAAATATGAAATGTATTCTCGAAATTGTTCAAAACCATTTTTAATAACCCTCTATAATTATTGTTGTAACAAATATTCAACCTGAAATAACTGTCGAATCTGTTATTGCAACCGGTATTATCATATAGGAGATGGCATTGGATCTATCCGATTCTCCGAAAAAATACTTTACTGTCATCTGTTAATGGAAAAGGTAGTTAAATTCCAAATAGCTAGATAATCACGTCCTCAGATAACTTGGAATTTAAGTTATTGACAAATTTACATACGAGCTAATCAACGCGAGGGTCAAAATGCAGCTTAAGTATCTTGTTTTGATTGTTGAAAATAGAGCTAATTCACGACGAGTTAAATTTGTATTTTTTTTAAATCTGTTTGAAGCACATCCATTTTAAACCATTAATTATTTAAAAAAAATATAAATTGGCCATTGTTCTCGATACTTACAGCACCTTATTGTGTATGTTTATATATTACTTATAACAGTCCTGCGAGCCCACAGCTCCCTACACTTTACTCGAGAAAGATTTTAATGGAAAGGGGGAACTGAAAATTTGGTGGGCACCCCTTAAAGCAGTGGCGAAATAACTTGCAATCTCAACGCAGACGTTGTTCAGAGTTTTCACTTAGAGACAGAAGCTAGAATCCCAGCCGGCTCCGATGCTGCGACGCGAAAATGCTCACCATTCGGCCAATCCACGGCCAGGATTAGCGCAATTAAATAGTAAAAACAACACGAATGAAATAACTCATAATACTCTACGGAGTTGGTTGTTGAAAACTCACAGTTAGAAAAAAGAGTTTGATTATAAGGTTCTTAAAAAAAATTCCACAAATTCAAACCATCCAAAACCATTTAACGGAAATTTTCAAACCCACAAGGCTTCAAAATGAGCACTAAAATGATTATAAATTGAACCATTAGAAACCCTTTAAAAACTTCCTAGGGTTTGCAACAAAACCCCCGTATTTATAGGATAAATTAAAATTAATTAATTTATTATACGACTTTATAACAAATTTTGGCGATTGCAACGGGCGCGTTTCGAACCCAAGCCCACTAGCACGACAGGCGGGCGTTTTATCACAGAACCACCGAAAGATGTATGATTGCAACGATGTTTAGAGAAACCATTTTGGGGAAAGTCCGTCTTCCTTTACGTTTTATGAAATTATTATACGGCTTGTTATCAAATTTTGGCGTAGATAGTTTAAAACGTGCAGGGTTTGAAAAGGCTTTTAAAAAGTGATAAATTATTATTTTTTTCTATAGGTTCTTAAATTGGAATCCTAAGGGTTTTCCATTGACCTATAGGGGTTTCCTTTAAACATTTAAACCCTTTTCAAACCATGCAATTTGCCAAAACAAACTTTAAGGGTTAAGAATTTTTTCCTAAACCTTTTTTATACCCAAAGCAAACCATAATAAAACCCACGAAAGCTCTTTTTCTAACTGTGTACTCCTTCTTTAGATTAAAAAAATCGAGTTGCAATGTCAAGGATCAGACAACCCCTAGAATTTAAGGTTGGACTTTATTGACCACGGCTCTCAGTTGACTTCCGCCAAAGGAAATCAGATTCACCGGAAATAAGCCAATAAACACTGTCTGCTAGAGCGGGCAAGCTTCGATACGACCCGGGAAGTAAATCTTTCATCAACCAACAGTCAACGTACATTTCACTTTAAGCGTCACATTTGAAAAGGCCGATGAAAAGTCGGGCGTTTTAAATCTCTCAGTGCGAACGTGGCTATCCGCAATTTAGGAGTGAAAACACGGTTTCCTCAAATTAGCGACTTCGACTCTTAACTCTGCCTGGCTAGCCCCCCTCGAGTTCCTGGCCATTTGAGGTCGAATAGGTGTGGTCACCAGACTGGCTTCAGCAAGAAAAAACACTTCCGTAATTGAAATTCAAGCAAGGCCTTCCAGCGCAAAATAAATAAAACGAACGCACCACAAGCAGTCGAGAGAAAAGAAAATCAATTTTGGCTAATAACCTCGACTCGGGTTTAGATCTGCCTTCCATCTTATCGTCGGCTTCATCTTTCGATTCGGAAATATGAAAATGATTAATTCTTAATAGAATCTGCCGAAAGGGACACCCAAAGTTGGATAATGTCGAAACAGGCGTGTTTCTTCCCAATCTGTCGTTGCGGAAGACCGTGAATAATGGATCTGGCGAGGGCGCGATGGACTGGCGTCTGTAGAGATATGTTTTCTCTCTGATCGTCGGTTGACGGTGACGCCGACGTTTTGGATACTTTGAGACACGAAACCAATGACAGTTTTTGGATACCGTGCGTACCTTTCGGGGTACCATTACGGGAAATATTTCAACGTCAAAAACTATTTCGAAATTGACATCCTACCCTGTTAGATTTATTTCAATATTCATATAATAAATTATTAAATTAACTTAGAGATCGTCAAGTTGTTAAAGGATATTTATATTTACATTAAAACCTGGGTGCTTGAATTTTTCAATTTGAAAGATTACCATTTTGGGAGATTGAAATCGGCATTTACTAAAGATCACTCATAAGGGTACCATTGCCCAAATGAGTGGTATTTAATAAATGGCGATCTCGACCTCTAAATTGTTTATCAGGACAAAAATAATCAAAAATAATATAAACTTGTTGACGTGATTTCGATCTTTAAGATTGGAGACTTAAGTTACTACTGATTAAATTATTAAAAGTGAAGTAATAAACTTTTTATTTTTCTAAATGAAAGGATAATTCTCAATATTTCGAAAGCGCCATTTAAAAGTTGGAGTTAAATGTGTGTTGGTAGACGTCGCTTTATTCCGTACAATCTACAAAACTCAAGAAGTTGAATTTTATTTAGGTCAGACCTCGTCTTGTGCTGCTATCATTTAGAGGATATTAAAACTAGCAATGTTATTTTTATATTATTTATCTTTGACCACTAGATGTCTTTAAAATTGGATCCCACTGCGCAGTTCTCATTTGCGAAGTTCCCATTAGCGCATATGCAATTGCGCGGTTTTTCATTTGCGCATTTTTATTAGCACATTTTTGCGTTTGCGCGGTTGTCTCATTTGTACGGCTCGGTCAAATTGAACAGTTCTCATTTGCGCAGTTCCCATTAGCGCATATGCAGTTTCCCATTTTCCACAGTTTTCTATTAAGTTCCTCGATTCGAAAGAATAAAAGCAGCTTGTAACAGTTGCATTAGACCTAATTTAGCTGTATTTTGTAGAGGTTAAGCGTACATTCACGGGGAAAATTCAGCAATCTAAGCGGGGCCAGGGATAAAAATGAACGCTGACTTAAATGGGAATTTCGTATTTCTCAGGGGACAAGAATATTTTTGTTCATTAATGATTTATTTTACCCTAACTTTCACGTTAACTTTTTCTTTGGCTTTTGTTTTATGTGATAAGCAACCCGGGTTTTGGTCATATGTTTGTCCACTTTTGCGACTTCAAATTAAATGGGACGCATTGGAAAAATACATGGTTGTCCTTTAAAGGGAGTAGGTACTTCACACTTTATGGCGGACCAACGAATATCACATTTCTGCTCCAGGTTTAAAAAAAACTAGAAGTAATTGGCGCTAGTCATGTTAGAAAGCAGGCGATTTTTCGATTGATTATACACTCCCTTTAAAGGTCCAGACTTCTTACTTGTCTACGATACGTTAGGTTAGGTAAAGTTAATATTAAGTTTGGCAATACTTGGTTCGTTAAGGCTTGATACTGTTCTCGAGGTCGCGTTATAGACGGCCCATCGTGATAGCAAGAATGGAGTTGGGGTGGTGGCGCGCGCCCCCAGCGTACGAGCGAAACTATGCATTGGCGCCAATGCAAAGTTATATAGCCCTATAGCCCATTAAAAACGAAAATTTTTGGCGAAAACCGCATCAAAAATTATTGAGTGGTTAATTTAATAAAATAAAGAAATTTCGGGAAATCTAAAACCGCGCGTCCGCTGCGACACCTGGTGAGAAGTCGGTGATACAGAAAAACAACGTAAAAGCGCGTGCTGCTGAAGACGTGAAAAATTGGTTTTGCACGCGCTGCGCGTTCCAGTTATAAGAGACTTAAGCCTAAATTGCGCGATTTGAAAAGTTAGGATAGTTCTCAAATCGCTAATACGGGGTTAGCGGCGCTGGCGGCAGCCCCTAAGATGGCGGCCAAATTCAAACCCAAACACCTGGCTTTATTTTTCGTTTAAACTTTTTGGGCCAAAAGCTATTTTTTCAAGACAAAAAGGTACGTGTTAGTATATTGAACGTCTTGTTAATCTTTTGATACGGAAATAAGGCCATATTTGGAAAAGCTTAGTACAGGCCTTAATTCCGGTCGAGAAGCTACGATTCGTTGTTCGACTGAAAATATATTCCCAAGATAGTAAATGATATTTAACCTGAGCTAAACATGAAAATCATTGGTATTAACAGCGCGACAGAACCTTTATCGTACGCTAGCAGTTCATGTTATTTTATAACAAGGTAATTTAAGAAAAACCTTACAAACAACCTTTTTTCAAGGAAAAATGACTTAATACGCAATAATTACGTCATGGCTAAATATACTATATTTACGTTATGCCTTAATATAGAATATTTACGTCATGAGAAGCCACGATAATTGAAAAAACTGCGCTAATTGTAATCTGCGAAAACGGTGAAATGCGCAAATGATAAAATTTGCGCAAATAATAAACTGCGCTATTGAGGAACTGCGAAAATTCGCAGTCGCACAAATGGCCACTGCGAAAATAGAAAAGTGGAAATGTAATCTGCGCATACGGACTCAAATCCCTTGCACTGCCCCTGTCCCGGGCCAAGGTACGAACCGCCTGTATTGTGGTATCGTACTTTCCCCTCCAGAACCACCTTCTCTTCTCCAAGGTTCTGAAGTCAGTATACATCAGGATTTCGAGGAATATGAAAAGGGTGGAAACACCTTCCAGGCTGGTTCTCTCCCCCCCCCCCTCCTGTTGATAGCGACGGTCAGCTCGTCAAGGAAATTGTCAGTGCTGACGATTTCCGACATGGTAAGATCGGGAGAGCAAGCAGACCTTCGCTATCAATGGAGGGGTTACGAGAGGAAACAAAAAGAGATGTCTGAACGATTTTTCGAGTAAGGGGGTGAACCAAGGCTTTTAAATTTCAAAGCATTTAGATTAAATTTACGCGAGTCACTTTCGAAAAATTAGCGCCCGTGTTCAATATTTGAGTAGAAATTTAGACGATATCGACCGTTGTGCTGCTACAACCGCGGCTGCACTAAACGAGCGTTATCCAAATTTGGGTCTTCTATAGTTCTAAGCGGATTTAAGGTAACTCGTGCGCTCGGAAAATTAAAACGCTAATGAACTTTTCTTCTCTTCCGTCGGCGCAGGTGGAATGGGAGGACGTAATTGGAGAGCCGGAAGGCACCAAGTCACTGCCCTGCGTGTGGACGAACTCGCGCAAGATCTTCCGCGGCACGAAGAACTGTTGCTACAAAGCGCTGACCATCTTCTGCGGATTTCCACTCGCCTTCTGCGTCGGCATCAGCTTCGCCTGCCTGAGCTTCCAGCACATCTGGTGCACGGGCCCCGCCCTGGGGCACTGCAGAGCCGTCTGCCACGTCATCAAGCAGTACGTCCGAGCCATCCTCGACGCCTGCTGCGCCCCCTGTTGCTCCGACATGGGCCTCATGTGCTCCCGGATCCGCATCCGGTTCAACGACTCCGACACGGCGGCCGAATACGTCTCCGGGACGGGCTCTCTGTCCATTAAGCCGGCCACCGCCCTGGAGCGGATGAAAATGGCCGGCCGCGACCACCATCCGGCCACCGTCGAAGAGGTCATCTAAATACGACCGCTAGTAACCATTATAGCCATAAGTATGACACTCGTCCCCTTGTCCACGCAATGCTCTCTTATTACAATCCATATAAAAACTGACAAATTAGACTTCTCAGTCATTTTGTGCCCACGCCAAAATTGAGATATTTTGCAGTGGGTTATACGGACCTGTGGCGCGTCTTATGTCCAATTTTAGGAAGGGTCACTGCCCCGTAGGAGAGTGAAATGGAGAACAGAAATTAAAAAATTATATAAAGAAGAATGTAATTTAAAATATATTTGGAAAATTTCTATTAATGCTTCTTATTTAAAACAACTTTCGGCTCTATTATTGTCAACGGAATTATGATAAAGCCCTTGTTTTTAGAGATGGCAATGAATCTATCCGATTCTTCCAAAAATGACTTTACTGGAGAGCGTGGTGCCAGGAAGATAATTTCAAAATAGTGAAACAATAACGTCATCAGAGAACCATTTATAATTATTATAAATAGACAACGTTTACTCTACTTCGTGGAATTTAACCTAAATTATGTATCCCATATAATACATATTGTTAAAAATTACTATAATTTAAGTTATAGTCAAATTTAAAAAATAATCAATTAACACCACGGGTACTTTTATGTCCCGCCTTTTGGGTCAAAATGTAGCTAAAGTGTCTTATTTTGATTTTAACGCTAGCGACAACTGTTGAAAAAAGAGCTATTACACCTCGAGCCAACCCTTGCTTAAATTGTGGTCCTGGTGACCCCTTGGCCTCTATGAATGATTTATTTAAGGAGTCCCAACATTTGTTTTGAGAGTCAATAGTCCGTGGACTACTATTATTTTCAATTCTGGCAACTGCTGGATTTTAGTCTGCTTTTTTAGACGCTTTGCGTTGCTTAGCAGATCCTAACGCAACAGCTAAGAATCTTCTACAGTTAGTCGCTAGGTGGCTCTATGGTAATTGAAAAGGATAATTAGTAGCACTATTTGCAAAGCCGAAAGTTTTAATAGCACACTTTAGAAATACGTTTGGCACCAAACCAAGAGATTGATGCGTTCTCTACTGTCAAAAGAGATAATTGCTTAATACGTAAATTACTTCTCTACAAAACTTTAATAGTATCTGCATTAGATGACGCCACAATAGTGCTCGGAATTGTTTATTCATTATCCACAAATTTTCCGATTTATTTAAAAAACGTTGGTAAAAATAATATCATTTTAACTTATGTAATTATGTTTTTTACGCAACCAAGCATTTATTTGATTAATTGTTTGTTTTATTTAAATAGTAGGCTTATTCACTTTCGAGTATTTAAACATTTTACAATTTTTATTCAACTATTGGTTATTTAAATAAATATTATTTAAATAACGTGGAGCTTATTTTATTCATGGATAAAAATTAATTGAAATACTGAAGAGGCGTAGTACTCATAGTGAGCCCACAAAACACGTTAAGGCTTCAAATTCGGTAATTATTATCACTATTAACAAGAATTTTCGATAAGATGTCGGCGATGGCGTACGTGACAGTAGCCTTAATTCTAATAAAGCTATGATGACGTCACAAATGTTATAATGAGCTTTTCAATTCAATAATTAATCGTAATTTTAACGAAATAGGCATTATATTTTCCAAATGTTTTAATTTTATCTAAGCATGGCCTGAAATGAAAAGTTAACGAAGTCACTACTTGGTGGCGCTATTTCGATATTGTTTTGTCGTAGCCCTGAAAAATTTGTTTTGTAAAACATTTAGACTAGTGTCATACTTATGAGTGATTATGGTACTTGAGCCGCGTAAGGGAACCGGAAAATTCAAGCACGTACCTGTTTTATATAAACTTACCAGAAAAATAAATAAAAACAAAAAAAAACCAATCCCGAACTATTTTAAATATTCGTGTTCTTAAAAATTGTCGCCTATTCGCATGAGCCAACATTTTGGTGAGCGCAGTGTTCGACTAAAGTTCGCAAAACGCTGTGCCCCACGAAACTTTGCCCAGATTTCCCGCGTTTTACTTAATATAATTCTTCTTCTATTACAAAATGTCAATTAACATTAATAAAGATAAGTAATATTAATATTTGTTTAAGCCTCGGTCGTAAAAACAGTCGTACGTTAAAACTTGGCCAACAACCGGCGTGTTTGAATGGACAAACGTTGTGCAACGTTTTTCTTGATTCGCACCCAGCAAATCTCGAGTTGATCAACCGTGTTTCACGAGAATGTTAACTCGTGTGAATAGGCCTTTCAAATTTCTGAATTACGATTGTGAAATTAACGAACTTTAGACGACGTTTTGAAGAAATCTTTTTCCCGATGGATTTGTAATACCGTTAGCATTTGCTGTATTGTTAATATATTTGGTATTTGATATTTATGGAAAAACCTATTCAAGTATTATTTATTACTATCATTATTAGTAAAATAGGTGTGTTCCCCTGAATTAAATGGTGTCACACCATTATTTAAGTGTTTACCGCATAAACATTTATCAAACTGTCATCGAAGCAAGATTGAATAAACTCAGACAAAATGTTTTTTCTGTTGAGTTTAAACTTTTGCTTCAGTGCATATTTAAGTAAACATGCATTTATAACTTTCATTAGGAATGAGAATGAAGTATAGAGTGCTTTCATTTTAAGACTCCTCTCATTGCGTCCTCCACTCCAGATGTGACCATAGTGACCGAAGAATACAAAATGCATATCACGCCTTTGGGGTGTGAACTTTGAAAAATTTCCATGGTCAACGACAGCGGTCAAAAGTGATTGGCTGTCATAATGAAAACCATGCTATATTGTAGGCGAATCTAAATTGAGATAAATGGATTTGGCTCCTACCTCCCATCCTTTGCAATGTAGGATGGTATATATATATTCTGGGCCTAAGACCGCCCATTAAGTTGAGTCACATCGTACCAATGGAGATATAATGCTTGGATAATTGGATTCACACTCTTGTTAGTAGGTATAAATTCCTAAGGCAATTAGTATTTCGTCAGTTTTTGTAAATAATAGCGCAGGTTTTTAAACCCTTGCAACTTTAATTAAACAAATACCCAGTTATTGTAGGTTCAATCTGTCGAACCCCACTCGAATTAAATCCAATAGATTTAGATTGTAATATTTTTACTACCCAAATTGAGTTTAAAAATTATATATCATATTTATTGTAAATTTTGTATTAATTAGTGATAAATATATTCCACTGCGTTATTTTTTGGTCATTTTATTAATTTATAAAAACTAAACCATTCATCAAACATGGAGCTTACGAGAGATAATCCAACTAGGCTATTAAAACTAAACATGCATTATATCCAGGAGATATATTAATTTTTTTTATAAACAAAATTTACCAAAGTGGCATAATTCCCATGAGTGTTATTTACCAAAGTGGCATAATTCCCATGTGTGTTATTTACCAAAGTGGCCTAATTCCCATGTGTGTTTTATGGAAATAATTTTTAAGTAAATGTTGGTAGGGGAGAAGGAATGGTATACATTAGGACTATAATACATTTCGAAAGCAGAAATATTCTCGCCTGCTTAGAGCTTCGAGAGCTAAGGACGCGCTGGAGAAGGATAGTCGCCTTATTGATTTTTTCGACTTGACAGAAACGCTACCGCCATCTATCTACAATTAAATATTAAACACGAAATAACATACAAGCTGCATCGGTCCCTCCACGTCTGGCCTTCTTTGCAGTTCATGTCAGTAGCAGCATTCAGAAAATATTTAGCTTTTTGAAGTAAGGCTATAGGCTTCGAGCTTAGGAAATATAGCGCCATCTGCCTTAATATCCATCAACTAAATGTGAAGAAATAGCAGACGACTTTTGAATTTCTATGTTTTTCGGTTGAACCACATTTTATATATTTACACAGGTTAGACTACTGCGGCTGAGAGATGGACGCTTATGAGCTACTCCCGCGTTTAGAGAATTTGAAAAATTTTACTTCGCGGCTACAGAGCCAACTTGTGTAAAGTTTCTGAACAATAATCATTTAGGAACTTACATAAATAATTATAATCTCACGCTTTAAAAATGGAGCGCCCCCTCAATTTTAAATTTAAATGTATCGTAGATAATTAATAAATATTAAAATACATATTATCAAATTATAAATACGGTAGCTCATTAGTGTATTTATAATTAAAATTTAAAACAATTTAATTCATAATAAATTAATGAGTACTGTTTATATGCATTAGAGGGCGTATCAGTTGCATAGTAGAAAACAGGGTTGCCACGAAACGTTGATTATTTCTTCAACCGCTGAGTGCCTCTGCTGCCAACGAAAATTCTAATAGTCCGAGAGTAGCTGTTGGAACCAAGGTGTCGGAACGCTGATATGGACCGTTGACAGATATAGCTCGACTGATGCCTCGTTCACACTACCCGCTTTTGGTCAGCTGACGTGGTCCACCTGACAAGTCAGCGAATTTTAGATAAATGGCAAGTTGGCAAATCTGGCCGTTGGTATTTATTGTGCGGCGTGCACCTCGTGTATTGTCTTTGTCATTTTAAGTTAAGGAGGCCTATTCTACTCGACTCGTTAGGCTTTTAATCGACAAACAAAGTCATTTAAAAATAATTTGTCGCTAAAAGATAAAAATGGAATTCTACTCCGTCATTAAATTTTTTCTCGTTAGGTAACTACCAGAATTTATCGTTCAGTGAACGACATGGTCTGATGGTGTAGTTAAGATCTCACCGACCAATATTCTCAATAAAATGGCGGAAGCAGTAATCGAATTGCAAATATTAAGATTAGCTGAAATAGCTGATAGGTTAGGTCGTCGAGATATTAGAAGACAAAGAGATATGAGAGATGAATCACAAACTTTCGAATTAAATGACACTTTTTTGTGGACCACTTCCATCACTGTTTAGCATGTTAGCTAATGTTTCCCACATTAAGCCTTTTTTTGTTTGTGAACGTTTGCGATTGTTTTGATGATAAAACCTCCGGATTACTACTCATATAATTCACCATTATTTCTCTTTGTATATCCGATATTTTCCCCGACCGTTTCCCATTGTTAGTTGCCATTTTAATTTAAATTATGAAATTAACCCTAAAACACGACAATATGAAGCCAACAATAACCACGTGTGACGCGGAGTGTGCTGTTTGGGTTTTTCCCCAGCTGACCGGCAGCAGCTGATTGCAAAACCCTTTGCAACGGACGTCGTGATTGGCTAAATTCATAGGATGAATTTTTGGTTTAAATCTCCGTCGTTCATACCATTGAACGACTGATCTAGTAACTACATCGCCGAATAAGAGGAGTAGAATACCCCTTTCCAAAATTCAGAATGATTGTAGTAGGGAGTGGTCTCTCAGTCCGTCGACAAAAAGTTTATCGCTCGCTGACCGATTTCTGTAGAATAGGCCTCCTGGATCGCACAGTCTTAGCCATTTAATTAAATATTTATTATTCCACGGAACATAGAAATAGTTAATTTTCATTTTAAATAATAAGTTACCATGTTGTTTTCCCAACGTTAATAACAGCTTCTCCAGTTATTTATGATATTAGAGCAAATGTTTGGTTTATTAATCAAGATAACTTTTAATTTTGTCCAGTAAAGAAAAATTCATTTTAACACTCGCGACTGCAATAGCATTAAACTAATATTTTAGCCAGCAACTCGGCAATTTTTAACAATAGGTACTTTTGTTTTTTTTTTTGGTTTTTGTTTATCATTTTAGGTTTATTATTTGTCAAGGATTACAGTAATGCACAATGTTTTAACTGCAATTTTATTATTTAGAAAGATATGATAAATATAAAATTGTTACTTGCCAGAAATTTTTACCCCGGAAAATACGACATATTTCAAAATTTTTGTAAGTGTTGAATGACGTAGTACTGATGACGAATTACATTTAATAGTAGATAGTACTACTTTTTAAAAAAGTTAGCTAACCGTTAATGTTTTTTTACGTCGAATTCAATTCGCTAGATACTAGGTACGATTTCACTGGATACGATGCACCCAGGAGGAGGGAAAACTCCTTCCTTTGGGATCGATTCATTCTCTGTCGCTCGCCCTTGTTTAATTCGCATCACAAGAGACTATAATACTAGGTACTGTCCTCTAGGTCGCGTTATAAATGGCACAGCTTGATTAGCAAGAATGGCGCTGGGGTGGCACCGCGTGCATTACTGGAATCCTTGACCAATAATAAACCAAAACAACAACCAAAAAACAAAAAAATCAGAAGTACATTTGTTAAAAATTTAGTCTTTAACTGTAAAGGCAGTATGATTTGGACGACCAGATCAGCAAGCCGCTCGTTCAATGCTGCGGTATTAGTCATTTTCCGCTTAATTTAATGATGATTAAAATGAATTTTCTTTTGTTAAAAGTTTTAATTTTAACACCGTGGTTGAAATGGCAGTTTTATTTTAACGACCAGATCAGCAAGCCGCTCTATAAGGGCGGCGGTATTAGAGCCATTTTTTGCTTAATTTAATGAAGATTAAAATGAATTTTCTTTAGTAAACAAAAATTATTTTTAACACCGTGGTTGTAATGGCAGTTTGATTTGGACGACCAGATCAGCAAGCCGCTATTTTAAGAGCTGCAGTATTAGAGCCATTTTTTGCTGTGTCTGTGTTGAAAAAGATTCGGTGAGAAAATTTGCATTAAAGCACAAGGAAGTGTCATACTCAGAGTTATTAAGTTACTTATGGTCATAGTCATATTAAATAACCACATATACGTATGAAATCTCATTCTGAATCATGGAGCGATTCAAAGGCCATTTGGAAGAGTTACTAGAATTAATTTTGGCAGTGTCCGCTAAGCGTGTGCTTCATTTTAAAAAAGGCAAATGATTCTTTATTTCAATTAAGGAATTTCGCATCTCATTTCGGAGGTTTTTCTAACTTTGCGCAAAATTGAGCGGTAAAATATATTTCTATCTTTCAAAATTGACCGGAAATCACGAGCGCATATTACGGCTCTCAAAATTGAGCGGAAATTGATGAGCACTTATCCCGCTTTCAAAAATGAGCGTAAATCCGCGAGCGCCTATTCCCGGTATCAAATTTTGGAGAGCGTGAGCGGTTAACACGCGAATGACCAGAAGCGGTGTGTGAGCTGAGCGGTTTACTATCGGAAGTTCCCATCACTGATTTTATCCTTCCTTTAACTAAAATAGGAATTTAAAAAATGTAAAATATATAGTACATTTGGTGGAAAGATACTACCATGAATTTCCGGTAAATCTACGACGGGAATTTTCGTAGTTCGCCTATTTTCTATTGAATTCCTACTCGTCCTTTTTTAATCCATTTTAGAAATGTCTATTGCGTAAATTTCAAAGTGATCAATAAGTATTTAATGTAGATTAATGTGTTATTTTTAAGATTTATTATAGCATTTTATAATTTTATGCTACTGAACCATTACCAAATCACACGTTTATATACGTCCACGTGGTAATCTTGGCATTACCTGTTCTATACTTACTGTTTGTAAATCTTATCTATGTTAATTAATTAATTTTTACTTTGAAATATAACGCTATACACGGTATCTTCCTAAATTATATAACGCGAGCAGGTATACTTAGAAATTAAACCGTAAATAGGCCAAATTCGAAATTCCCGCCGCCGTTTTACCGGACACCTTATAGCGTTTTCCATTGAGATGTGGAAAACGAAAAAAATTACGAGCAGTCCGGGATCGCTCGGACCAGGCCAATGGAAAACGCTATTAGTATGTGTATCTTTCCACAAATGTAATAGACATTTTGTGTTTCTTAACCGGAAACTGAGTTTTTTTATAGGGTCAGTTATGGAATAAAGGAACCCTTCGAGGATGCTCTCACGAAGTATGGAAAAGTTATTTCAAGGAGATTTACCTGAAAGGTAAGATTTTAAGGGCTACACTAACCCCGATGAGTAAAGTGATTAATTCTAGGTCTAATACATGTGCCAGTAAATTTATATTTCAGCGAACACTGTAAAAGTCTATACAAAATTACCTTAAAGCGAAAATAACTGAAGTTGTCCAGCCAATTTCGACTAATCTTTTTAATGTTAAAAGAATAATTCAATTAATGGGAAAAGTCTTGCAAAACTATTGTAACGATTTGATCATTTCTCGAACCAATTTTAATTAAAATTCGTACTTTTTTGCAAGTAAATACGTGTAATTTTCCAAATTTTGTATTTTTTTTTAATCGATTGTAACGTGTGGGACAGTTCAGTCCTCTCGTCCATCTGATGAATCAGGGTGAGATATGTGTAACGGCCACGCCAACGGGGAGATACGTGGGGACAGGAGTGGAGACACACGTGGCGGAAGTATTCCGAGCACCCGTTGGGGTATTGGTGGTCGTCCTCACACGGCCATCCACAAACTCTGCCTCCCTGACGCTTGGGATTTCCGGAGTGAGCCACTACTTCCGGCTAAATGTTGTAATTTAAAGTTGATATTTTGTTATGTTTCAAACGCGTCGTTAATTAAAGTGCCGAAGCTGGCGACCTCTATACAGAAGAAGCTATAAAATTGTAAAGGTCAAACGGGTAAACCTAATTTTTATGATAAAGTACATAAACCCCCGGAGAGTTTAGTAAAAAACAATAATATTTCCCTTTAAAAAATTGTGTAGTCATTTGATGGATATCAGTCCAATTCGATGTCAAGGCCACGAATCGTGGCCAAATGTTACCGGGTTTTTTTTGTGTCTACATCTAACGTGCGGTTGGATATCATTCAAGAAAGTGGTGGTATTAAGAAATACAAAATCAGTAGTACCGTATGATTTTGAATTAACTTTTCGAGTATATGGTGATTGGTCATGGAAATCAAAAGCGTAAATTGAGTTAGAGTATGAGTTAGTGACCATGAGCCAGTTATCAGGATTTAAACAGAATATAAAATAGTGTATGGAACTAAAAGGGAAATTGTGTTATGAAGTTAGTTTAATGACTTGGGTTAACCCTCATCTTAAGTCGTGTTACATAATTTTTGTATTGGTAATTGAAGTTATTTACATTCATCCCTGAGCCTGCTCTTTTCGCTCAAAATGATCACAAGACAACAGGGCGGCTATTCCGAATCATATAAATTTCGAGGATAAATGACGGACGTGTTGCCGTCTCGTTAAATTTATTAGCGCGGGTGTGGCAAATTTATCCGTCTGTAGATACCTTCTACGCTTTTACGCACGATTTTTACTTATTTATCGCCCTAAATAGTGAATTTTAAAGCAAGTGTCGGCTCTATCATTGCTTACGTTATTTTGATTGGGTCTATGTATCGAAGATGGCTATGGTTGCTCAGATCTCTGGGAAGGTGCTTCCACCTAGTATCTACATTCAAAAACGTTTTATCGTTAATTTTCAAGTCGACAATTACGTGTTCGCCGAAAAGCCAATCCAAGCGAGGTCGACTGAGCACGTGATTACAAATAGTCTTTTCTGATACGTGATAACGAATACCCAATGACAATGATTTTGGGCCACGCTGTATAGGTAAATTATTCTTTGTAATGTGCCTAATCAACTTGTTTAAATTTGCACGGGGGCGACAACTGTCGAGCGAGACCGCAACTACACTAGAGCCGACACTTGCTTTAACATAAGTGTGTCAGTAAATGTATTTTTAGCTTAGAGTTTCCTCTGCTTCCGTAGTCATGTCAAAACTTAAATAATGAGCACTCTTTATTTATCTCACTTGTGCCATTTGAGGCCTCGCTTCGTGAAAATGAAAATAATGTTTACTTGGACCCGCTCGCTTTGACCAAAATAATGGTGAATCATCTGATCAGAATAGAAAATTTGATTATAAAACGCTTCCTTCGTTTTGAATCTTTAGAATTTTTCTACTTTCAGATAAAAATCAATCTCCTATTTGGTAAGTGTTGAAGAAATGAGGTATTAAAAAGTGCTATGGACAAGAGTATTACGTTACTTATGATAGCAGATAATTAAAACTTTTTCTTTTTGCATCAAATTACTGAAATGCAAGTCATTTCCACGATGTCATAGAGAGTTGTCGAAAAGCGCAAGGAAACCGCAAAAGTGGCGCCTTCTCTAGATTAATTGCAGCGAACAATACATACCACTCTTTTGGCGACCAGAGGGGCCAAGTTGACGTAACTTCAATGGGTGCACTAGTGACTGTTTGAAGCGGGAAATTTGGTTTCCAGATGAACCATGAATTCGATTGTGCGCTTGATGGTTTTATTGGAAGCAAAGTTTCAGTCGCTACTTTTGCGGTTGATCAAATTGTGCTTTCTTGTTTAGGTGTAGATGAACTGGTCCCAAATAAATTTTTTCTCGCCCGAGTGAGTTCTTCTGTGGCGAAGTAAATCCCCCTTCTGTGCAGACACGTAGCTGGACAGATCGTGCTGAAATGGTTTTTCGCCGGAATGAGTTCTTTTGTGAGAAATAAAATAACCCAGTTGGCTCGTTGCGTAGGCGCACTCTGCGCACTTCAACACATTTTCTTCTCGGCAATTCATTTGGCCAGAACTACGAGTTACAAGTTTCGTTCGAAGTGTCTTTTGGAATTATGAATTTGCATCGAAAATACGATCAGAAAGTCTTGTACTGTTCGTTATCGATTAAACCACTTCCAGAATGGCATAAAATTCAGCAAAATTTAAACCTTAGGTTTACCAAAATTCGGTGTAAGTTTTGAATGGAAACATTTTCAGCCATGGCAGTCAACATTTTTACCATATAATAGAGGCAACTTTTGAATACAAAACAGTGACCCTGCTAGCCGTAGGTACAAAGATCCAAGTGCCTACGTTAAACATTTCTGGGCCATTAAAAAAAAAATTCGTGACCAAGGGTTAGTTACAAATGATTTTAAATGTAATTATATCCTTACACATCTTTTGGATTGATCCCCACAAATTGGAAAGATAAATCTTGCTTATCTTGATTCAAGTAAATTGATATACTTTGTATTAGTCGAGGTACTGTTTTTTTGTATTACGAATAATTGACACGCAGTTGTTCTTAATAGAGAAATTTGTCCGATAAGGTAGGACTCGCGATTACGCAAAGACGTTTGACTCAACTTAACCAAATTATTTTGCGAATAATATTTTAACAAATGTTTCATCTTTTAGCCTTTTGATTACATTGAGCTACATAAACTCAAACTGCTGGATTGATCATTTTGAAAACACAAATCCCCCGACCAATTTAATTTGACGCTGAGGCACTAAAAACAACCAAGTTTACCCATCGAAACCTTTCATAAGGCGCGTGGTTAACGTTATTGGAACATAGCCCTTCCCATCTATCACAGTGCAGACCGGTGACCAAACTCGAAATCACATTTACCAGTGACGTCTACCGAAGGAAGGCAATTTTCAGCCTCCTTCTGTAATATTCAATTAGAGCTAGGTTAATTATAATTTCACGAAAATTAACAAATTATTAAACGCCTGTAAGAAAAAATTAGCAATTTTTATAAAAAATTCAAAATATCTATTTTTTTAAATGCAAAATAATTAAATAAATACTACCGTCAGAGGTGTGATTAACTCATCGGGATTACCAAAGTATTAAATTATGGTAACGTAACAATAATCAGCTAGGCTAATACCCAAGGCACCACCTTGAGCCTAAGTCATCAAGCGACTTTAAAGCCATTAATTACAATTAGATCTCTCACACTCACTATTACCGTTAACCTCAACAAGTTTTTCTGGAAGGGGAAACCGAAGAACTCAAGGAAAACCCCTTAAACGAGTGGGGAGAAAACTTGCAAACTCAACGTAGGAGTTGTTCTGAGTCTTCACACAGTGCCACAATTAAGTGTCTTGCTGCAAGGTGAAAGTGCTCACCACTACGCTAAGTTATACTTAAGTATCGACGTTTTGTTCCTTAGCCTTTATATTTTATCTGATCACTTGTGCTAAGTCGAGTTCACGGTGTTAAGCCAGTATCAGCAATCAAAAGCTAAACCAAAACAGTTTTACGTCTTCTGGGTGATATCAACTTAAGTATCTTTATGGTCACACATTTTCACACAACACGTTCGTAAGAAACCATTACAGAAACTTGAAGTTCAAAAAGTCCGTTATTCTTTAACGAAATCAATTCAACTGCGCAGAATCACAGTAAAGAATGTACTCTCGTTCGTTATCTTAAATCTTAAATAATTTGCAATTTTTTACTTAACCTAACTTGTAACGGGGAGCTTGTATGGGAAACCCCGATTGGGCCTAAACGGGTCAACAGGTTGATGCGGAGACGGGAAGATGGCGCCACTGGTCCGAGGTATTCCTTATCACCGATCAAGGGTCAGGAGAGCACGGGCTGTTTCATGAATATAAAAGGCGGCTGCATTGCTAATTGGAAGAGGAGACGGGACTACCCTTGATGGTGATCACTTAATTATCCGTTGGCTGTCGTGGTGTTTTTTAAGAAATAATAAAGATTAACTTTAAACTTAAATCAAGTTGTATTTACTTCCGAATTCATCGAACTCCCGTGGGAAACTCCTACAACAACCTTCCCCTACAAACTAAGAAGGTATTTCGCAATGTGTCTCAGACTGAATTTGATTAATGCTAAGAACAAAATAGGTTGTAGTGCCAATTAATCAATTAGGAAACCCTTCGAAGATGCTGTGGGGTTAATAGTGGCTAGCATAAACTCTATTTATGTCTTATTCAACTTGTTAAAATGTTCCACGCGTGTCTTGATATTTTAGCGTAAATGGGCTCGAGCGATTTCGCACGTGCTCCCTGAAATAAAAAAAGCGCGAGCCTTTTACGATAAAATATTAAAGAGCGCGTGGAACATTTTAACAAGTTGAACAAGACATGAATAATTTATGCTAGCGCCGATTAGAAAAAGTCTTGCAAGACTATTTACTTAAATGGTGAATTTTAGGAGGTACTCTAACTTCAATTAACACAATTAATTTCATTCTAGGGGTCATAAGTGAGCCAATAAATGTCTTTTTGAGCCGAAATAGTACAAAGTTGTCCCTGCTACCGTTGTTAGATGAACTTAAATCTGAACTGAAATGATTGGCACATTTTATCTAATGTTTATTTAGTTAATAATTAAATTCTAGGTAAGATACGAAATAATGGTCGGTCTCATAAAGTGTCATAAAAAGCAACAAGGAAAATTACAGTGTTCGGGTGTGGAGTGGGCTGAGCTTTCAATATTTTGGATCAATAACGATATTATTTTATAACCTTTCGGAAAATTGATTTGCATATCTTCTCAAATGGAAATGACATCCTTTAAAACATTTTGGTGCGCGAGCGTACTTGAGAAAACACAAATGGTAGCATACTAGCATAAGTTAGCCATGAGAATTGAAGTGGCAGCAAAAATTCGGAAAAAGCGACTACATGTACTTAAAGGAAACTCCGAGCTATTCCTTTAGCGTTGAGTTTTAAGCTGTCTCCTTACTGGTTAAAAGGGTTTCAGCGTTGTACTTAAAACCTTTTTAAGGTTAATGTTAATAGTAAGTGTAGGGAGCAGCTAATTCGCGTGACATCATTCGTAAAGGGCTTGCCTGACCTTGGGTATTAACCTAGCTGATAATTTTTTTTAAACTATTCATACGGGAATGTTATCTCAACGCTTAATGAATACGTGGCTGTAATTTGCGCACTGTTCCTAGGTGGTGACCGTTCGAAGCGCCTATTTGGTTTCCAGGTCGACTATGAATTGGACGGTGAGCTTTAAGGGTTTTATTGGTAGCGATGTTCCAGTCACAAATGAGGTATTTGTGGGCTTTAGAACCTTAAGTGTTGTCTTTTTTTCGTGGAGGAGTAAACTCTTTACACATCAAAGGGCTCCTCGCCCGAGTGTTCTTTTGTGGTAGATCAAATTGTGCTTTCGTGTAAATGTGTATGTGCACTGGTCACAATTAAATGGTTGACTCTAGAAGGTGGTCAATTGACTTTTTACCGTAAAAATGCACTTCAATAATTAGTTAAAATACAAAAGCGGCAGACGATTATAACGCCATCTTTGTGCGTAAAGAAATCTGAACAACATTTTTCACACTGTTTGACTTCATATGATATAATTGTTATTACCACGTTCATGTCTACAAGGTGAAATGGCTCATTCCAAACGTAGAGGTGATACGAAACAAGATTTACAATAGCATTTTTTAAATTTTAATATTATCTTACAATTTGCCTTATTATGTATCCTTCGTATTTTGAAGCTTCTTTAAAATTAACTGCAATAAGAAAATTGTTAGATTTAGTTGGAATCCATTTCTCCAACATCGACACGAATTACACTTTACACCGCACCGAAGTATTTCGGACTTTTATGCTTCATAATTTCTACGTTTGACGTTACTTAGATTTAGATACAGGCTTTCCATACATCAAAACGTTCTTATAAAATCTGAAAAGTGCATCCTAATTCCCTACAAATTCATGGGATGATGGGAATGAAAATGAACGAAAATATACCTTATAGAATCATTTTACAAAGAAACAAATGATGTTCCTAATGATGCAAACATTCCAAGACGACTTAGAAGAACTTATAGGATATAACAACTTCCCATAGGAGACTTACGGAAGGAATTATTCTGAACACAATATGCTTAAAAAAGGGTATTCTGGTAGACACCGGGATCGTTGATGCCAATTATCGATGTAACGTGGGAGCTCCCTTTAACATACGTGTAGGCAGTGCCGGATTAAGACCCTTGGGGGCCTTTAGGCACTAGGCTATCGGGGGCCCCTTTAATACAAGTAGAGGACTCAAGGATGGAGTAAGAGGGTAGCTAAGCAAACAATGACCATTATGAAAATGGGAAATGGTTTTTTTCCATGGGCGCCCGCAGAGGTGGGCAAACGGGGAAATTGCTCCACCACCCCTTTCTTTAGCCATACCTCTTTTTTCTGTCGAACTTTTTGGGTTGGGGAGTGCAGTGACGAAGCAGAGTGATCCAGTTACTTGAAATGTGTGTTATATCAATTTCAGGAAACTTATATCCCTATTCCTACTAAGCTTTAGCTATAGCTCGTTCATTTATCGGATCGTTGTATGTGTAAAGGTTGTATATTTCATCGGGCGAGTTCGCTATATGACTTGAAATAATTTCTGCCGGCGTCCATGCTCTCAGTAGCGTAGGGGGTGGACTTGCCCCTTGGTCCACCCATCTGGCTATGCCACTGCATGCTCCTATCTATTTGAACTTTGTTTGAACCCAAAAACCAACCTTTTTCTATTTGACTAGGCAAAACCCTAACTTTTCGCCCTACCCCTCTAAGACGAATCACTTAATTACATACGTTCCTGAATTCCATAAGTGACAATTCACAACGTAACTTAAACCAAAAAATAAATAAAAATGCCATAGCACCCACTTAAAGGAAGTAATAACTGGACCATGATTATCCAAATTATACTTAGACTATTCATATTTGTTTAATGCTGGGAAAATGTTTTCAATTCAAATCCTAACGATGTTTATATTAAAAACCATGCTGGGGCCAAACAAAATGAACAAGGGTGGGCCAACCCCCTCTATGCTGAGCGGCCTGACACGGAGTCTTAGAGTGGACAAGAGATTGGTTATGCAAGGTTACAAGGTAGTCGTTTTGGTACGGTTCTACCTCTATAGATCACCATAAAACGAAATAGACGCTACGCGGCAGTGGCGGACTGGGTCTAAAAATGTGGACTGCCAGGGGTCAAAGGGGGCCCACCCAAAACCAGAACATTCCCCCCTGAAATATTGTTTTATGTTAATAATTTTTTCGCTTTAATTATTTTTACTCAATTGTGTGCGAACTACGCTACTGCCGAAAACTAGAAGGATAAATGCTATAATATTTTTAATTAAATAAAGGAATACCACTGGGCATGCCTCAGGCTGGAATCAAACCAGCGACCTGTGGGTTGCGGTCCCAACGCCTCTTCCTTTTGGACTATAGTCCAAAAGGAAGAGCATCCCTATACTGTGCAAATATGAACGATTGCATTCAAAATTGAAAAAAAGCGTTCAAAATCGCTTTCTCTCCAACTGCTTTTTTAATCCATTCAAACCCGACCATAGCATTCAAATTCGAACAAAACACAAATTTGGCCATCGAGAGGTGAAAATACACAATGCGCGCGCATGCAAAGATAATTGCCCCGTTCTAAGGTCATAAAGGGCGCTGTGTGGTTCGATTGCCAATCGTAGATCTAAGCGTAGTCATAATAAGCGTATTTATGTCAGGTCAACCTGTAGATAGACGTGAGTGGAAATGGACGTTAAGTTTTCGGCCGGACCGTGAAATATTGGGAAGAAAGTAATGATAATTGGTTTTTGAAAAGTTTAACGCAGTTACGGAGTAAGTCGTCAATCGTACAGTTGCACGCTAATATACCGGATGGATAATATCTCAACAAGCCAATATTTAATTCGAATATAATATGTTTAATAATAATAATAATCAGCTAGGCACCACCTTAGGCCTAAGTCATCAAGTGCGTTTTTATAGTGATTCAGTGAAGCGGTTTTAGTGTAGTATTTGTCCACCTCGAAATATAAGAAAATGAGATGCAGTAGATTTGATGAGGAAATCATATTATTTTTGAAACTTGACTAAAGAGAGAAAATATTATGTTATAGCAGTATAATTTTATTTCTAAATCTAACGGGACCAGAGTGGAAAAAATGGGTTTTTGGGTGGGGTGAAAACTTGATAAATTTGTGTACGAAAATAGAGACTTTTACCGAAAAAATTAAGAAACATTACGAGTGGAAAACGTAAAAATCCCTCGTGGCGTCACAATGGCGACACCTACCTCCGTTGTTTTTTGAACATTGCAACTACGTTAAAACAAATTAGACGATAATTGAAAATTAAGTATATTTTATAGCGGTCACAGGACTATAAATTGCATTGTAAACTCTTGGTATATCGTTTCTTGGTATACTTTGAACACTACGAATGCTCCTTTCACGGCTAGTTTACTTACAGCTTCTTGGTCTTCCAATTGAGAATGAATCTATATACTTGCCTGGTAACGGCAATTACATTCGTCCCAGCGAACCATTAGACTAGGCCTATTTTATTACCTATTTTACTCAATTCTCTGGTAGGTTATAATCAGCTTACATAAGGGTAGGTGAGCTTGTTTTAGAGTAGGCTACAAATGGTTATAAAATCCTTTATCTCACTGGTGGACCTATCTTTATCGTTATATAAGGAATCAAACTATAGTGATCAATTATGAATATATAATTGCGTTTTTGCAAAGCCATCAAATATGAGTACTAAACGATTCTGATTTGCAAGCGAAACTCTGAACTCGAATTTAAACGCTATAGCGTTCCAATTTTAATGTTTTAGCCATATTTTACAAACAATTCAATAACGAAAAAAATTGTGAACGAAAATTCAACTTTCAATTTTGAACGCCTTAAAAATATTCAAATTTGAATGATAAAGCATGCTGCCCCAGTGTTGGCCATGTGAACGCTAAAGCATTCAATTTTGAGTGTAAGGTTTTTAGAGTGTACTAAGACCACAATATAGGTGTTCCCTTGTCTCGCGTAAAATATATCCCGATTTTTTATTAAGCCATAGCATTTTATACAGGGTCTTTTTTTTGCTCGGAAAAGTGTTTTTTTTCAAAAACTATTTATAGTACCGATTTCAAATTTGGAAGGTCAATTCTCTATACCGGGGGACATCGGTTTGAGAAATTTGAGCGTTTTCGGTAATGTTTTTCACCAATTTTGAAAAATTATTTTTCGACCACTAGGTGCGAGATAAAAAATTTCTATTATAAAGTTGTAGGCCGTCATCGAAAACCCTTAAAAATTGTTCACTCGACGAAAAACAACTTATTTATCAGTGAAAATTCGAGCTTGAAAAATTTACAAGTTGGTGAAGCCAAATTACGATTGTTTGAAACGATAATTGAAAAGGGAACAAGTCTAATACAAACGTAGTAGAGTTTTCACACTTGAAAAAATGTACACGTTTGGTTTTTAAATGCAGATATTTTATTCACATAAATTCTTACAAAACATTTTCATTAATATCACCATTGGCTGCAACACAGGTTTGTGCGCGGACAATTAAGTTCTCAAACGCTTTCTCTACCATTTCTGGTGTGACGTCTCGGCAAGCACTGATTATTCGTCTAATGAGTTCCTCCCTAGTTTCAATGGGCGTGGCGTATACCTTTGCTTTAACGAATCCCCAGAGAAAATAATCCAGCGGTGTTAGGTCAGGTGACCTTGCTGGCCAATGCACTGGACCATTTCTCCCTATCCACCTTTCAGGAAACTCGTTGTTGAGGTGCTCAGTTACTTGCCGGGAAAAATGCGGAGGGGCGCCATCTTGCTGAAACCACAACTGACGTCTTTCAGCCAATGGAAGGTCGTCGATTGCGTCACTCAGTTCGTTCTGTAGAAAATGTAAATACCTTTGGCCGTTGAGGTTCGTCGGCAGGAAAAAGGGACCAATCAAACGGTTTCCAACAAGTCCAACCCAAACATTGACCCGTTCAAATTGAACCTGGTGATGATATTCAAAACCCCAATGTGGGTTGATGTCAGACCAAAGATGGCTGTTTTGATGATTAAAGGGCCCATCTCTAGAAAATGACGCTTCGTCGGAGAACAAAACATGGCGCAAAAATTGTCTATCTTCTTGGACAGCATTTAGTAACCAGTTGCTAAATTCATAACGTCTTTGATGGTCTCCGTCAATTAGTCCTTGGTGGAGCGTAGCTCTGTATGGGTGATAGCGATTCTTACGAAGAATTTTCCACACACGATTTGCAGAACAACCCAAATCAGCAGCGGCGTTAGCGCAACTGTGACGAGGATATGCCACAAAGTACGCGAGTACATTGTTCTCGAAGCCTAAATCCGGTTGACCCAATCCGCGAAACCTAGGTTGCAAGTTACCAAATTGATTGAAATCGTGAATTGCTCGTCTTACTGTATTTACAGATGGTGCTCCATTTGGATGTCTTTCTGCGAAGATTTCAGTCACTCTTCTAAGGTTTTGCGCTGCTTCTCCATAGTAAATGGCAACTATCTCGGTACGCTCAGCTACTGAATAACGAGGCATTGTTCGAAATATTATCAAACACTGATAATAATCTCCCAAAGTTTTCCTTTAAATACCCAATGCATGTTTAGGATTGACCTATAGCCTCGTGTTTTTTAAATCCGGTCGTTTTTTTAACCAAAGTTTCAACTGGATTAGGTAATTCGGTTTCAATTATCGTTTCAAACAATCGTAATTTGGCTTCACCAACTTGTTAATTTTTCAAGCTCGAATTTTCACTGATAAATAAATTGTTTTTCGTCGAGTGAACAATTTTTAAGGGTTTTCGATGACGGCCTACAACTTTATAATAGAAATTTTTTATCTCGCACCTAGTGGTCGAAAAATAATTTTTCAAAATTGGTGAAAAACATTACCGAAAACGCTCAAATTTCTCAAACTGATGTCCCCCGGTATAGAGAATTGACCTTCCAAATTTGAAATCGGTACTATAAATAGTTTTTGAAAAAAAACACTTTTCCGAGCAAAAAAAAAGACCCTGTATATCACCTAGTTGTAACAGTTCCTTTCAATTGGAATACTCTTTGAAACGGCAACTCATAGGTCGCTGGTTCGTCGCCATTTATAAAAGAAATGTTTTAGCTATATAATGTCGATACTAAATGTAAACATAATTATACAGATTGTTATTTTTAGTTTATATTTTAGACAAATGCCGAAATTTTACTTATTAACCGGTTGTTTAAAAGCATGTTTCATGTTCCACTATATTTTGAGTAATCGTTGGAATACACTAGATGATTGTGCGAATCTGTCAATAATTGCTTCTACATACAATTCATCTAACAATTCCTTTTCAATTAAGCAATAATTTTAATACGTCGAAGTTCGAAGCAAAAGAAAGCAATTCCAACATAACTTCATCTTTACTGATTCGTGGAGAAAGCTTAACACCATCCAAGGCGTAATCTTCTAGGCGCTTCTCTGTAATATTTTTAAAATTTGCTGTGTCCATGCAAGATAAATCTTTATACAACTTTTTGTGTTGTAAAAAAACGTGAATCTAGTGACTGGACAATGTGGTCCATTATTAGGTTAAACACATTTACTCTTAAATCAGCGGGACCCTGCCAAATATAAGACGTAACTTAGTACTGTTCAACTACGTAGTTTCTTTCGTCGGGTACTTAGGCTTAGCCAAACTTTTAAAAATGTGTTAAAAATGGTTAAAATTGTTTTGAAAATGAATCCACGCTGAACCGCCAGCGCCTCGGCACCCCGACGATGTCATTGGAACTTTTTTTTATAAATAAAATATTAATTTATTCAGTAAAAATATAATTTAATATTGAAACTTTTGGAACTTCTATTATATTTTGAAGCTACTATAATGTTAGTAGAAATTATGTTTAATTCAGAGAAAACGGCATGGTATTAGAAGATAAAACTTATTTTATACAAGATGTTTCGAGCCGAGGCTCTTCTTCAGTCGTTCGTTAGTTTTAATGTTGACATATTGTTGAAGGTTTAAGGTGTCCCACTGACCAAATTTATCATGGGGCCCACCTGCCATCGGTTAGGCCCAGTCTATGGCCAGTCCGCCACTGCTACGCGGTACCTTATCTCGACTTACTCGAATTCGTTTTTTAGGGTTTTTTGTAATAGTATTTCGTATTTCATTTATATTATAAATATTAAAAAAAGAATCAATATGGTTTCAAAGTTATTGATTGTTTTCATTTTGAAAGAACATGCCGTAAAACTGTTATTAAATTTAAATAAGCTTAATGTTTTTTTTCAAATAACTTTTTCTTTGAACTAGCGTATTGACGTGGGATCTTTCGGGGCCCGCTGACCCTCGGGGGCCCCTAGGCACGTGCCTAGTGTGTCTAATTCTTAATCCGGCATTGCGTGTAGGCTTCAATACCCAAACGATTTATATTCCGATCATAGAAATTCCCGCAATAGAGCATGATTCCAACTTACCAAACCACCTTCTGTGGTGCTCAAGGATTCGTATCCTTTGGATGCTAAAACAATACTTTCCTATATTTGTATTTATAAAGAATTATGTGTACATCTAATTACGTGTACGATGTTGTTTAACTAGTTATTGTACTCTCGAAACGGAACAATGTAGAATACAGAGGCGGACAGGCAGCATTTAAGCAGGTACCCTCGCGGCCACTCTTTTTGCCCAATCGAGCTGAGGTGGGGCGCTGGCGAGACCAGTGCCGTAACTAGGCATTGTCGCTAACCCGCTATGGGCACGTGAAGGCAAGGGTCATCATTTGGCGTTGTAAAAGGTTAAACGTATTGACACGGAGACACACTTGTAGGGTCAGAATAACGATTCAAAAAGGTCCTGCCTCCGGGGGAAGGAAATGAAGAGCCAAAGGCAGGGGAGGCTGGGGGATGCAGGGAGGCAGGGGGAAGGAAATGCAGAGCCAAAGGCAGGGAGGCAGAGGGAAGGAAATGCAGGGGATGCAGAGAGGCAGGGAGGCAGGTGGAAGGAAATACAGAGCCAAAGGCAGGGTATGCAGAGAGGCAGGGAGGCAGGGGGAAGGAAATGCAGAGTCAAAGGCAGGGGAGGCTGGGGAAAGCGAAGAGGCAGGTTGATAAAATAGAGGTTTTGTATAGTGAAAATTATAATGACGTAGAATTCTATGTGTTAGTATATATAGACGGACACCACGGTAAAAATTAATTCAAACTCAACGGATCAACAAAATAAGAAACTATCAAACGCAATGTAGGTATACGGCTTATTGAAGATATCCTCTAAATATTCTCTAATCACATTTCTTATACAAAAGGCCATGGCAACAATGTCAGATGAATCGTCTTACACTGTAAAGAATAAAAAATACATAGTTATAGATTTCGAATTCCTCGATGGGAAGATGGGTTCTGTGAAAATAGTAAAGGAACTATCCGCCACATCGGCTACGGCTTCACCGCGAGTGGCTTCATGGGTGTTTCTACCTCCGTATGACGAATTGGAAATTCCATTACGTAGTCGACAGCAAAACGGGTGGGTTATCCGACGTATTCACGGACTACCTTGGGACTATGGTTTCACACCATACAGCAAGTTAAATGACTGTATATCAATGGCAGTGCAAGGTTACGATCGTGTCTTTTGCAAAGGACTTGAAAAATGTTTATTTCTGTTGAAAATAATCAACCGTGAAGTCATTGATTTAAACCAGGAATTCATACCTCGAACTTGGAATGGTTATCCGGCCGTATTCCCTATGGTAAGATCTCGGGGACCGTTTTCAGTGACGCGTATGAGAAAAAAAAATCGCCCCCTCGCACGCGTCTCCCCTCTTTAGGAGTTTTTACCCCGAGCAACCTCCCGTTTTTACAACTGTAGTTCTTTGTTGTTCGACTCCCCGGCCATTTCGAAATTTAGGGTTTGAAACCCCACCATTGATAACGAAGGGTCAGCTCGCTCTCCCGACCTCTCCATGTGGAACGATTAAGTCCGGCATTGTTAGCTCTGTCAAAATTGTCAGCAGTAACAATGCCCTTGACAACCGCGAAGTCCGAATGACGAGGTGACCGTCGCTATCAATAGAGCGATAGCGAAGGGAAAAGCAAAAAGATGTTTCAACCCTTTTTCGACACAGGGGGATGAAATTATCTGAAACTAGGATTAAATACCATTGAAAATCGTATGAGAAAACACGTATGCTCTGACGTCAAAATGATGAAAAAAATGGTCTCCTAGATAGAGACGGAAATCGGGCGAGATAACCATTCCAAGTTCGATGTATGAATTCCTGTTTAAACAGTGTGGGGTGTCCAAAAGTGTCAGAACTGGGTGGCGAAGGGACAATGTTTTCTTGTTTATATGAACATAGAACTAATTGTGTAAATAAAAATTATTCATGTTCGTTAGAAAAATCTCTGCATCCCCTGCCTTCGGCTCTGTATTTCCTTCCACCTGCCTCCCTGCCTCTCTGCATCCCCTGCATTTCCTTCCCCCTGCCTCCCCTGCCTTGGGCTCTGCATTTCGTTCCCTCTGCCTCCCGGCCTCCCTGCATCCCTGCATCCCCCAGCCTCCCCTGCCTTTGGCTCTGCATTTCCTTCCCTCTGCCTCCCTGCATCCCCCAGCCTCCCCTTCCTTTGGCTCTGAATTTCCTTCCCCCTGCCTCCCTGCATCCCCCAGCCTCCCCTGCCTTTGGCTCTGCATTTCCTACTCACACTTTAAGCCCGAGATCCGTCGCAAAACCGTGGTGGGGCTGGCTCCCTCTAATGGCGCAAAAATGAAAGGTGTCATTTAACAATCAAACTGATTGGCACGCATACGCTCTCTAAGTTCGCAATTAAATACTAATTTATGGTTAGAAATAGGAATTTAAATTTCAAATTTCGCGCCGAGCTGTACAGATTCCCGGCTAGGAGGGTGGGGCTCTGGCAGTCTTTCAGTCAATTATTAAACCGAAATCCTCATCTGATCGCTCCTCCCGTAGGCTTTATTTCCCCAGGCTATACAGACATAAGAATAATTTTTACTGAAAGGAGCGCTTTGTCAACTAACGAAACATGTATCAATCACCTCATTTCTTAAGATTATCAGCGCGCTAAGAAATAACTTAACTACTAAGAAATCCATAACATCGCTATTTCAATCACCCGGTCTATTGACAAAAAGAACTGTCCCTTAGCATAAATAGCGCATTAATGAACAACCTAAGGATTAATTTTCCATAAAAAAATCTATTAGAACGCTATCTCTATCATTGTCCATTAAAAACTATTTTTATTTAACTAAATACGCCCACCATTACGATAAAAATATTTTTTCAGAAAGAAGTGCTTTATCAACTAACGGACAAAATCGCAATCAACAAGAATAATAAAATAATCACACTGTGAATTAAAAAAAGATTTTTTAGCATCAATAATCTAAGGTTTTTTTACCATTCCAAAAAAATCTAAATTATAATAATAACCAGAACGAAAACGAATGAGAACAAATAATCTATTGGCTATAGAGTTCGTATTTTATCATTTGGACAGTCGTAGAAAGGTCGAGAGTTTAGTAGATCTTGAAAATGATTTCTGTTAAACGACCGTTGGTTTTCTCGGTTTTCAAATTTAATCGCGCTTGTTTAGCCTTTTATCGTGATTAAAATTTACACAAAATGGCTTCGAATATCGAACATGGATGTTTTCTTCGTACAACGAATAAACCGAATCATTTCAGAGCGGTTTGGACGATCGAGCATTTTCTTGATTATCCGGCGAAGATTGGGAGTTCCCTTCGCAGTCCACCATTCATTTGCACCAAGGGAACAGATTACGGGGTCAAATTTTATTTGAAAATCTATCCGCGGGGTGCGACTGAAGAAAGCAGGGAATTTGTCAGTGCATTTCTGTTTATTGATAAGTTACCAGAAGATGTGAAGGAAATGAAGGTTAGTTTTGATGCATCACTGATTGACGCGCGTAACAATAAAGCTCAGACCTTGCGCACCGAGGCTTCCCAACATTTACTTTTCACCGACATTAAATATGGTCTAGGATGCAATAAATTTACCAGTCGTAAAGATCTTCGTAAAAATGCTCATGCATGGTTGCCAGGTGGTCATCTCACTTTGGAATGCAACGTCACAACTCACTTCAAATTAAAAAGCCCCGTTTCGACATAAAGTTATGTATTTGTACCCCGCCGTTCCGCTGGGCACTACGGCGGCACACAAGACAAAGAGTCATGCCGGACAAAAATTCACTTTGCGAAACCAACGTTCGGCCAGTGAGACATAAGTATATGTATTTGTACCCCGCTGCTCCGCCTTAAGCACTACAGCGGCCACCAAAACAACCAGCCCCGGACAAAAGTGCGCTTTGCGAAACAACGTTCGGCCAGTGAGACAGCCATTTTGACCGCCTCACATATAGCAAACAAACGCCCTCATCACGGCCCAACAAAAGGCGACACCATGGGCTGCCCGAGACCCACCCTCGCACAGCTGAGGACTAGAGTGGCTTCCTCTTCCACTGCAAACTACCCTCCTTAGTAGGTCACAGAATGACGAGTGTGGAACACCCATGAGGTTCCAGTGACCCAGCGCCCCGATCACATGACCTTGAGAGCCGGGTATGGAGCCCCCCACAGGCTCCAGTGACCCCATCACACCACTAGATAGGGACAGTGGGAACTAGATAGGGAGACAGTAAGGATTCAGTCGGAAAGTGGAGGAATTATCTCGTCGTATATAGCAGCTGAAAAAATGACGATGGTCTACAAGGAAAATATCTGCCAAGACGTCAGGATGAAGGCCTCGAATGGTCGCGTGTTCGACGCCCACAATTGCATTCTGTCGATAATCCAACACCACCTGAAAGAGAACGAAGAGGGCCTTTTGGACCTCAATCAAGACATAAAAGGGCGAGGGGTGAAGGCGTTGCTCAATAACATTTATTTGAGCACACCACCGGTAAATCTCGGCGACACCACTCGCAAAATGTGTCAGATCGGAGACATGCAAAGGATCCAAGGCCTGAAGCAGCTCAGCGAGAGAACCTTGATTGCTCAACTCACCGACGACAACGCCCCGGATCGGCTGACAATCGTCAACCAATTGTCGATTTCGACAAATGAAGAACTAAACCCTGTCGCCTTGCTTTCATTAATTTTATTTGTTCTTGGAATATTTTTTATGTTTTTTTGCTAATAAAGTTTAATTCTATTTTCTTAAATGAAGAGTTTTAAATTTGCACGCAGTACATTAAGGATTTTCCAGAAATGGAAACCTCACAATAATAGTCTCGGGTTAGTAATTCCATTTCTTCTCAAATTTAACCCACGAAATAATTTTTGCTTAGAGTAAATTGCCATTTTTGTAAAATGTATCCTGTCTTGAAGGTGCAACAGGCTGCTTCTATCATTCATTGTCCCTCTGCTCAATTTAATAATTTTTCAATCTCTAACGACAGTAGCAATAAACCGCGAAATGGTGCGATTCCTGGTCCGAGTATTGACGTCAGCTTCGTTTTCCAACAGACAGTCGATCACAAGGACGTACCCGTTCTCAGAAGCGACATAAAGGGGCTAGGAATTGTCTTTGTTGCAAGCGTTGACGATCGTGCCTCGCTTTGTCAGCAATTGTACGATGTCGTGTCAGTTGTATTTGCAGGCGAGGAACAATGATGTCTGCTTGTCCTAGTCTCTCATGTTTTATTCTGGTTTCTTTTTGAGTAAACGAACCACAAGCTCCTCATCACCGGCAGTAACGACTTTTAAAAAAACAAGATTTCTTATTGAGACTGTCCATCCGTGAAGGATTTACATGACGTGGCCAAGAAAGATTTGAGCAGCGCAGTCTGCTGCTCATCAGTCTTCTGAAACAATTTCTCAGCTTTGAGCTCTCTAATGGCTGCCATATGCGAATGCAACAAATCGATTTTGTCAGTATTCTGGAGTAGGGCTTCCGAATAAGTTTTCATTTCCTATTTCTTCATGTCGTCCGGCTTGACAATTTTGGACAAATCTTTAGTTTGCAACGTGACAGTTGTTATATTTTGTCGGAAGAGGGCGCATTCATTTTCTTTCTCGGCCAATTGTCAACTGACTAACTGAGTCCTTCAATGATCGTCTTTGGTTTAAAGTTATTATTTGTGGTTATTCGAGGTAACAAGGAGGAAATGGAAGCTTCGATGTACTTACGCTACTGCAACCATTTAATGCACTTAATTAGCTCGACTAAATTTTGGTGACCTTCCTTTTTTCTATACCCAATAACTGAGCTCGAGTATTTTGTCTTCTGAGTGATGTTCCACGCTCCAGTAACAATCGGACGGTGTTGCCATGACCATTTCTGCAAGCCAAATGAAGCACCGTGAACCCCATGCAATGGTTCTCTCGAGTTCAATGTCACCCCGACTTCCAACAACCTTTGATCGTGGCCATTCGTGGCGGCGCTTTGCAAATAGAAATTATCCTGTATCAGCCAAATCCAGTTAATTTCAGCTAACTTCATTTCTTGAGCCATTCAAGTGGTATTGGTTGAAACCTTTACGCAGCTCTCTTGTTCTAGTAAAGATCTTATCTGTTCAAGATCCGATTCCTGACAGTCCACGTGCATTGTGGTTGTCCACATGGTTAATATTCGCCCCTTTCTCCATAAAACGATTTACAATTAACTCATAATTCAAATGGAACCGCCACACCCAACTGTTTATTTGCGTAATTGTATGCAGTGGAGTTGAACCACTTTTGTCGACAACATTGACGCTAGCCTCAGCGATAATTAATGTATGTTCAGTTTTCCGCATGAAGCCCGGTGCAGCAGGGTTGACCCATCTTACGAAGTAATATGCTCTTTCAGACCCTAGCTGTATTATATCACAGTGACACAGCAACGCAGCGTGCAAAACAGTGGCTCAGGGCTAGGGGTAGATTTTGAAGGAATGCTGTGTCTTAGTAGTCATTTAAATATAATTCAGTACTGTTGAATTGTTTTGACTGGTGTAATATAGCTGCGGTAATATATGAATTCCAAAAAAGGAGTAAATAATTCAATACTGTGTCTGTTCTGACACTGTGTATCCAACTGAAACTACTTCCCTATCATATCAATATAGCAGACAGCTCTAAACTCGACTTTTTATACGAAGAAGACTATGAATTTACAGACCAACTAAATCTGTATCCATTTGGGGTGGCACGTAAGTTTGTGGAATTCAAGCTAGTGCTCCGCAGATCCGGCTCCGAGGTCGGAGTCGGAGCCGATATTGGCTCCCAAGATGTGTCGGAGCCGGAGCCGGAGCCAAAACTCGGCTCCCCTAAAATGCCGGAGACGGAGACGGAGCCGGAGGCGGATGCAAAATCCTAGAGCCGGAGACGGAGCCGGAGCCGGAGCCAAGAGCCGGCTCCGATTGCACTAATTATGTTTTAAGCGCATGAATATATTTATATACCACTATTGTGTTACAAAAGCTAATCAAAGCGTTAAATAAAGTAACCAAAAGTTCTATTATTTTATAGACCAGTAACATTACCCGAGTTAAATCTATACATAAATAATTTGATTTTATGTACCCTGCTTTACCAAATATTTTAATTTTTCTTAAATAGATAGTCCTTACTCCTTACAAAGTTACCAGTGGAGTGCAAGGTTAGTAAATTTTAGGCAATAAAAGGTTGCCTCGAAACGCTAAGGGCCAAGGTTGGTAACTTCGTTGCTAACGAACATCGTGATGTCACTGAGATGAGATCCTATTGAAAATCAATGGGATTTCATCTGGGTGACGTCAGCAACCGATGAATTTTGGAGGCAATCCAAAAATTCTTTCAAACCGTTTCTCGATCGAGACCATTGAATTGGGAATAATACTGCTAGAATTACAATTACGATTTTGGTTACCATGGTTACGCGGGACCTGTTCTGATAAGAATGTACGAAATTCATCTTTATAATTAGGAGGTAGCGCCATCTATATTTTATAAAGTTATATGGCCATTAATAAATAATTATTAGCTAACTCACCGTAACTTGAGTTAAAAAGGGTCGTGTTGACCGAATACAATTATTTTTAAACAACTTCAAAGGTTTGTTTGTTACGAGTAATCATACATTTCAATTTCGCATCAGATTCGCGAAAAAATTCAATTGCAATATAGTTGCCACCACTAGAGACAGATGCCGCCACGGTAGAACGATTAAGATGATAAAGTCTCCTTTTTGAACGAAATTGGTCCCGCGCCAGCCATATTTAGTTGTACCTCTATTTATTCCCAAGTCAATGATCGAGACCCCGTTGAGTGGAGTGTACCACTGTTACTGCTAAGACTCGTAAATTCATCACATAAAATCTTAGACATAAAGTAGAAGACCAAAAATAAAAAATCAAGGCTTACCGACATTCCTTGCATTTATAGGTATCTTTCTGATCTAACAGTTCGGTAAAATGAATTTTCCATTGACCTGACGTATTATTAACTTGAACCTCGTCGTTTATCTCATTAATATTTAATAAATTATATATATATACATATACTCAGTTTCATTTTAGAAATAACATTTTCAAGTGCAAATACTTGCACACGTTTACCCAAATACCTTACAATAGTTAACAGTGTAGAATAATCCTCAGAACTAGAATAGACTAATAATTTGATTTAGGGTAGCTTTCAAGGAAACGACTCGAGGTTTAACCCACGAATTTAGTTTAACCTATGGGATTAAGTAGATTTTCAAATCAATAAAAGGAAAAGTTACAATGGCAACTAAAAATGTGTTTATCATCCCAAATTCAAACTTTATAAAGGAGAAAGTTACGATGGGCTGTTGTTTCGCCATGGCAACCGAAAATATTTTGGATGAATGGTTTTCCGCTTTTCAAAGACTAACATTCGGCAATTAATCGTTTAGAAAGAGACAAATAAAGCCTATATTCCAACCCCAAAATGACCAGTGGTGAGAGTCGTGCGTGACTACGAAACGTTCATTCAGTGATACCGTGGGATAACTAAGCTTCTGAATACATTTTCGAGCAAAACAGTCGATCAACAGTTGATTATTTGGAACCTATAATCAAACAGACATTTGATGGTCGTATGAAGACTATAATGCAAAAATTGTGGACCTATAATAACAAAGTTGGCTGACTGATCTTATCACGGGCCTAAAATAAGATGCTGCTGACATGCTGTTGAAGTGGTCAGCCAACTACTATTTTTACTGTCCACAGATTTTGGACACTTATCTGGCTTAAATTTTCCAGTTAAGATAAGGTCTACGAAACCACCAAGTAAGTGGTCAATGCACTTAATCCAGTGTCAGTCATGACAATTGAGCAGTCAGTAGCATACATATAGAAGAAGCCAATTTTCCCATTTTGCATTGGGACCAATTTTTTCTAGCTACACCACTGCTGGTAATCCGAAGATGATAAATTCGACTCAGTTAGCAATTCCGATTGCTGAAGACCGCAAAATCCGGTCGCCAGAGATAGACATGAAGTCTGGAGGGATTTGGCTTATAAGTCCTGCTACGCTAAATTGCGACAAGAAAGGCGGAAGAGTTTATTTCGAGGCGTGGCAAATACTGAGGCAACCCTTGATCACGGGGAGCGATGACTTAACCCAGGGAACTTCCTCTATTAAAGTGTTCTAGTCATCAGAGGACTGAAGAGCGTCTTCACAACGCCACACAGGGGCACTACGCTGGCGATAGGAGAGCTTGGCTATGGCCAGTGAGGTTTTCTGAAGAAAGCTACATGTATGTTTATAACCTGCATTGCCACAGGCCTGAGGCCCTTCTATACAGGGGAGTTGAATCCGCGTGGAAGGGCTGTGGAAGTCGAAGCTTGTTAAAAGCTTTTATTGAAAAATATTACCCCAAACCTCCGACTGAATTCAGGGATATTCGGGCACAGCCTAGGTACACGGTACAGAGTAAGTCACAAGTGCAGGAGGCCTATTCTGTTAATATTCGAAATCCAATTTTCGATCGAAAACTAGATTTCGAACTTCGAGATCTCGACGAATGGTATTCGGTAAAGATTTCGAATAAGCATAAATCAATGCAAATTGTCGAAGTCGATTTCGACATGGTATAGGGTATCGAGATCGAATTCCCAGTCGATTTTTTACCGGACGGGAAAAGCAGCCTATAAGAGGTACCCCCTCACTGTCCGTTTGCGTCCTAATTCATATTAGCTGAAATATTCGGCCGTACTCGATTCGCAGGGCCGTCAAGGTTATTCGAAAGAATGTAAGCCCCCATTTCAAACGGAACGTTTCGTCGACCACGTGACGAATTATATGGCCTTGACAGCCCGAAACTTTCAAAATTCTTGAACCTCCCCCCCTTTACAGAGAGACGGTGGCGGCGGCAGCTGATTTTGTATGGTGGAAGCTACAGCTCTTCCCGTCCGGTTAGAGATACAGTGTCCATGATGAGACCGGCTGAACTATAATTAATCTGCGGACTCTACGTTTCGTTAGCGACATTGCGTTAGTGAGTTGTGGGTGCTAGAAATCAAAAGTAAGTTAATTTTTGTCTAATAAAATAAAAATACACTCTTGTGGATGTTAGTATTTATTTTGGAAAATTTAATGAATCTAATTGTGTTATGGCATCTTCAGTGACGGCGCTGGAATTTTATTGAAGTAGGCTTATTTTTAACCATTTATATGAGGGGCTAACCACTTTTGAAATAATTTGTACAAATCAGCAGTGAAATCTGATATCAGGTTTACAAAATTTGCCACAGTGGATAGCCCCTCGCAGTAATAGGCCCCCAATACAAACTGCTGAGACAGCAAATTTTTTTTATAAATTACAGAGACTAATTTAGTATATATACTGTAGGCCCTTAAATAGACAAATATTTACAAAAATGGAAGACAAATCTTATCTCTCAAAATATTAATGAACCGTTTTTTTAATTCAAAGAAGAAAGGGCTGATTTGAGTCTGAGAATACCGCGAGCCCGGCGAAGACACCATCTGATTAATTAGGGCGATATATGTGTAACGGCCACGGCAACGGGAGGATACGTGCGGACAGGGGTGGGGACGCCCGTGGGGACACCCGTGGCGGAAGTATTCCTACCACCCGTTGGGGGAGTGGTGGTCGTCCTCACACGGCCATCCACAAATTCTGCCTCTCGGACGCCTGGGATTACAGGAGTGAGCCACTACCCCCGGCATTAATGAACCGTTACAAAAATGTTTGAAAACGAACAAGAACGATCCCACAACTTCGAATGCAATAGATCACGCGATTGATACAGACAAATTTGTTCAACGTCAATCTATGACGAAACCATCCACTACTTTAATTGTCAAACCAAGTGTTTCCAGTGACACTGTTGGACCGAAAAATATCCAAAATCAAAAATTTCAATCACTATGGAAGAATTCTTTTCCGTGGCTCAGTTACGACAAAGACGTCGATAAAGCTTTTTGTATAATTTGTCAATCCGCTGTTAAAGACAAAACTGTTGTCGAAATTGTTTCTTCAATTGAAAAACAAACTTTGAATGCCTTTGTTAATGACGGATTTAGAAATTGGAAAAGAGCTATTGAAAGGTTTCAAAAACACGACCATAGTACTTTTCACAGAGCTGCTTCAAATGCTGACTTCTTAAAAAAAATGTGAATGTTTCGACATCATTATCAGTCGCAAAGGTGAAAGAAATGCTTTAGTCCCATTCGACCGAAATCCCATTCGACCGAAGGCGGTTTTTGAGGTGTCCCATTCGACTGAATTCCGCCGAAACGTGCGGTTTTTATGTGTCCCGTTCGACCGAACGCTTTTATGTGTCCCATTCGACCGAACGCTGCTATATAAATTGGCTTTTGGAATGAGCATGAATTATATTTTTATCTTCACCTAGTCAAGAAAAGTAACTGAACCAAAACTGAAATAGTAAACTTAACCTAACCTAACCTAACCTAACCTCAACATGGATCTTCGATAGTACATACCTTATAAATAAAATACCAAATCACCCCGCCAATTGGGCTACATTTTAAAACTCTTTCGGTCGAATGGGATTCGGTCGAATGGGATTCGGTCGAATGGGATTTCGGTCGAATGGGATTCGGTCGAATGGGATTTCGGTCGAATGGGAATAAACGAAAGAAATGAAACAGTCTCGTGAGGCCTTAACGAATTTTTTTTCTTCCATTCTGTATTTGGCTAAGCAAGGAATAGCCCTAAGGAGACATAGGGATCAAAACTTAATTTTTACTCCTACGCTCGGAAGATGTACCCGAACTTAAAAATTGGCTTCAACGAAAAACAAAATGGATATCACACGATGTGATCATCGAGATATTATCTTTACTTGGAAAATCTGTTCTTCGACAAATAATCGAAATTATTAAACAGGCCCAATATTTTAACATTTCAATCGACGAAAGGGCCAGTGGCTTTCTGTTTTCGTTTTGTTGATGAAAGTTTCTAGATTCACGAGTATTTTATAGGCTTTTATGACACTCCCTCAACATCTGCCGAAACCCTGTTTTCTTCATTAAATGATGTTTTGATACGTTGCAAACTTGATATATCTAACTGTCGTGGCCAGTGCTATGACGGAGCGAGTAACGTAAGTGGTAGTTTAACTGGTCTTCGCGCTAGGGTGTTAGGAGTGGAAAAATGAGCGATAAACGTTCATTGTTGCGCGCATAAGCTCAATTTAGTGGTACAAGATAGCCTTGAAAAAATATCACCTGTACGTAATTTTTAAGGAATTGCAAAAGATCTAATATCTGTTATCAAAGGGTCAGCCAAAAGGGTTTCAACTTAGACCAAGAAACACAGGGACGTCTCGCTCATAGCATTCCCAACGCTTTATTTGTCGGCGGGGCTTTGTTGCAGCTGCGGTAGGGAGAGAGGGGTTAGGTGATACAGATAGTCAATAGGCGCCATCCATGAGAGATAAAAAAACGTTTTTTAAAGAACTTGAAAAAAATAATCAGCTAAGAGTTTTAGGGACACAAATATTAAAAAACATAGCAGACATTTCGTTTTTTGGTGCCATGCTGTTACAGGCCACGTGCTGACAGATTGTAGGGCTGTGCACGTGACTCAAATAGCCAATAAAACTTGACTCACCTTCGCTACTAGCGACACAGCGCGAGATAAATAGGAAATAGGCAGCCGCAACGAAGCTTCGGGCGCGAAATATCTACCGTGTGACGTCCCTGTGTTTCTTGGTCTAAGGTTTCAATGTTTAAGAATCTTCAAGCAAACGAAGAAGGTTCTAACTTCGAAAGAAGTTTGCGTAGTTTTTGTCCAACTAGGTGGTGCGTTTGGATAGCATCTTTGAAAGAATTATTAGGAAACTATTCTATTCTAATGAATTTTTCGAAAATATATCTAAAACGGCAACTAGCGATGCTGCTCATAAGGCTTCGGGATTTTTGAAGGTCATCAAGAAATTTAACTTTTTCTTCTATTTAAAACCATTATTACAGTCTTCGAGCGTGTGGAAATTTTAAATGCAGAATTGCAAAAAGTTAACTTAAACTACAAAGAAGCGCGTTCAAAAATTGATAATATTCAAAGAATTCTGAAACAAAGACGTGATAGTGGCTTTGAAGAATTGTGGAGTTAAACTTGCTAGAAATCATGTTGGTGCGTTTTTGTTTAATATATTTGAGACATTATTAACAAATTAACCTATTAACAGATTACCGCAAAGCGCGTCAAGTGACTCGCGCGGGCCCGGGGTATGCTCCAGAAAAATACCAAAGCGATATGACGATGGTAGTGCACCCGCAAATTTTACTCCAAAGGAATTTTACAGGAGGGAATATTTTGAAGTCCTGGACCAAACAATTACTAGTTTGCGGGAAAGATTTGATCCGGATGTTATGAAACATCTAGAAAATATGGAAAAATTTGTAATTGGCGATAAAACTGTTTCAGAAGAGACCGTAATCGAATTCTATGGGTCGGACTTTAATAGAAATCGCTTGTTACTACATCGAATCATGCTTCTGGATTGCGCTGCTTCGGTGAAAATAAGGTTTTTGAGCATCGCCGATGTAGTTTCGTTTTTGAATAAGCACGATTTTCTGAAATCGCGGATTCCAGTACTGACAAAACGTTTAAACATTTTATTAATTATACCGGTAAGCTTAGCCACGGCGGAAAGATCATTCAGCGCCTTAAAAAGGTTCTAAACGTTTTTAAGAAATACTATTGGCCAAGAAAGACTGAACGATTTAGCTATCCTACACATCAGGAATCCATAACGCTACTTGGAATAAATAACGGCTTCGACTCCCCGCCGTTGTGGCGGAACATAGTAGGCGGAGCTTATAAGCCTTTGTTTGTCACTGAATTTGACGTCATTTAAGGCGGTATAAGCGTTTTTAGCCCCTCCCACAATGTTCCGCCACAAAATACCACAGGGGATATGGGGAGATACTCATTCCAAGTAGCGTTATGGATTCCTGTACACATATATAAAGTTTTACAGAAAACATTGATTTGGATAGTGCTGTTAATTCATACCTGAAAAAATATTTTCTACTATAAATAAAATGTTCAAAAACATTTTTCTATTAAAGCTGTCTTAGTTAATATCAATATTTTAATTTCCATGTTTTCATATTCATTTCATATTTATGGTATCCGGGTCCGCTGATAAACACTAGCGTCCCTACACTAACTATTGCTTTAAGAAGTCTTCCAGTTTTTATGGAAAGAGAAAACCCCTTAAACACACACAAGCTGGGACCAAACTCGGGCCCCTCTTGCTGCGAGGCGAAAGAGCTAATCACTTAAAGAGATAGTGTCAGAATTTTCTACGTATATGAAGTTTTTTCATCAATTATTGAAAAATATAGTAAAGAGAAATATAGTTATAAAACATTTGGTATAAATATAAATATTCACGGTTAATTTCAAATTTTAAAATAGAAAGAAAGCGTAACTTTTTTTATCACATACTGTCTACGTCATAGATAGGTTGATGTTTATTGGTTGCTACTAGAGCGAACTGGAGATAGAATTTTTAGGGGATTACAGGAGGAAATTTTACTCCCATCGCTTTCGCACGCTTTAAGACCATCATTCGATTTAAAGTAATGTAAAGATAAGCCACTTTTGTTGTTATTATTACTGCAGGAAGGAACTGAACAATACACTGTGGCGCCCCCGGTCTTCGGTGCTTTTGGTGGCATCTTTCCGTAGAATATAAATATTGTTATAATGACTACGTATAAGAAATAATGATATAATTTATGAACAATACCTTGTTATCGATTTTTCCTTCAATTTCTAATTTGAAAATAATATTTTTACACGTAGCCGGCTCGTGAAGTCGTGATTCGAGAGTCTCGAACCGCGTGGTCCGCGAGAAGAAAGTCAAAAAACGCGCTTATACAAATCCTCTATGCGATAGTAGAAAGGAGACTACTATAAATTCCCCGCCGCTCGAGCGCGCCGAAATCAACCAAACTGATGACGTCAACAATCTCTAAAGTTTTGACGTGGCTATTGAAATACCATTATTTTACATTAAATTATAAAACTAAATACTAATTGAAAGTACTAATATGTATATATATTCGGATTCAGGACTTAAAAATCTATCATAACGTGTAAGCCAAAGAACAAATTTTTTAATTATTCTGAGTTGGCACTATCTCTTTAAGTTATAGTTGCAGATAAAGTTGTATTTCCATTTTTACTATTTCCATAATAAGAGTCAAGACACCGCCTTGTTTTCAATTTTTTTTATTTCCGACCTTACCGTATGTTCACTACTGAACCGAAGTAACCAAAACCTTAACTTAGACTCGTCCCATAACAACCGAACTCCACTATTTACTACTACGGGTAGAATGTATCCAAAAAAAACAAATATTCCTTAATAATGTTGTCTAACGCAGTGATGTACAAACATTAGCCATTTGTGGACAACCTTTTTTTGTTTAAAATATTGAACGGTAGTTTTGGCGCCGCTGCAGCAACTATGTGGGCCCGCGTCGGATTTCTGACAGCTTTCCTTTGGTGAGAATAAATGTTTGGATATTTTCGATTTAAGAGTTATTTGGTTTAGTTGACAATATTATATAATGTTGATCTCGAGTTCTACTTTATATCGAAAAAAACCTATTTTTGTTCAATAATTTTCGAGACTGATCGCTGAATATCGTTTTTCTGTTTTGTAATGTTTGTAAGTTTGTTAAATAGATCCGGTTTAATAAACTAAAACAATATATTTATTAGGAACAATCCGTAACATGGCTTTGCGCGGTCTAGGTAGCAACTATTGAGTGAGGATTCGAAATAGTATTAAGTTCTTCTTTTGGTTTGACCCGTCGCCTTCTACGGACTTTATAATAGGGCCAATAATAATACAATGTTCAATAGATAAATAAATGAACGGAACCGCACATGTTTCAGTGGTAATTGTACCTGGAAGGTTTTTTGTTAGAGCGTTTTCTTAGGGTCTGATTGTTTGGCTCGAGGGGCTGATCACTCCGCGTAATCGGTGTACAGAGCCGTACCTTTGACTGTACTAATGGGATTACGCGTAATCTTTGAAGTCCCTGCCTTTGGCAGTGGTAATCTTAGCGTAATCCGGTGTACAGACTTTCTAAGAGTGGTTGGCCCCTTGGTTTGGCTAGTTAAAAAAATTACTTTTTTCTGGCTCGTTTGACTTTTTAATATGCTGAATGACCCGCCATTGATAATAATTGCCCACTTCTGCTCTAACCGTTGTTTCTTTTTGTAACCTTTGTTATCTAAAAATAACTATTGTCCAAAAATTCACTGTGTCTGTATCGATTATAATTCTTTGTTTATCGACATATTGAACGCGTAATTTACGACCCCCCTATCCTCCCTGCCGTCACGTTTCTGACTCACTACCAAGACTATATATCGTTTAGCGCAGTGTTATATAGTATTTGCTCACTGTCTCAATCGCTTAAGCTGCTGGGGTGCTCATTTCCAAAAAAAACCACCGTCGGAGTGGGAGTAAAAGAGGGGACTCGCAATCTACATATTAACAATTAATTTACAGGTTACATTTTTTTGGTCCTTGTTGTTCAAGAGCTAGGGCTAGATAGCCTTAACAGCTCTGAGATTGTATGGTCAACCAGACAAAAGTTAGGGAAGGTATGGGTGGTAGAGTGGTTAGCACTTTCGCTTCGCAGAAAGAGGAGCCGGGTTCAATCCTAACTTGTGGCACTGCGTGAAAACTCGGAACCACCTCTTCTGCGTTGAGTTTCCAAGTTCTCTCCCCACCGGTTTAAGGGGTTTTCCCTCAAGCTCTTCGGTTTCCCCTTCCATAAAAACTTATTGAGGTTAACGGTTATAGTAAGTGTAGGGAGCTGTTGGCTCGCGTGGCACGAAGGGCTTGCCACCACCCTCCTACGCACTGTAACCCGGCCACCTGAATTAATGGCTTTAAACGCATTGAGTATTTGCCTAGCTGATTATTATGTAACTTGGCAATAGTGCTTAGAAATTATTGTTGGCCAGTGTTATTGAAATATTTTGAGATTTTAAGAAAACCTGTTTCATGAATTCTGTTTTACTATTCTTTATTACGGGATGCCTAACATGAAAATATAACTAGGTTTTCAGGTTTTATAGCGTAAAGATTAGTGTTGGAAAACTACACATTCAACGCGATTATATTAAATTGAACAAAACCTCACCTTGCCCGAACGTCGCTACAACTCAAAGTGACTGCGATGAAGCAACAATGGGAATGCTTCGACTGACTGCTTCATTATAGCTTTTACGTGGCCGATGGTGTCAGATTCACAGCCGTCATGCGCAAATCATCCCAGTTATGACGCGCTCACTTTACTCTGTGGTACATTTAGTGCCCTTCCTCCAGGTCTCAATTATGATTTAGCGTATATTGGGGGACGTGGTTTTTAATAGAGTATTGTTGTAATAATTCGTGTGAAGGCCACGAAAGGTGCGTGCTTCGGAAAACCTGAAGTAGAAAGTTTTACAGTGTCACTATAATTGAACATTTACTCCTTTTTGTAAGCGTGTATTATATTCTCGTTGTAAGGCTGCACTTATCTATAGCGCCAATCAATATCATCGTACCAGAAATTCATCAAATGAGGATTGTCCAGCATTGAACGACGTTTATCGGATGCCTCAACGCAAGACGTCACCGAGAAATGTTGAAGATAAACCACAAAGATAATTCTTTAACACAGAGGGAAAGAAAAAAACACGGAAAGGTGTTTTTTAATTTAATCTCTCCGCTATACTTTTATATTAGTTTTTTAATGTTTATTCCGCTGAGCGCTGGAGTATTACTATAAATACCATCTACACTGCGTTTTAGTGTGTCACATATTAATCGTTTGCAATAATGTAATTAGCCATAGTTATTTTAATAAATTTAATTTAACTAGTTCATGATTGATGTACGAGTTCTTGTTGATCTCTGCGAAGCGCTGCTGCTATAAAACTTTAACAACAATCTTAAAAAATTTGGTAACAAGAGGGCATCACATCAAAAGGAGTCGATTTTTTGATTGGGGCCAACCTGTTTCAATTCTGTGTACTTGGTGTGTGACCAGAATTGAATGGTCGCTGCTATCATGTTCAGTCACTGTAAAATTAATTTCTTACAATTTTTACTTTCGGTCGTTTTTACGATTTAAATTCACCTTGGTAAATGGAAGTTTAACTACAGCTTGGCTTGATAGTAATTTCAACAGATGGCGCTGAAATTTACAACACGTAGCGAGTTGGTAAAGGTTCTTCTTCGACCAAACGCTCGACCAATTCATGTTAGCACCTACAAGTATTCTCACATATCGTGTAGCACATTGGAGTCGGGCTAACGTTGGTCAAATCCATCAAATGGCTTCAGTTTTACAGTTGAAATGTCCTAGGCAGTTAGAATCGGCCCACCTTTAAATGTCGACTCTCTGCAGACTTAAAACGTACCTGTTCCCTATTCCAAAACGAAGTCGTGCCACAGTCGACCCAAATTCCAAACGTGGCTCTATACCGATTATAAATGTGATGATTAACCAACCCCGACAACGTCGTCGGGCCGACTGCACAAAATTGCATATTTCCGACTCAAAACTGACTATAATAATGATTCAATGTTATTTAATTAATTAATTAATTACAAATAAAACCGAACAGCGATTATACAAAAGAGGGTAATTTTATTTCTAGATCACGTATCATATACATATAAATATAGATTTTCTAAGATTACACGCCAAAAGAAATTGATAGAGACAGTGACATCTTTAATTACATTAATACACTAAATCTCGAAAACTTCTTTTTTAAACAAATTTAAGGTATTAAACTATTAATCGTATAAAATATATGAAGATATTTAAAAAATCGTATAATATAATTTTAATAACTTTCTCTGTCAAATTACTGGTATCAGCCAAAAATTCAGACACATAAAAACACAGCTGCAGACGAAAAAGCCGACGACAATAAGTTTGTCTTACTATTTTGAATTGCCAGCCATCACGTGCCTTTAATCGACAATATCATTGGTCCGCCATGATGGATAACGTTTAGCTAAGCGTCTACAGACTTTTACCCTAAAAATGATCTGTTTTATTTACTTATTGACGTAATTCTCATGACTGCGTAAAAGTGGTAAAAATTTCCAATTCTCAAAAAAAAAAGATCGTTTAAGAAAAAAGTTTATCCCAAATTATTTTTAATGTTTTTGACTGTAGAAAAATATATAACAGCATGAATACTTCAGTATAATGTCCAGCTGACTAATTTAAAAAGATAAGCCAACCTTTAAATCAAATTAAGAAATCTGGTCGTTGTTGTTGCAAATATTTTTGAAAAATGTGAATTTATCATTCAGAAGCCTACCTTAGCGTACCCTTGGCGCCTGTACCGCCGTGTGATAAAATCATTGCGACAGCTTTTCTTTTCCAGGGTATGCTTCTATAACAACAGCTTCAAAGAGTTTTGATCACTTTACGAAACGGGGATTCGCAGCGCAAATTTCAATTTCATCGAAGGAAAATTTTAGTTGTTTTATGAACTACGATGGAAAGCCACGAAGAAAACATCGAATTAGTTCGTGTTGACGTATCGGGAATAAAATCATGGAAAAAAGTTCATCCGAGTTTGATATCGTTAGTTTGCGTTATAGCGAGCGCCGCTCTTTCCACTTCAGCCGCGCTTCAGTTTCGACTGTACCGTTGGCTTCCACCCACTCAGGCGTTTCTACTTAGTCAAGGAACTACATTTTGTTTCAATTTGCCGCAATGGATTCGTTACTCTCGATTCCGCAAACAAAGACTTATGGAAAAGAAGAACAGAACAGTTTACTTGTACTTGATTTTGCATTGCGTAATCGACGCATCAGCGGCACTCTTATACAACCAGGCACTCAAGTTAGTTTCATCGAGTGTAGTTTTCATTATTGGCAGCTTTGGACCGTTCATAGTGTTGGTTTGGAGTAGAATCAAATTTTCGGAAAATATCACGGTGCTCAAATTGATCGCGTTGCTCATCACCGTCGTCAGTGTTGTGTTGACGAGTTTTGTCGGAAAACCTCTGTCTTCCCTCGAAACTTCAACCCAGTTTTTCACCGGTATAGCGTTCGCGATTGGCTTTTGTCTCGTGAGATCGATAGCTTATATTTCGTTGAAGAAGATGTCTTCGTTAAATGCGAATTTTGTGTGTGTGGTACAAGGTGCTTCCGTCTCTCTGTTGGCTGTGACTATTCTTTTCTCCAGTGACATTTTTGTAGTCCCCCAGTGCGGTCTCGCTGGTGTCATATTGCTATTTAGTGGTTCAGCTAACGGCACCAGTACGATATTGATGTTCTACGCCTGTAAATTTGGCGAGGCTGGCAAGGTGTCAGCTATGATGAAATCTATGACTATCGTTCTTTCGTTGGTGTGGGAAGTGTTGTTCTTCGGTGCAAATCTCCAACCGCTTCAGCACATTTCTGCTGTTCTGGCCATAGTTGGCACCGGATTAAACGGGTTCGATAAATACATTACTTATCCCAAATTACTTACCAAGCCTTTGTAACACTTTTTAGATTTGGTTGATTCTGGATTATATAATATTTTTTCATAAAAATAAAAATTTTCACTGCGTGAATTCTTTAAATATTTTAACGTTGAGTTTGTGACATTTTGAGAAGGATGGGCAACGTCTAATTCAAAGTTTTCAAAATTCTTAATGTACAATGTTCATAGGACGGTAATGTTATCGCTATTCATTTTCAACTAAAAATTTTTAACTTCAATTGATTTTACATTTTTATTACGTATCCTAAATCAAAGGAAATGGCTCCATTATTATATTTTTAATTTTTAAAAAAGGTTAAGATATACAGCGTGTCTTCATTTGTCGGCCCAGGCATTGTTCTCAAAAACTATACCTTCTAGAAATGTGAAATTTTCAGTATGTACTCTCTCGGAGGAGATCGTTGTTATTTGTGAATTTAAAAAAAAACGATAAATTGTTCACGGTTTTAGAATTTGTAGTTTTTGAGCGCTAGGTGGTAGACGAAAAGTTTCAATGAGTAAGTTGAAGAGCATACTCGAAAACCTTTAATGGAGTTGGTATGGTCCAATTCGTACATTTTGTCACTGAAATAATAGTTCATGTAAAATAACAAGTTGGTACTACCCAAATGTTTAACGCCTCATGTTATTGTAATGATTGTCTTTGAAAAATGAACATGTTTTGAGCCAAATCATTGTTTTACCTTTACAAGTTAAGTGTAAGAACAAGTGTAATTTTATAAAGAATTAGAGTAGGACGCCGCACACATTATGCAAACTGAATTTCCAAAAGTTTTTTTTTGCATTTCTGATTCGTTTCAAATTAGGGTTCATTTTAATATTTGAAGTGCCAACGCTTTGTTTGAAAAACATTATCTCTACGTAATCCAGTAAAAAAGTATGAATCGTTATACTCGTGAACAGCGGTCCAGGATTGTTGAGTTATACTACGGTGATGGTCATCGAAACGCACGTTTAACAAGTCGGTTGTTTCAAATGTTATATCCTGACAGGCAACCAAATCACCACACTATTCTCCTAGCTGTTGCTGACTTCGAAGGAGACGGCAATGTGAATCCCAGATTCCGCGGACCTGGACGTCATCGCACTAATATGGAAGAAACAGTCATCGCCTACTTTTTCGCTTACCCTCGAGCAAGTATAAGAATGGCATGCTCCGAATTAGATTTGTCAAAATATTATGTCTAAGGTGTCCTTAACCACCATAAATTTCACCCATTTCATGCCACGCTCCACCAAGCACTTCACGATGGTGATCAGCGCCTTAGGTTGGATTTCGGTTACTGGTTCAGAACCATGGCGGATGCCAACGAAGATTTCCTCCGTTTGATCCTGGCGTCCGACGAGTGTTCCTTTGGAAGGGAAGGCCCATTTAACCGTTAGAATAACCATATGTGGAGGATGTAAATCCGCACTGGCGATTTCCATATCACAATCAAGTACAATTTCGCGTCTGGGCAGGTCTACTAGGATATCGCGTCATTCTGCGCAGAATATGCTTCATCGCGTACGGATTTGTATAGCAGCGGACGGTGGCATTATTGAACCGCATTTGTAAAAAACTTTCTGAAATTCCTTATTATAATAATTGCACTTGTTCTAACGGTAATGGGCCAATTGCGCAGTTCCCATTTCCGCAAATGCAATTTCGCGGTTTTCCATTTGCGCAGTTTTCATTTCCGCAGTTTTCCATTAGCGCGTTTTTCATTTGCGCTTTTTCCGTAAGCGCAGTTTTCCACTTGCGCAGATATTTTCCATGTGCGCGGTTTATCATTTGCGCGGTTTTTCATTTGCGCAGGTTTGTCATTTGCGTGGTTTTCCACTTGCGCAGATTTTCCATTTGCGCGGTTTCCCAATGGGGCTGTTTTCCATTTGCGCAGGTTTTTCTATTCCGCGGCTTCGCACGACCTGAATATTCTATATTAAGCAATTTTCCTTGAAATAAGATTTTTTCAGGTAGTTTATTTTTAACGTAACCTTGTTTACCATCCAACTGTGCTGCTGGTGTATTTTTAATTACCGGTCGCGCTGTCCATACGAATAATTTAAAGTTGTTTGAAGTTGACATATCGGTTGTTGTAGTATCTGTGACACTGAGGACAGTATATTGGCTGCTATATAAGTTTAGTGCCTTCCACCAAAAATGCACCTTTTTAATTGCACTGCATGTTTCCTAGGAGTCAGAAAGAATATTTTTTAACGGTTAGGTTAGCCGTGCGCGCCTCAGGCGCGTAGGCACCGTTTTCATATAGGAGATGTTCTACGACAGAGGCCATTCTAACGGATTATCTTGGTATAGGCCTCTCACATAGGACGTAACTGTCCTATGACAGAGGCAATTCCTACGAAATGCAGGACGCTTACTGTCCTTTATTGGAGGCCATTTCAACGAAATAGATTTTATATAGAGGTAGTTATATCAAGGCTAGCGCGCGTAGCGCGCAACGGTTAGGTGAGCCGTACGCGCCGCAGGCGCGTAGGCACCGTTTTCATATAGGTGTTCTACTATAGAGGGCGTATATTGTTCTACGACAGAAGCCATTTTAAAAGTGGTGCTAAGGTATTAGCAGCATTTTAATCTGAAATTTAAACATTTTTTAATTCCTGTTTATTTTAGATTTTAAACATCGTTTTTATTTTTTATCATTTTTTATTGTATCGTTTTTATTGTGCCGCCATCATTAAAATCGTTCTTAAAGCTGGAACTGAAAACAGTTACTACACTATGATCTTAGCCTAAAGGCCGAGAAGCTTCGAGTCGATGTTGGACTATATATATTTTCCCAAGAGACTAATTCAACGAATGCTATTTTAACTAAGTAAAACCTTATTTTTTTTTGGTATTTACAGCCCAACCGGACATTAAACAAACACTAGCAGCGCAGCTGGATGGTAAACAAGGTAATGTTAAAATTTACCTGCCAGAAATAACCCTTTTTCTAGGAAAAATGATTAATAGTGAATATTTAAGTCATAAAAATCCCCGCAAATGGGAAAACCGTTCAAATAACAAATCTGCGCAACAGGAAAATCGCGCAAACGGGAAACTGCGCAAACGAGAAAACCGCGCAAGCGGGAAACTGCGCAATCGGGGAAAAGCGCGCAAATGGTAAATTGCGCAAATGACAAACTGCGCAAATGGGGAACTGCGCAAATAGCAATTCCGCAAATGGGAAACGCGCAATTGGGAAAAAGCTCGCAAATGGTAAATTGCGCAAATGACAAACTGCGCAAATGGGGAGCGGCGCAAATAGCAATTCCGCAAATGGGAAACTGCGCAATCGGGAAAAAGCGCGCAAATGGTAAATTGCGCAAATGACAAACTGCGCAAATGACAAACTGCGCAAATGGGGAGCTGCGCAAATAGCAATTCCGCAAATGGGAAACACGCAATTGGGAACGTGCGCAAACGAAAACTGCGGAAGTGGGAAGTGCGCAAATAGAAACTGAGCAAATGAAAACTGCGCAAGTGGACCCAAACCGTTCTAACACTTTATTTGTAAAAGTAAAACAATGATTTGGCCCAAAACCTGTTCATTTTTACAGACAATCATTACATTAACATTAGGCGTAAAAACATTTGTGTAGTACCAAATTGTTATTTTTCATGACCTATTATTTCAGTGAAAAAATGTATGATTTTGACCATACCAACTCCATTAAAGGTTTTCGAGTATGCTCTGCAACGTACTCATTGTAACTTTAATGTTTTGAACATTAATTGACTCTGTTATTTTCTCTGCGAACTTTTGTTCTTAACGCGGTTTTCTCTGGGCTTATAGACTAAAGTGAGTTAGTCGATATTAGTTAAAACATATAAACATAACACTTTATTTTAAGGAAAAAGACGATACAAATATTTTTATTGTTACACTCTCGCTTGCTTCTCTCGTTCTACAACTTCTACTGCGTAAAAACCGTTTCCTCTCTCTCTCTAACAAAAGAAACCTCTCAGACCGCTCGGCTTACCTTATGACAGCCTGTTTTCTATTTTTAATTTCGGCGCTGTTATTCGGTCACCAATCAAAAAATGAGAGGGGGTCAGTGGTGTGGGCTCTCCTACCGAGGGGTAAGACACTCTGCGAACTCGGTGTACACTGCCGTACCTTTGACAGTGCTAAATGGAACTCGCGAACTCTTGAAAATATGTACCTTTAACAGTGCTAAATGCACGTACTCGGTGTACAGATTATCTGAGACTGTCTTACCCCTTGTCTCCTACTTCGCGCTATTTTGATAACCAAATAGCCTTGAATTAATTACGGCCTCTATTTCCTTTAACATAGTCGATAATTCTTCAAAATTTAAAAGACCACTACCTAAAGTTTTCTTCAATGTCATTTTTACTGAACCCCTCTCTTTCCAAAATATTCCAATACCTGTTTATCAAACGTGAAGAGATCTTCTTCCGGAATCAATTTCATTCCTAAAATTTTCATGGAATCCATTTCTCCGGGTATTAATGATCTTGATTTTTCGCTTTCAGCTTCTATCCAATTTTCCCGGCGAAATCTTTCTATCTTTCTCGTAACTCTCTCGAGTTTCTTTGCCACTTTTTTAACTTCATATTTGCGTCTTGTAAAATCGCTTTAGATTCCTTGGCCAATGTGAAGGCCAAATCGAATCATCTCTACCTGATATTAGATCATCAACGTACAACTCTTTTTCCAAGGATTCTCGAGTATCTTAAAATTTGACCTTATATTTCTTTAGGTGAGATCTAATCGTCGCCGCTAGGTGAAAAGGGCTAGAGGTCAGACCAAATAAAACCCTATTCATTCGATAGATCTGTATAGTTGGATTCTTCTCTAATTTCTTCGGATTTTTAGCGCCATAAAAAGCGTACCGCGTCTCTGTCGTCAGGATTGATTTCTATTTGTAAAAACGTTCGATCGATATCGGTCACAACGGCAATTTTTCTAAATCTGAATTTGAGTAAAATAACGAGCAAATCTTGATATAAATTTGGGCCGGCGTATAGGCAATCATTTAAGGAGCTTTGACCTTTTTGGCAACTAGAACCGTCGAAAACGATACTCACCTTAGGGGTGGTACGCTCGTCTCTTATCACTGGTTGATGAGATATATAATGGGTTACCTTTGATCCCGATTTAGCATTATTATCTACTTTCTCAATGATTCCTCGTTGTTCGTAATCGTCTAAGATATCTCGGTAATCGGCGAAAAGGGCTGGGCTTTTCTCAAATATACGTAGCAGGCTCTTAAACCTTCTTTCGGCTACCGCTTTGTTGTCGGGAAGTCCGGATTTTTCCTCTATCCAGGGAAAACTATAACTGGGTATCTATTTTTGTTCCATTTAAGGCTCTCTTCAAATTTTCGCATCACTATTGTGTTATCTGGACAGTGCGCTTCATTTTCGATTTCTTGTATCCCTAAATGTTCCAATTCCCAAAACGCTTTCAATCTATCGCTGATATTGAATTCGGATTCTCCCTGAACTACTCCTACTTTCAAAATGCTTACTGTCCCGCAACTGACACTTTCGGAAACGACGACCATGTTCACCGTCATATCAGCTCCGTTTATGACGCAACCGAATATGCTTTCCATCGCGACTAAATTGGGCCCCAATCTATTTACTTCTCCGCAATAACTTGCCAATACATATCAGAGACAATTAGAATTGTGATTTCATTTCCGTAAGCGCATTCGTGCTCCGGATCATCGGCTATTTGCAGTTGTCTGCTTTCCAGTTTTCTCTGAATTTCTTCGCTAGGAATTCTAATAGTCGCTGCGCTAATTACGGGAGATTATACCGCTTCTAGGCTAACTGATTTATTGCTAAATAAGCTTTCCAATTCAAATGATACTCTTTTTGTATTTAACCTATTTGGCGATTCAGCCCCAAAAGGTAACAAATCTAGCTTCTCACGGCCTTCTTCGGTTAATCTAAGCCTTTTCGAAAGATCCGTTCTAATAAAAGTTCTTTCGCTTCCGCCATCAATCATAATACGCGCGACTACTTGTTTTTGTCCACCCTTCACGATTACCCGCGCTATTTGTAAAAGAACGTTTCTTTTTACTTTTTCTTTGGGTACCACTGTTAGTTGTGTCGTTTTGGGGGTCGTCTCTTCATTCTTCTTTTCTGCTAATTGCTCGTGTTTCTCTCGCTTTTCATGTTCCTCGCATATTGCCGTATGATGGCGCTTCATGTATATTCGACTTTCGACGTTCGAATAACAATCTCTGGAGTAATGGTCCCCTTTAAGGCAACGAAAACACCGACGATTTTTATGGAGAAATTCTCTCTTCTCATCTACGCTAAATGTATTACACTTTACTGTACCTATGACCTTCCTTTTCGCAAAATAGACAACGCGGACTGCCGCTACTGGTATGTAAAGCTGACGTTGACGCTGGTGACGGTCTAGAACTGTAACTGCGGTTATCTGATCTTCTGTGGCTCTTTCCCTACTTTGTAGCTGGTCTTTTAAAAATTACAATAAAAGTTGAATGCTTGACGAATGCCTGTGTGTTTTGGTATATTCGAGGTAGATGTCTTTGGGTAATCGTTTCGTCACCATTGAATAAAGAAATTTTTCGTAAGAACTTGGGCTAACGTTTAACGCTTCTAAATTTCTAATTTCAACTTGACAAGAATTATACAGCTTTCGTAACTTCAACAGATCTTCAGATGAACTCACAAATGGCAAAGCGAATAGCTTATCAATATGAGCAACAATTACCAAATTGTCGTCTCCGTAGTCATCCGTTAGAATGTCAATCGCCGCGTCATAATTAGCGGCACGAGGTAACAGTCCAGCTAACGCCTCCCCTCCGAGGTATGATTTTAAGAAATTAAATTTGTCAGTTTTTGAATACCCCTTATCATGTATGGCTGTCGTGAATTGGGTCCAAAACTCTAACCATTTACTTCTGTCTCCTTTAAACGTTGGAATTGGTAATCGGGGTAAGGTAGCGTAATCAGGAACTTGCTGCGTGCCTCGATCTACTATCTTTAATTGCTCTCTGGGCTCTAGTCTTTCCTAATACTACCAAATCTGTGTACAAGTCTGCTTCTTTAATTTCTTAAAATCATACCTCGGAGGGGAGGCTGCTACAGCGAAAGCTGGACTGTTACCTAGTGCCACTAATTATGACGCGGCGATTGACATTCTAACGGATGACTACGGAGACGACAATTTGGTAATTGATGCTCATATTGATAAGCTATTCGCTTTGCCATTTGTGAGTTCATCTGAAGATCTGTTGGAGTTACGAAAGCTGTATAATTCTTGTCAAGTTGAAATTAGAAATTTAGAAGCGTTAAACGTTAGCCCAAGTTCTTACGAAAAATTTCTTTATTCAATGGTGACAAAACGATTACCCAAAGACATCTACCTCGAATATACCAAAACACACAGGCATTCGTCAAGCATTCAACTTTTATTGTCATTTTAAAAGACCAGCTACAAAGTACGGTTAGAGTCTAACCTTTAAAAGTTCCAAAAGTTCTTCCAATCCGTTCACATTTTAGGGTTGTTGTTTCACTATCGTTTTGATGCCATTGGTGATATCCATCACAGCTTTTCTTGCCAGTATACGCTTTTTATTCACTCGCTCATATTCGTTATTCATGTTTACGCTGGTGGTCTTTCTCTTATTCTAATGACCGACTGTCACTGGGCCAATGTGAAGAATGGCCCCCCTTTTATTTTTCGTTTTTTTTATGATTTATTGATAGCATTTTTTACGCTGAATTTAATGGTGTATTAATTATTATCCGCAAACATGTAAATAAAAAGTTATCGGGAATTTGAGATTTCACTGTTATTTTACGAAGATTTCACTGGCTGTTCTATACTTCTGCCCCTGAGATAGAGTAGGACACACGAAATCAATATTTCATTTTGGTCTATACTAATGGAACACCAATTAAATATTTGGGCCAATGTGAAGAATTGAACATTAATTAATTATTTTCGTTTTCCGCGTATTGAACACTTGAAAACGTTATCGGGAATTTGAACAACACTTGATGCGTTATGGCTAGGTACTGTCCTCTAGGTCGCGTTATAGACGGCCCATCGTGATAGCAAGAATGGGGTTGGGGTGGCGCCGCGCGCCCCCAGCGCTCGAGTGAAGTGAGTGCGCGGCGCCATCAGGCGCCAATATTCCTTTTGCGATTGCACAACCTGAGATGTGTTTTTCTCACTTGGTCACTGTTGTGCATGAATTCTTTGGGGAAAAATTTTCTTTCAATAAAATGCTTTGAAATTGTACGTTTTCAACACGCGTTAACTTCACTACTAACCATTTGCGGAAATTTTAAAAAATTCCACCTAAATGTCGATGCTCAAAAAACGGCACGTGCATAACGGAAAACGAAGTACTTTGAGGTACATATCATTTACATATTCAATTAATACCCAAATCCCTTATTTGTAAGAGTTATATATAGTCTACACACTTATTTCTACGTCATGTAACCTACTACCACTACAAATTTCATTTTCAATATTACTACTTAGTACACATCAAACATACATTTTGATTTCACGTGCCCTGCTCTATCTCGGGGCAAAAAGTATAGAATTTCCATTAAACTAGTTACGAAAATCGAGGGGTCCGTCACTTCGAGGAATCTCGTACGGACCTTAATTCCTTGATTCCGAATCTCAAGAATCTAATCAGGAATCTTGGGAATATTTGAATCTTCGGAATCTTGGAATCCTACTCGAATCGATGAATCACATACTAATCACGGAATCTCGTGTGAATCACGGAATCAAATATTAATCACGGAATCTAATATTGATTTAATGAATCACAGTCATAAGCCTCGGTCACACTTACAGCCACTGTCGGCTCTATCATTGCCACCTGCATTATGAAAAGGCCCCTGTTATAAGAGATGGCCATGAAAAAAAAGTTACTTGAGTGGAGACCGCGGTGCCATCTATTAATGAAAAATGAAGTTAAATTTTAACGTCCACTTTGGATTTTATGATGTGTTCCGCGCGGACCGCGTTTCTCTCCCACCCCCGGTGAAAAGCGCCAGGGGCGGGGTTCGATTCTGGTTGCTAGGTCTCTTCCGACGGTACAGCTTCCTTCCCCAGGATGTGTCGGGATGGAAGTGCTGGCTCTTAAGATCCGCTTTACCACTGGCTGGATTACGCGTTTTAACATCTATGACCCGGGTGGTGTACCCTCCAGACAATTTTTCGACGATCTTCTCCTAGGAGTTGACACACCAGCTTTGAAATTAACGTTAAGCCCTCACGAAGTTCCCTCCGAAGGTTTGCGCTCGTATGCCCAGCACACACTTCACGTTCTACGGCAAGTGGTATGCATTGGCACTATTCAGCGGCGGACAGGAAACGTTTTAGAATCCTTTTGGATGACACACTGGGGGACGCTCCGTTATCGGTATACTCTGCGGAAAATCTTCTTCGCCAGATTGCCCTGGCTACGATTCCTATCAAAAAAGGGCGGGGGGCCCTCGTCTCCTCGTCAGCCTCCATGGTGGGAGTATCCACATCTGATAATAGGTATCCGTAGACCAAGTTGAATTAAAGGCCACACCGGCCTTCAAATTTTACATTTTCCCGCGCGAAATTATGACGTAGGGAATGAAAAGTCACCTGCTACTGGATTTTCGGGCTGGATTTTTTAAACAATAGTGGGGCCCTTTTATTTAGTGGTCAGGTGAACCACTGACCTTCAACTGACCACCTTCGATTTATGAGCATCAATTACCAAATTGTCGTCTCCGTAGTCATCCGTTAGAATGTCAATCGCCACGTCATAATTAGTGGCACTAGGTAACAGTCCAGCTTTCGCTGTAGCAGCCTCCCCTCCGAGGTATGATTTTAAGAAATTAAAGAAGCAGACTTGTACACAGATTTGGTAGTATTAGGAAAGACTAGAGCCCAGAGAGCAATTAAAGATAGTAGATCGAGGCACGCACCAAGTTCCTGATTACGCTACCTTACCCCGATTACCAATTCCAACGTTTAAAGGAGACAGAAGTAAATGGTTAGAGTTTTGGACCCAATTCACGACAGCCATACATGATAAGGGGTATTCAAAAACTGACAAATTTAATTTCTTAAAATCATACCTCGGAGGGGAGGCGTTAGCTGGACTGTTACCTCGTGCCGCTAATTATGACGCGGCGATTGACATTCTAACGGATGACTACGGAGACGACAATTTGGTAATTGTTGCTCATATTGATAAGCTATTCGCTTTGCCATTTGTGAGTTCATCTGAAGATCTGTTGAAGTTACGAAAGCTGTATAATTCTTGTCAAGTTGAAATTAGAAATTTAGAAGCGTTAAACGTTAGCCCAAGTTCTTACGAAAAATTTCTTTATTCAATGGTGACGAAACGATTACCCAAAGACATCTACCTCGAATATACCAAAACACACAGGCATTCGTCAAGCATTCAACTTTTATTGTAATTTTTAAAAGACCAGCTACAAAGTAGGGAAAGAGCCACAGAAGATCAGATAACCGCAGTTACAGTTCTAGACCGTCACCAGCGTCAACGTCAGCTTTACATACCAGTAGCGGCAGTCCGCGTTGTCTATTTTGCGAAAAGGAAGGTCATAGGTACAGTAAAGTGTAATACATTTAGCGTAGATGAGAAGAGAGAATTTCTCCATAAAAATCGTCGGTGTTTTCGTTGCCTTAAAGGGGACCATTACTCCAGAGATTGTTATTCGAACGTCGAAAGTCGAATATACATGAAGCGCCATCATACGGCAATATGCGAGGAACATGAAAAGCGAGAGAAACACGAGTAATTAGCAGAAAAGAAGAATGAAGAGACGACCCCCAAAACGACACAACTAACAGTGGTACCCAAAGAAAAAGTAAAAAGAAACGTTCTTTTACAAATAGCGCGGGTAATCGTGAAGGGTGGACAAAAACAAGTAGTCGCGCGTATTATGATTGATGGCGGAAGCGAAAGAACTTTTATTAGAACGGATCTTTCGAAAAGGCTTAGATTAACCGAAGAAGGCCGTGAGAAGCTAGATTTGTTACCTTTTGGGGCTGAATCGCCAAATAGGTTAAATACAAAAAGAGTATCATTTGAATTGGAAAGCTTATTTAGCAATAAATCAGTTAGCCTAGAAGCGGTATAATCTCCCGTAATTAGCGCAGCGACTATTAGAATTCCTAGCGAAGAAATTCAGAGAAAACTGGAAAGCAGACAACTGCAAATAGCCGATGATCCGGAGCACGAATGCGCTTACGGAAATGAAATCACAATTCTAATTGTCTCTGATATGTATTGGCAAGTTATTGCGGAGAAGTAAATAGATTGGGGCCCAATTTAGTCGCGATGGAAAGCATATTCGGTTGCGTCATAAACGGAGCTGATATGACGGTGAACATGGTCGTCGTTTCCGAAAGTGTCAGTTGCGGGACAGTAAGCATTTTGAAAGTAGGAGTAGTTCAGGGAGAATCCGAATTCAATATCAGCGATAGATTGAAAGCGTTTTGGGAATTGGAACATTTAGGGATACAAGAAATCGAAAATGAAGCGCACTGTCCAGATAACACAATAGTGATGCGAAAATTTGAAGAGAGCCTTAAATGGAACAAAAATAGATACCCAGTTATAGTTTTCCCTGGATAGAGGAAAAATCCGGACTTCCCGACAACAAAGCGGTAGCCGAAAGAAGGTTTAAGAGCCTGCTACGTATATTTGAGAAAAGCCCAGCCCTTTTCGCCGATTACCGAGATATCTTAGACGATTACGAACAACGAGGAATCATTGAGAAAGTAGATAATAATGCTAAATCGGGATCAAAGGTAACCCATTATATATCTCATCAACCAGTGATAAGAGACGAGCGTACCACCCCTAAGGTGAGTATCGTTTTCGACGGTTCTAGTTGCCAAAAAGGTCAAAGCTCCTTAAATGATTGCCTATACGCCGGCCCAAATTTATATCAAGATTTGCTCGTTATTTTACTCAAATTCAGATTTAGAAAAATTGCCGTTGTGACCGATATCGATCGAACGTTTTTACAAATAGAAATCAATCCTGACGACAGAGACGCGGTACGCTTTTTATGGCGCTAAAAATCCGAAGAAATTAGAGAAGAATCCAACTATACAGATCTATCGAATGAATAGGGTTTTATTTGGTCTGACCTCTAGCCCTTTTCACCTAGCGGCGACGATTAGATCTCACCTAAAGAAATATAAGGTCAAATTTTAAGATACTCGAGAATCCTTGGAAAAAGAGTTGTACGTTGATGATCTAATATCAGGTAGAGATGATTCGATTTGGCCTTCACATTGGCCAAGGAATCTAAAGCGATTTTACAAGACGCAAATATGAAGTTAAAAAAGTGGCAAAGAAACTCGAGAGAGTTACGAGAAAGATAGAAAGATTTCGCCGGGAAAATTGGATAGAAGCTGAAAGCGAAAAATCAAGATCATTAATACCCGGAGAAATGGATTCCATGAAAATTTTAGGAATGAAATTGATTCCGGAAGAAGATCTCTTCACGTTTGATAAACAGGTATTGGAATATTTTGGAAAGAGAGGGGTTCAGTAAAAATGACATTGAAGAAAACTTTAGGTAGTGGTCTTTTAAATTTTGAAGAATTATCGACTATGTTAAAGGAAATAGAGGCCGTAATTAATTCAAGGCTATTTGGTTATCAAAATAGCGCGAAGTAGGAGACAAGGGGTAAGACAGTCTCAGATAATCTGTACACCGAGTACGTGCATTTAGCACTGTTAAAGGTACATATTTTCAAGAGTTCGCGAGTTCCATTTAGCACTGTCAAAGGTACGGCAGTGTACACCGAGTTCGCAGAGTGTCTTACCCCTCGGTAGGAGAGCCCACACCACTGACCCCCTCTCATTTTTTGATTGGTGACCGAATAACAGCGCCGAAATTAAAAATAGAAAACAGGCTGTCATAAGGTAAGCCGAGCGGTCTGAGAGGTTTCTTTTGTTAGAGAGAGAGAGGAAACGGTTTTTACGCAGTAGAAGTTGTAGAACGAGAGAAGCAAGCGAGAGTGTAACAATAAAAATATTTGTATCGTCTTTTTCCTTAAAATAAAGTGTTATGTTTATATGTTTTAACTAATATCGACTAACTCACTTTAGTCTATAAGCCCAGAGAAAACCGCGTTAAGAACAAAAGTTCGCAGAGAAAATAACAGAGTCAATTAATGTTCAAAACATTAAAGTTACAATGAGTACGTTGCAGAGCATACTCGAAAACCTTTAATGGAGTTGGTATGGTCAAAATCATACATTTTTTCACTGAAATAATAGGTCATGAAAAATAACAATTTGGTACTACACAAATGTTTTTACGCCTAATGTTAATGTAATGATTGTCTGTAAAAATGAACAGGTTTTGGGCCAAATCATTGTTTTACTTTTACAAATAAAGTGTTAGAACGGTTTGGGTCCACTTGCGCAGTTTTCATTTGCTCAGTTTCTATTTGCGCACTTCCCACTTCCGCAGTTTTCGTTTGCGCACGTTCCCAATTGCGTGTTTCCCATTTGCGGAATTGCTATTTGCGCAGCTCCCTATTTGCGCAGTTTGTCATTTGCGCAATTTACCATTTGCGCGCTTTTTCCCGATTGCGCAGTTTCCCATTTGCGGAATTGCTATTTGCGCCGCTCCCCATTTGCGCAGTTTGTCATTTGCGCAATTTACCATTTGCGAGCTTTTTCCCAATTGCGCGTTTCCCATTTGCGGAATTGCTATTTGCGCAGTTCCCCATTTGCGCAGTTTGTCATTTGCGCAATTTACCATTTGCGCGCTTTTCCCCGATTGCGCAGTTTCCCGCTTGCGCGGTTTTCTCGTTTGCGCAGTTTCCCGTTTGCGCGATTTTCCTGTTGCGCAGATTTGTTATTTGAACGGTTTTCCCATTTGCGGGGATTTTTATGACTTAAATATTCACTATTAATCATTTTTCCTAGAAAAAGGGTTATTTCTGGCAGGTAAATTTTAACATTACCTTGTTTACCATCCAGCTGCGCTGCTAGTGTTTGTTTAATGTCCGGTTGGGCTGTAAATACCAAAAAAAAATAAGGTTTTACTTAGTTAAAATAGCATTCGTTGAATTAGTCTCTTGGGAAAATATATATAGTCCAACATCGACTCGAAGCTTCTCGGCCTTTAGGCTAAGATCATAGTGTAGTAACTGTTTTCAGTTCCAGCTTTAAGAACGATTTTAATGATGGCGGCACAATAAAAACGATACAATAAAAAATGATAAAAAATAAAAACGATGTTTAAAATCTAAAATAAACAGGAATTAAAAAATGTTTAAATTTCAGATTAAAATGCTGCTAATACCTTAGCACCACTTTTAAAATGGCTTCTGTCGTAGAACAATATACGCCCTCTATAGTAGAACACCTATATGAAAACGGTGCCTACGCGCCTGCGGCGCGTACGGCTCACCTAACCGTTGCGCGCTACGCGCGCTAGCCTTGATATAACTACCTCTATATAAAATCTATTTCGTTGAAATGGCCTCCAATAAAGGACAGTAAGCGTCCTGCATTTCGTAGGAATTGCCTCTGTCATAGGACAGTTACGTCCTATGTGAGAGGCCTATACCAAGATAATCCGTTAGAATGGCCTCTGTCGTAGAACATCTCCTATATGAAAACGGTGCCTACGCGCCTGAGGCGCGCACGGCTAACCTAACCGTTAAAAAATATTCTTTCTGACTCCTAGGAAACATGCAGTGCAATTAAAAAGGTGCATTTTTGGTGGAAGGCACTAAACTTATATAGCAGCCAATATACTGTCCTCAGTGTCACAGATACTACAACAACCGATATGTCAACTTCAAACAACTTTAAATTATTCGTATGGACAGCGCGACCGGTAATTAAAAATACACCAGCAGCACAGTTGGATGGTAAACAAGGTTACGTTAAAAATAAACTACCTGAAAAAATCTTATTTCAAGGAAAATTGCTTAATATAGAATATTCAGGTCGTGCGAAGCCGCGGAATAGAAAAACCTGCGCAAATGGAAAACAGCCCCATTGGGAAACCGCGCAAATGGAAAATCTGCGCAAGTGGAAAACCACGCAAATGACAAACCTGCGCAAATGAAAAACCGCGCAAATGATAAACCGCGCACATGGAAAATATCTGCGCAAGTGGAAAACTGCGCTTACGGAAAAAGCGCAAATGAAAAACGCGCTAATGGAAAACTGCGGAAATGAAAACTGCGCAAATGGAAAACCGCGAAATTGCATTTGCGGAAATGGGAACTGCGCAATTGGCCCATTACCGTTAGAACAAGTGCAATTATTATAATAAGGAATTTCAGAAAGTTTTTTACAAATGCGGTTCAATAATGCCACCGTCCGCTGCTATACAAATCCGTACGCGATGAAGCATATTCTGCGCAGAATGACGCGATATCCTAGTAGACCTGCCCAGACGCGAAATTGTACTTGATTGTGATATGGAAATCGCCAGTGCGGATTTACATCCTCCACATATGGTTATTCTAACGGTTAAATGGGCCTTCCCTTCCAAAGGAACACTCGTCGGACGCCAGGATCAAACGGAGGAAATCTTCGTTGGCATCCGCCATGGTTCTGAACCAGTAACCGAAATCCAACCTAAGGCGCTGATCACCATCGTGAAGTGCTTGGTGGAGCGTGGCATGAAATGGGTGAAATTTATGGTGGTTAAGGACACCTTAGACATAATATTTTGACAAATCTAATTCGGAGCATGCCATTCTTATACTTGCTCGAGGGTAAGCGAAAAAGTAGGCGATGACTGTTTCTTCCATATTAGTGCGATGACGTCCAGGTCCGCGGAATCTGGGATTCACATTGCCGTCTCCTTCGAAGTCAGCAACAGCTAGGAGAATAGTGTGGTGATTTGGTTGCCTGTCAGGATATAACATTTGAAACAACCGACTTGTTAAACGTGCGTTTCGATGACCATCACCGTAGTATAACTCAACAATCCTGGACCGCTGTTCACGAGTATAACGATTCATACTTTTTTACTGGATTACGTAGAGATAATGTTTTTCAAACAAAGCGTTGGCACTTCAAATATTAAAATGAACCCAAATTTGAAACGAATCAGAAATGCAAAAAAAAACTTTTGGAAATTCAGTTTGCATAATGTGTGCGGCGTCCTACTCTAATTCTTTATAAAATTACACTTGTTCTTACACTTAACTTGTAAAGGTAAAACAATGATTTGGCTCAAAACATGTTCATTTTTCAAAGACAATCATTACAATAACATGAGGCGTTAAACATTTGGGTAGTACCAACTTGTTATTTTACATGAACTATTATTTCAGTGACAAAATGTACGAATTGGACCATACCAACTCCATTAAAGGTTTTCGAGTATGCTCTTCAACTTACTCATTGAAACTTTTCGTCTACCACCTAGCGCTCAAAAACTACAAATTCTAAAACCGTGAACAATTTATCGTTTTTTTTTAAATTCACAAATAACAACGATCTCCTCCGAGAGAGTACATACTGAAAATTTCACATTTCTAGAAGGTATAGTTTTTGAGAACAATGCCTGGGCCGACAAATGAAGACACGCTGTATATCTTAACCTTTTTTAAAAATTAAAAATATAATAATGGAGCCATTTCCTTTGATTTAGGATACGTAATAAAAATGTAAAATCAATTGAAGTTAAAATTTTTTAGTTGAAAATGAATAGCGATAACATTACCGTCCTATGAACATTGTACATTAAGAATTTTGAAAACTTTGAATTAGACGTTGCCCATCCTTCTCAAAATGTCACAAACTCAACGTTAAAATATTTAAAGAATTCACGCAGTGAAAATTTTTATTTTTATGAAAAAATATTATATAATCCAGAATCAACCAAATCTAAAAAGTGTTACAAAGGCTTGGTAAGTAATTTGGGATAAGTAATGTATTTATCGAACCCGTTTAATCCGGTGCCAACTATGGCCAGAACAGCAGAAATGTGCTGAAGCGGTTGGAGATTTGCACCGAAGAACAACACTTCCCACACCAACGAAAGAACGATAGTCATAGATTTCATCATAGCTGACACCTTGCCAGCCTCGCCAAATTTACAGGCGTAGAACATCAATATCGTACTGGTGCCGTTAGCTGAACCACTAAATAGCAATATGACACCAGCGAGACCGCACTGGGGGACTACAAAAATGTCACTGGAGAAAAGAATAGTCACAGCCAACAGAGAGACGGAAGCACCTTGTACCACACACACAAAATTCGCATTTAACGAAGACATCTTCTTCAACGAAATATAAGCTATCGATCTCACGAGACAAAAGCCAATCGCGAACGCTATACCGGTGAAAAACTGGGTTGAAGTTTCGAGGGAAGACAGAGGTTTTCCGACAAAACTCGTCAACACAACACTGACGACGGTGATGAGCAACGCGATCAATTTGAGCACCGTGATATTTTCCGAAAATTTGATTCTACTCCAAACCAACACTATGAACGGTCCAAAGCTGCCAATAATGAAAACTACACTCGATGAAACTAACTTGAGTGCCTGGTTGTATAAGAGTGCCGCTGATGCGTCGATTACGCAATGCAAAATCAAGTACAAGTAAACTGTTCTGTTCTTCTTTTCCATAAGTCTTTGTTTGCGGAATCGAGAGTAACGAATCCATTGCGGCAAATTGAAACAAAATGTAGTTCCTTGACTAAGTAGAAACGCCTGAGTGGGTGGAAGCCAACGGTACAGTCGAAACTGAAGCGCGGCTGAAGTGGAAAGAGCGGCGCTCGCTATAACGCAAACTAACGATATCAAACTCGGATGAACTTTTTTCCATGATTTTATTCCCGATACGTCAACACGAACTAATTCGATGTTTTCTTCGTGGCTTTCCATCGTAGTTCATAAAACAACTAAAATTTTCCTTCGATGAAATTGAAATTTGCGCTGCGAATCCCCGTTTCGTAAAGTGATCAAAACTCTTTGAAGCTGTTGTTATAGAAGCATACCCTGGAAAAGAAAAGCTGTCGCAATGATTTTATCACACGGCGGTACAGGCGCCAAGGGTACGCTAAGGTAGGCTTCTGAATGATAAATTCACATTTTTCAAAAATATTTGCAACAACAACGACCAGATTTCTTAATTTGATTTAAAGGTTGGCTTATCTTTTTAAATTAGTCAGCTGGACATTATACTGAAGTATTCATGCTGTTATATATTTTTCTACAGTCAAAAACATTAAAAATAATTTGGGATAAACTTTTTTCTTAAACGATCTTTTTTTTTTGAGAATTGGAAATTTTTACCACTTTTACGCAGTCATGAGAATTACGTCAATAAGTAAATAAAACAGATCATTTTTAGGGTAAAAGTCTGTAGACGCTTAGCTAAACGTTATCCATCATGGCGGACCAATGATATTGTCGATTAAAGGCACGTGATGGCTGGCAATTCAAAATAGTAAGACAAACTTATTGTCGTCGGCTTTTTCGTCTGCAGCTGTGTTTTTATGTGTCTGAATTTTTGGCTGATACCAGTAATTTGACAGAGAAAGTTATTAAAATTATATTATACGATTTTTTAAATATCTTCATATATTTTATACGATTAATAGTTTAATACCTTAAATTTGTTTAAAAAAGAAGTTTTCGAGATTTAGTGTATTAATGTAATTAAAGATGTCACTGTCTCTATCAATTTCTTTTGGCGTGTAATCTTAGAAAATCTATATTTATATGTATATGATACGTGATCTAGAAATAAAATTACCCTCTTTTGTATAATCGCTGTTCGGTTTTATTTGTAATTAATTAATTAATTAAATAACATTGAATCATTATTATAGTCAGTTTTGAGTCGGAAATATGCAATTTTGTGCAGTCGGCCCGACGACGTTGTCGGGGTTGGTTAATCATCACATTTATAATCGGTATAGAGCCACGTTTGGAATTTGGGTCGACTGTGGCACGACTTCGTTTTGGAATAGGGAACAGGTACGTTTTAAGTCTGCAGAGAGTCGACATTTAAAGGTGGGCCGATTCTAACTGCCTAGGACATTTCAACTGTAAAACTGAAGCCATTTGATGGATTTGACCAACGTTAGCCCGACTCCAATGTGCTACACGAGATGTGAGAATACTTGTAGGTGCTAACATGAATTGTTCGAGCGTTTGGTCGAAGAAGAACCTTTACCAACTCGCTACGTGCTGTAAATTTCAGCGCCATCTGTTGAAATTACTATCAAGCCAAGCTGTAGTTAAACTTCCATTTACCAAGGTGAATTTAAATCGTAAAAACGACCGAAAATAAAAATTGTAAGAAATTAATTTTACAGTGACTGAACATGATAGCAGCGACCATTCAATTCTGGTCACACACCAAGTACACAGAATTGAAACAGGTTGGCCCCAATCAAAAGTTCGACTCCTTTTGATGTGATGCCCTCTTGTTACCAAATTTTTAAAGATTGTTGTTAAAGTTTTATAGCAGCAGCGCTTCGCAGAGATCAACAAGAACTCGTACATCAATCATGAACTAGTTAAATTTATTACAATAACTATGGCTAATTACATTATTGCAAACGATTAATATGTGACACACTAAAACGCAGTGTAGATGGTATTTATAGTAATACTCCAGCGCTCAGCGGAATAAACATTAAAAAACTAATATAAAAGTATAGCGGAGAGATTAAATTAAAAAACACCTTTCCGTGTTTTTTTCTTTCCCTCTGTGTTAAAGAATTATCTTTGTGGTTTATCTTCAACATTTCTCGGTGACGTCTTGCGTTGAGGCATCCGATAAACGTCGTTCAATGCTGGACAATCCTCATTTGATGAATTTCTGGTACGATGATATTGATTGGCGCGATAGATAAGTGCAGCCTTACAACGAGAATATAATACACGCTTACAAAAAGGAGGAAATGTTCAATTATAGTGACACTGTAAAACTTTCTACTTCAGGTTTTCCGAAGCACGCACCTTTCGTGGCCTTCACACGAATTATTACCACAATACTCTATTAAAAACCACGTCCCCCAATATACGCTAAATCATAATTGAGACCTGGAGGAAGGGCACTAAATGTACCACAGAGTAAAGTGAGCGCGTCATAACTGGGATGATTTGCGCATGACGGCTGTGAATCTGACACCATCGGCCACGTAAAAGCTATATTGAAGCAGTCAGTCGAAGCATTCCCATTGTTGCTTCATCGCAGTCACTTTGAGTTGTAGCGACGTTCGGGCAAAGTGAGGTTTTGTTCAATTTAATATAATCGCGTTGAATGTGTAGTTTTCCAACACTAATCTTTACGCTACAAAACCTGAAAACCTAGTTATATTTTCATGTTAGGCATCCTGTAATAAAGAATAGTAAAACAGAATTCATGAAACAGGTTTTCTTAAAATCTCAAAATATTTCAATAACACTGGCCAACAAAGAATTTTGTCGATCTGTTTGATTAAAAAAAATTAAATTATAAATTTCAAGCGCAAGCTCACTTTCTTCATTACCGGTGTAATTTTACTGGTTGCATTTCATAATGCACATTAGTATATAGAAGAAATAGGTGATGCTATAACTCCGCTATTTGCATTTGTTATTGGTTGCACTCGTAAACAGTCTTACAGAAATATCCTAGAAAAATAAATACGAGAAGGTTATTTATCTGACGTTTTGGCCCTGAATAGGAAAGTTTCCGATTTCTTAAGCTTTTTTCAGTTATTACAGGGGTTATAGGGTTAATAGATTAAATACGAGGTACATTACCGTCTTTACGTTAGGGAAATTACGGTGCTACTTAAAGTCCCCACGATTCTAGGGGCTACTGAGGCGTTTGAGAGGCGCGGAGGGCACAGCTTGACCCACGGGTCTCTAATGCTCTCAAGATTTATCTGGAGAGTGAGCGGGAGAGTAAACTATTTACAAAAAGAGTTCGTGGACAAAAATATAATTGTTCGCCTGTGATATAGTTTTATCGTTGAAATTTCAAAGACAAAATAGTTATTTTAAAACGCGGATTGTGCCGTAGTGTATTCTGCTTCTCTCAAACCGAAAAAAAAACCTAAAGGTCTGCCCGGAACTCTGGTAAAAGATAGTAATAGAAAATAATATAACTTAATCAAACCAAGTTTTTAGGGATCTATTATTTTCAAAATTTACTCTGCTCGTGGCTCCTTAATTTGGAGGCACTTTATTAGAACATTCTGGGGACACTTTATAGAAAACGTTTAAGTAATATCACATATATTCAACACGCAAGATCATTCTTAGATTGATTCCATGAAAACCATCTGATAATTGAATATCGTTCTTCATTTTGTTTCTATTGTTTCAGAATGCACAAGTGATCCAGAGTGCACTCCCATTTCTTGTCCCGGTTCTGCTGCGGCAATATGCGCGCCGTTTGCTTCAGACCATAATAATAAGCATGGTTTGTGCCCCTGCAATCTAGCTGATACCTGCTCCGATTTTGTGTGGTTAGACATTGACATCATGTGTGCAAGAACCAGTCAATCCATTTAGTGTGCTTACCAACAACACGCCCAAGGAAAGTTTGAAAAGGTTTGCTCCAGCTTTTGATTATCTCGTGTTGAATGTATTTTGTATCTTTATTTTTTCCGAGCCTCATTTTGACCTTTATCTGATTTTGGTCAATATGTACGTGCTTTTAATACGCAATTCACAATATAATTTAATTTCAAAATAGTGGTAATGTAGTCTAAGGGAATTAAAATTACATGTTTATTAAACTATCTGATTTTTTTTCAATTTTACGAAAATATTAAAGAAATAAACTCATTAATTTTAATTTCCAACATATTTTGGTCACCCGTTAGATGTTTCGACTCTAGGGCTCTCTCATGAAATTGAGGTCTGTGGAGATAGATAGTTTGTCCCTTTTAGCCAATGGAGAGTTAACTTGTTCAAATCTGACTTACTTCAAATCAGTGGATAACCTCTACGGTAACAAATTTATATTCTAACTTTAAATAAGTTAAGTAATTTAATAACTTAAATACAATTTTAGATCATAGCTACAACTTGGATTCTGATCCTTTAACTTTATCGGACACCATAAAGACCCAAAAGAATGTGCTCAACAGTTGGATGAAGCTCAAATTGAAAATGCCCGTTTAAATCTTATTCTCGGTTCTTTAAAAGTAGAAAATTAACGAAACAAAAGGTCCAGATTTTAGAGAAACGGTTAAGGGAGTCGAGTAGGTTCTCTTTAAAAAAATTACCGCAATCATCTTCTATGTTGAACTTTTATACTGGCTGCAAAATCCTTGATTGTTTTAATGATCTATTTGAATATATTGAACCGGAACGAAACAATTTGAATTTATATGATGGCTCTCGGAGATATAAGCGCAAGCACTACAGAAATTGTTTAAATGATTCTGGGCGCCCAATGCGTTTATCTTTAAAAGATTAACTTTTTATGGAAGAGGATCTGGCACACAATATTTCACGTATCTGTTACCACTATTTCTAATCTATGCGTTACGTGGTTTGACTTGCTGGAAAAGAGACTGACAAAATTAAGGATTTGGCCTTCCCGTACGGTTGTAAATAAATATATGCCTGAAGAATTTAGTGTTAAATTCCCCAATACGAGAGTAATTAATGATGCGTCTGAATTTTTTATTCAAAAGCCAAATGATTTTAAGACTCAAAGCGACACATGGTCTTCCTACAAAACCGCTAAAGGGCTTATTGGTATAACTCCCAACGGATTTATTAGTTTTGTTTCAAACCTAGTTCCCGGCCGAATGTCAGACAGAGATTTAACAGAAGAATGTGGCTTAATCGAGTTGTTAGAAACTGGCGATTCTGTAATGGCAGATAGAGGATTTCTTATAGAAGAACTACTGCGAGAAAAAGTAGTTTCACTTAACATGCCCCCATTTTTGGGGAATAAAGCCAAGCTATCAGTAGAAGAGGAAAAAGCCACAAGAGAAATGGCCTGTTTACGAATCCATGTTGAGAGATTTATAAGAAGTTTGAAACTTTATCACCTACTGAGTGCTATTTTTCCAAATAGCATGCATAACTAACTAAATAAAATCTGGGAGATATGCGCTTATTTGGTAAATGTTTGTAATGAACCACTTCTGGATGTGAATGTGCAAAATTAAATATCTTTTAAAGAAACATTTATTTCATGTTTGATTAAAGGGCAACATAAGTGGCGTGTGGGGAAAAATACTGTGTGGCATGATTTATTTCGAACAGAGCCCACCTGTAGGTCATGTTATAAGTACGACCTACAGCAGCACGGGGGGAGTCCCTTTGAACTAAATCGTGCCACAGTATCTATCTTTCCCAATACCCCACTTTTGATGAACTTAAAGATCATTTATCAGGAACATTTTATTTATAATAAATCTATGGTATATGATAGATATTTTTATGAAACTGAATGAGTATTTTTACATTAAAATGTTAAAAACCAAACTAAGAAATTTTGAAAAATTATATTTTAAAATCATTATTAAAATGTAAACAATCATTGTTATATCACAGTGTTTATTTTTGTTTGTAAATATGGAAGTCCATACTCTAAATAAAATCTCAGCAACTTGGGAACTATGTTAGAGTTGAAAAATAACTCATTGAAATTGATTCTTTCCACAATTGACTAAAAGGTCGCACCACTGTACGCCAGTTATTCCCAGCTGACCTTGAATTTGATAATAGAAAGAGTGATTTAGATCCAATGTTGGTATTCCATTTTCATCATTTAAAAAAAAAACAGTAGGTTCTTTAGTTCTAAAGGCGTCCTCAATGCTGATGCCCTTAACTTTGACCATAACATACATTGTCTTGGTACACCAAGCGGTCAGGAGAGGCACCGAACATTGGAATAGTAGGATTTACACAAATGCCAACTGAAAAGGTAGTAACAATGCCTTTGTGGTATTCTTTGTACTTGCTTGTTGCCAGGATTTCGTTCTCCAAACCTTCTTGCACATATTTATTGCGAGAGAGATCCGCTCCATTAAATATAGTTTTTAGGAATGCTTCATTTACTTCTTTTCTGCGTTTGCAAATAAGACCGAACTTTGAAGCGGTCACCCTTGTCTTTCTCTCAGATTTCCAGAGTAAGCAATTAGATTGTTCACGCGTATCCACTTCTAATTTTAATGCGGTATATAAAGTTAGTTTAATTGTATCAGGTATTGTATCCATTGTCGCAGTTAAAAGTGGTTTAATACTGTCTTCAAAATCCAAAGTGGATATTGGGAGTGAGATTCGAGATACTATATTTTCATCTGCAACTCCACTAGGAACTTTTATAATTTGTGCATTCAAAGGAACTGATCTACTGTTAGGCTGATAATTGTTCTCTTCTGGAATTGCACATAACATAGCTCTCCGTTTTCCGAACTGAAATTTATTCGTAGCTATTTTATTCGCCCTTCCATTTGTTTATCATCCTCAGCAGTCCCATAGTTTGTTAGCGAGTTATACGATTGCTGTTTTTTAAGTTTGTCCCTCAAAATATTACTATTTTTTCCCCGGTGTATGTTTTATAAAATCCAATTCTGTAAAACTTCGTTTGGATAAAGATTTTTTATCACTCGGAGCACTCCAAGTACGAGCTTTTTGGGTACATGCTTGGCCATCTGGAATTAAGGTCTTGGCCTCTCTCTTACAGTCCAATAAACACCAGAGAGCAGCTCCGACATGCTTGCATGCCCCCCCCCCCCACCTCCGGCTTAGTCTGTTATTTCGAATAAGAACTAAACCCAACTGCGTACATGTAAAAGTCTAGAAAACCAATTAAAAAGTTATGAAATTATCAAACATAGTGAAACTAAATAAAAAACCAGGAATACAATCCTTACTTTAAATTTGAAAACTAGCGTTTAAAACCTTTAAAAAATATCCAGAAACGTTCGGCTGAATAGCTCTAAGAAAGAACCGAAGGATGTCACTTGCATCGGTATTACGTTTGTGTGACGTAATTTCGTGAGGTAGAAACCTCATAGAAAAGAAGTTGCTTAAGACATTTTTTTTTATAAAATCGCCTATTGCTTTGAAGAATACGCAGATAGCTCTTCCTGTTTGACAGCTTTTCTAATGGGAACGAGTGCATATTCATCATGCAGATCGTGAATTTCCTGAGGGTACTCCAAATCAACTTGTAGAATATAGCCTTCTGGACTACCACCCTCGACTTTTATAACATCAAACGAAGCTATTTCTTCTTCATCCATCCACTGTAATCCATCTGTAGGCATCGCCCATCCATAAAGATGAAAAATCCATTGTTTGGCGTCAGTTCTGTAGAAAACAACGTAATAGAAAGTTACATTAAATTAGTAAACCAATTAAACATTTTTTTATTATCCAAATACTAACGTTATGGTGCAAAAAATACGCAAATATAAAGTAACAACTTTGCGGTAATGTTTGATGATTGTTTAAGGATAGCGTTTATGGTCGATGTTTGTACTACAGTGTCCATATCGGAAATGAAGTTAAATGGTATATTTTCGTTAATAAACAAAAATTTTAGAGTGCCTTACCATCAATAGATCAAATTACGCTAGTACATTCTTGATAAATATACAAGTTCTTGGGAATAAGAGACGTTTTTTAGCAATGATAAACCAAGATTATAGCTTAATTATTGTCATTAGAACCATAACAAAATAATTTTTGGTACTATGAAATTCTACGTGCCAAATATATTATACTGGTCTTCACATATTGTTATTTTAAATACCCGTGAAACGTAAACTTACCAAGGTAAGAAATGGCATAAATAGAGATTATATTACTAGATAACGTTCATTGATAATAAAATTCTAATCAAACCAAGGAATTCCTTCAAAGCATATTCACGAATAGATCTTAGTCATTGATCCCTTATGTTTGTTTGCGAACTTCAATGGATTATCGATAATTATTTTCAATAAACTGAAATAGACATAAAACCATCATGTATCCAATTAAATCAGTTAAGAGTTAATAATAGGTTTATTTGGTTTTCGTTGAGGTCTCATTTGAAACTAAGCCAAAATTAACGTATAAAAGAGCTTTAAGCCTTTGGATTTGTTATAACAGATGCTGCGCTGGTAAAATACTATTATAAATAATTATAAGTGAAAAATACAACAATTCCAAAATTCTTAGTTATATTTTTTGTAACCAGATGGCGTTGGGAGCCCAAAATAAATTAAAATTACAAGAGAATAAATTCGAGGAATACAAGTAATATTATTCGAGGAATATAAGTAATATTATTCGAGGAATAAAAGTAATAATATTCGAGGAATATAAGTGATATTATTCGAGGAATTTAAGTAATATAAATTATTTGATATAAAATATTTGACATAAAAAGCAGAGAAAATGTTCAAACTGAAAGTAAAATGAAAATGAAAAATCGAATAAAAAGTATTTGCGGAAGCGAGATTCTCACTCACGCCCGTTAGCTTCAACCATTACACCTGCCTCTTCGCCGTGTGATACGTTCAAAAAGCAAAATTAGTATATACAGGGTGTTAACTGAAAAACGATACAGAGCGAATTACTCAAAATGTGTTTATGTAAGAATTTTAAATTTTCAGATTACATAGAGGGTGCAGGGGGACAAATGTCAATGAAATTTTCAATGACCTTGAACCAGGTCTCAAGGTCATTCAAATTTTATCTCGAGAACCATTAGGATTAGAAGAATGGTTCCAATTAGAAATGTGTTCTACGTTAAATTTTAAGTCTAAATAACTTTGACACGATCTAATTTGACCATTGGGAACCCGAGAAATGTTAGACCAAAACCATAAGGTCGTATGTGGTATTCTAATCAAGACACGACATTTAAGGGCTTATAAATCGAAAACTACCAGATCTAATGGATCAAAATTGTCGTGACACTCTCAACGAGTTCGTAATTTGTAACTTATGATGACCTTGAAACATTAGTTCAAGGTCATTCAATTTATTTCAATTACTTCTTTAGTTTCTTTTGTGTTTAAAACATTTAAACTAAAAAAGTTAATAAAAATACTTGGTACGTCTTAAATCAATTAATTAACGTTTATTTTGGAGTTTTATTGGTTTATTTACCTCGGGTAAAAGGTAATTTGACTTAAAAACCTTGCGGGGCATTTTTCTAATTGGAACCATTCTCGTAATCCTAATGGTTCTCGAGATAAATTTTGAATGACCTTGAACTAATGTTTCAAGCTCATCATAAGTTACAAATTGCAAACTCCCCCACTCAGTTTAGAGTGTCACGACAATTTTGATCCATTAGATCTGGTAGTTTTCAATTTATAAGCCCTTAAATGTCGTGTCTGGATTAGAATACCACACACGACCTTATGGTTTTTGGTCTAACATTTCTCGGCTTCCCATTGGTCAAATTAGATCAGGTCAAAGCTGATTAGACTTAAAATTAAACGTAGAACACATTTCTAATTGGAACTATTCTTCTAATCCTAACGGTTCTTGAGGTAAAATTTGAATGACCTTGAAGACCTGGTTCAAGGTCATTGAAATTTCCATTTTCATTTGGCCCCCTGCACCCTCGATGTAACCTGCAAATTTCAAATTCTTACACAAAACACATTTTGAGTAATTGGCTCTGTATCGTTTTTACTTAACACCCTGTATATACAAAACTATCCAAGTCTTAACGATGAGTTGAGAACGAAATAGCCAGAAAAAAACAAAATTACAATTACATACGGGTCAAATCGCTAATTATTTTATTGCACTAACTCAATTTGCAACTAGATTTTGTATTTTTTATGAATTGACTTTAAATTTGACTAGAACGCAGGTCCAGCTTTCTTCGTAATTTTCTATATTTGAAATACTTAATTTTTTGACGGTGTTTACTAATTAAATAGTAAAATGTGGATGTCGAATCTAGAGCTCCGAAATGCAAGGAATCCAAATCTGGTCTCAGAATTAAAATCAGGCGATTGGTTGATTTTACAATCACCAGCAAAAATAACGGGTGACTTTAAATTTTTAACAGCGTTTCGAGTATAATAATTTTTACACACATAAGCTAAAGCTAAGAAAATCTTTATCGAAATAAAATCGGTTTCGACGGAATGTGTGAATTGGTTAAATTCCTGAAACTACGTTCAAAAGAATTTTGAGGTTCCCATTTATAAATTTTTAATTTATGAGTAAAGCCAAAATTATAAAAAACGTAAAAATCCCCACTTATAAGAAAATAATGTTTTACACACTAATATGCTTTAGCTAAGATAACCTTTATCGAAATTAGATTTCTAAAAGTCCCCGGAACTACGTTCAAAAGATTTTTGATGTTACCATTTTTAAATTGTAAATTTTTGAGTAAAGATGAATTTCCTCAAAAAACTCTCATTAGAAGCCAAACTAATTAAAAAGACAATAACAGAATAATTATATAAATTTTTGGCAAACGTAATAAAAAGGTGTGTCTATGTCTCCACAAAACGTAAAAGTAGTCCCCACTAGTAAGAAAATAATTTAAACACCAATGGACGGTAGCTAAGAAAACCTTTATTAAAATGAGATTGGTTTCAACGGAATGTGTGACTTATTTAAGTTCCCACGACTACGTTCAAAAGATTTAGGAAGTTTACATTCTTAAATTTTTAATTTTTGAGTAAAATGAAATTCCTCAAAGAAAATTTAATAAGAAGCCAAACTCATTAAAAAGACCACACCACAATAGTTATAACATTTTGGCAAACCTCCCAAAAGTTGTGTATATATCCCCATTATATTATTAAAAACGTAGAAGTCCCCACTTACACGAAAATAATTTTTAGACAGAAATAAACTTTGGCCAATAGAAACTTTATATAGTCAGGATCGGATTTTGCGGAATGTGTGAAACTTTAAAAACCCCACTGATATATTGTAAAAAACGTAAAAGTTCCCACTTATACGATAATAATTTAACATACAAACGTTCTCTAGCTAAGAAAACCTTGATTGAAATTAGATGGGCTTCGACGGAATTATTGAAAGCCCGCCGAAAAACAATAACGTATGACTAGAAGTAATACATAAGTGTGCCACTAAATATTTTTTATGGCAGGAAGTAACACATAATTGTGCCAATAACAAAAAATGACCGGAAGTATTAAATAGTGCGACATTTTTTTTTAATTCTAACAAAAATGAACGTAATAAATAAGTGTGGTACTAACAAAATACGACTATAAGTCATAAAAAAGTGTTACACTAATTTTTTTTAAATTCTGTAAATTATGACGAGTAATAAATATGTTTGAAACTTTACGAAACAATGTAAGACTAGAAGTAACTGAAGTGTGACACTTATTGGTACAATGTATGACTAGAAGTAACTGATAAGTGTGCCACTCGAAACAACGTATGGCCAGAATTAACAAATAAGACTGACACTTTTTAGTTCCACATCGAGATATATATATCGAAGTGGGACTATTGCTATGGACGGAATGTCGTTAAGTGTTGTTTGTTGTAGTTTGTTGTTTGTTGTTTGTTGTGTGTTGTTTGTTGTTTGTTTGGTGTGGAAACCAACAACACGGCAGATGGAGCTGCGAAAAAGAATTTATTAATATAATTTAAATTACCGCCGGCGCCGGGACTCGAACGCAGATAGCTGCTGCCCGCGTAATCTCCAAAAGCCGAAGATTTTACCCACTATGCTACGCCGTCCTATGCGTGAGAATAGCTTAAACTTTTACTATAGAACACTTTTTGTTTCGTTCCCGCCCAATAGGGGGGCGCATTACTTCCATGGGGGGGGGGGGAGCGGAACGAAATTTTGCGTTTACTCAATAGCGGGATACGTAGATTGTTAACTAGTAGTGCCCGTAAAGGCGGGAGAGCTAGATCCGTTAGACATTCAGCAGGGAGCATATAATCTTATATGCTCTCTGGATGTAGAGAGGTCTACGGGTAACCTCTCTGAAAGAAATGTGGCGGAGAAAACTGGAAATCAGTAACCTCGTAGCTGTCGCAAAGGTCAGAAACCGTGTATGGTCAGAAGTAATACATAAGTGTGGCCGATCTCTTAGATTTATATTCGGAACTTCTATTTGTTTTTAGCCTTGAGCACTTTTATAGTTTGTATACGTGGTCCAGAGATGTCGCTCTTGTCTGAAAGTTTTCCATCCAGAAGTTAGTTGTTTGGCGGGACAGTGCCGTTAATAATATAAATATTAAAGTTCTTTAACGTCTCTTAACGTCGACGTCTATTATAAGACGTTTTCTTAAACAATATCAGTCACTTTCGGATTTAAAAGTTAATTCCTAAAAAATATCCCTCACTTTCAAATTTATAAACCTATCCTTCACTTTCAAATTTAAAAACCCAAAACTGTTCTGTAATAATCAAACTCAAATATAAATTCTGTAAAAATCAAACTCAAATATAAATTCTGTAAAAATCAAACTCAAATATAAATTAATGTAAGATTTGTTTCCTAGAATTTGAAGCTATATTACTTTAATTGACAATATCCCACACTTTCAAATTTAAAAACCCAAAACTGTTCTGTAATATATTACTTTAATTGACAATATCCCACACTTTCAAATTTAAAAACCCAAAACTGTTCTGTAAAAATCAAACTCAAATATAAATTAATTTTCGATTTGTTTCCTAGAATTTGAAGCTATATTACCATCTTCACTTTCCAATTTAAAAACCCAAAACTGTTCTGTAATAATCAAACTCAAATATAAATTCTTTAAAAACGCGGGGGGAGTTGGCTAGTTAAGTTGTCGAAATTCTCGTCCGTTTTTACGCCTTATTTTACGTATATTTTCGGATTTTAAGGTCAAGTGAACCTCAAACTTCGCGTCGGGTGGTGGGTGGTGGGTGGTGGGCACACTCGCTTAAGATGCCTCGCTCGAAAGTGAGTACTCGAATAAACGAGCTCGAAAAATTTAAATGTTCGGGTGGTGAGCAGTGGTAGGTGGGCACACTCGCTTAAGATGCCTCGCTCGAAAGTGAGTACTCGAATAAACGAGCTTGGAAATTTTAAATGTTCGGGTGGTGAGCAGTGGTAGGTGGGCACGCTCGCTTAAGATGCCTCGCTCGAAAGTGAGTACTCGAATAAACGAGCTCGAAAATTTTAAATGCCCTCTTCCCCATATGTACTTATAAATGCTCTAAAAGCCCCCCAATGAGATACTTATTTTCTTATTTAAATAAATCAACAAGAGACATTAAAAAACTTCATCACTCGTTACACCAAACAAAAGGTTCAAGACAAACTACGAGTTCAATCCACACTGACGAACTTCCTTTTGGGTAATAAAAGCAATAGAACCATAGAGAAACAATTATAAATTGAAGTCACTATCGGGAGAAGGTATTATATTATTAAGAACACGCGTACGCTTAAAAAGTTAAAGCATTGAAGACTCTATTTCCCTTCACACACTTACGTACCGCCATTATTAATTATTGGACTCCCATACTCATCCAAAAACTAGGGGCATTCGGGCATATGTAGTTTTATATCTATGAAGGTAAATTTTTATTTCGATAATCTTTGCCGTATACCATTCGCAAAACTTAGGTATATTAACTTACAAGTTCACGTAAAGACTACCCGTTTATAGCTCTACCACAAATAGGTCGAAATTTAAAATATAGCTTTTTGTCAAATTACCTTGCAAGTTAAGTCAATAAATGTCCTCAACAGCTTATGAATTGGTTTGCCCACCCGTGTATCCTGAGGGTAGGCGGTGGCCTCTCTTTAACATAGGATGGTAAATAGTATATCTAACTATAGGAAATCACATGGGCTCAACAGTTTTTATATTAGTTTGCCCACCCGGGTCTCCTGATGGTGGGCGGCATCCACCCTTTCACTTAGGGTGGCAATTTATATATCCAACGATAAGAAATCACAAAGCCTCAAAAGCTTTGTATTAGTTTGCCTACCTGTGTCTACTAAGGGTGTATGGCTTTGCCCATTCGAATACACTGATGTGGAACTAATATTACGGCCTGGGCCGACTTGTTTTATATTGCCAGAAGTAATAAATTAGTAACGAAAATTTGAACCTTGGCCGTTTTTGAGAAATACCTTTCTGAACGTGACCCACAACGGGTTTTTCTCTCTTATTTGGACTGTACAGAGAGTAAAACTTGTTTTTTTTTTCACGACCTCCAAAATCAGTGAAAAATAGGCTTTTTCGACCGAACCAGATTTACTTTTCATTTTTCGATTATGCTCTACAAGTATTCCATTGTATTGTTTTGTGTGACACCTACCGGTAAAAAAATTCCAAAGCCGCGGAAAATCGTTCGATGTTTCTAAAATTTAGAAACCAAAGCCTTCCATAACTAACAAATGTACCCTGAAAATGTCAGATTAACACATTTTGAGAACAAATCCCTGATCGAACAACATTGAGACACCCTGTATATTTACCAACTGGATAGCCTGGCGGACTTACAACTAGTAGTGTTCTTAATGAAATAAGCTACTTCGTCCGCTTTTCAGGTTAAATTGCTGAAAGGGATACGGTAAACTCTTAAGAAAATAAAAAAGATGTCAAGGACATTTAAGTACACACAATCCGAATGTTTTAAGTACATTTTACATATTATTAAAGGATTCCAAAACACTACCTACTCTGTTCATTAACCACATCGATGTGTTAATTATATCTTGCATATGAAATTAAATATCGATTAAATTTTTTAATGATTTTTGGAATCATTAGAACAAGTACTAAATCCTCCCGAACAGAAATCACGAATAATATTTAAATTTTTGTGTACATTAACTATAATCAATATTAAAATCACTATGCACATTACACATTGATTACTTCTGGCCATATTTTTTGAAATGAAAAAATTCACCGAATTATTAGTTCTGGTAATATAATGTCACACTTATTTGTTAATCCTGGTCATACGTTACTCTAAGAGTCACACTTATTAGTACCTTCTGTTTATACATTGTTTCGTTAAGTACCACACGTAATAGTTACTCCTGGCCATACGTTGTGCGATAAGTGTTCAACTTGTTCAAAACTTCTATCGGTATGTTGTTTGAACTTGAAAAAAAATTATTACAATTATTTATTACTTCTGGTCATATATTGTCACACTTATTTGTTAATTCTGGTCATACGTTGTTTCGAGTGTCACACTTATTTATTACTTCTGGTAATATACTGTCACACTTATTCATATCTTCTGGTTATATACTGTCACACTTATTCATATCTTCTGATAATAATATTTCGATAAGTGTAACAATTTTTAGCTACATCGGGTCATACATTGTTTTAATAAGTGTCAAACTTATTTTTAATTTCTGGGCATATTTTGTTAGAATTTCAAAAAACATTTTTAGTCACACTTTTTTTTTCTAGTCATATAGTGTCACACTTATTTGTTAATTCGATAATTTTAGTAACGCATTTATTTGTTACTTCTGGTCATACATTGTTTCGATAGTGTCAAACTGATTTATTACTTCTGGTCATATTTTATAGAATTTTTAAAATCATTCATGTCACACTTATTTATTACTTCTGGCCATATTTTGTTAGAATTTAAAAATATGGTGTCGCACTTATATATTACTTCTGGTCATATTTTGTTAGTATCACACTTATTTAAGACTTCTGGTCATATTTCCGGTTTCGGCTGCAACACCTATATGCTTAATCGAGGGGCAGGTCACTTCCATATTGAGTGCGTCTTAATCATAGTAAAATGATTAAATCAGGGTAATCGTGATTAAAAAATATAATCACGATTTAAACGAGATTTAATCATTATAATTAAATTTAATCATTTTAATTAGATTTAATCATTTTAATTAGATTTAATCATTTTAATTAGATTTAATCATTTTAATTAGATTTAATCATTTTAATTAGATTTAATCAATATAATCAGTAGAATATATAATTTATCATTAAAATCAAAACTAAAGTACGATTTAATTATACTAATCACGATATAATTATTTTAATCAAGACTTTATCATTTTAAACAGATTTAATCATTTAATCATGATTAAATCAGATTTAAATATTCTAATCATGATTAAACGTGACTTAATCAACTTAATCGTGATTAAATTGAATTTAATCAAAATAATCACGATTAAATCGGATATAATCTTTTGAGGGGTGCGTCGTTAATAAACGAAGTGACCTGCCCCTCGTGCTTAATATATATTAAAATATCTAATTTTAGTTCCCCTGTTACGGTTACATTTCCATTTTTATTTTTAATTGTTCAGATCTAAAACAAAATCAAAACACCTAGTGATTGGCCCGGAGTAATAATAACGCTTTAAACATTTTATTTAATTATTTTGTAATGCGCTCTAATTTTATTTTCATTTTGGTAACATAGTTTACCTTATCCCATTTATCAAATTAAAGTGAAAACCGGATGAAGTAGCTTATTTCATAGACCACACAACTAGTTGGATGAGATTCATAATTTGAGACGCTATTTAATTTTTGTCAATGAAATATAACTAACCCACAAGCCTAAAACACTTTTCGCGCGTTTTCCCAGGTCATCTACCTTTTTTTACCGAGAGCGTAGACTCGGGTACAAAATATATATTTCTAACAAATAATCGCACCATATAGTTAAAAATATTGAAAAAAGATTTAATTCTATTGTGAACATACATCTTGGCAGTATTGAATTTATATTTGCCTAAGAATTAAGGACTGAAATAACTTCATACTTTTATAATTGGTGGACACGGAAATTCTTTATTTAAACGAACGGCCTTGACGAGAAAAACGCGTTGATGGCATAGTCCATTTCATCTATATCAGGGTGGATGGCATAGTCCATTCTATCTATTTCAGGGTGGGTACGCTTCAAAATGTTTATTTATATATTGACATTTTCACAGTTGGATAGTGCCGAATTAAACCTTTCTAGGATAATATAGGCCCTTAATTTTATGTAGTAACGACAGTGGCGTAACTAAGGACCCGTAGCCCCGGCGACCGTGGGGGGCATAACAATTTCACAAACTAGGGTGCCCTTTCCTATGACAAATTACTATTTTACGACACTTTCGAAAATTTTACTACTGCTTCATAACAAATAAAAACGTTTTCTTCATAAAGGACGAGGGGCAGGTCACTTACTTGATTAACGACGCACCCCTAAATCCAATTTAACCGTGATTATTTTGCTTAAATTCGATTTAATCACAATTATGTTGAATACATCACTTTAAATCATGTTTAGAATATTTAAATCTGATTTAATCATGTTTAAATGATTAAATCGGATTTAAATGATTAAATCATGATTAAAAACATTAGATCATGATTAAAAAGATTAGATCATGATTAGAATGCTTAAATCAGGTTTAATCATGGTTCGAATGTTTACATCTGATTTAATCATGATTGAATGATTAAATATGATTGAAATGATAAAATCTAATTAAAATGATTAAATCCTGAATAAAAAGATTAGATCATGATTAGAATAATTAAATCACGTTTAAATTGTGATTAGATTGTATAAATCGTGATTATATTTTATAATCTCGATTAATTTTTTTAATCTTGATCACCCTGATTTAATCACGATTATCCTGATTAAATCATTTTACTATGATTAAGACGCACCCAAAATGGAAGTGACCTACCCCTCGATAAAGGACCCTTTTGATATCTTGCGGGAGGGAGGGCCAAGGGATACGTTACGCCTCTGAGTTACGAATATTTTTGGTTAAGTTAGGACTCAGTGGACCTATACATCTTCGGTTTCATCAGAAAATATTAATTTTAAGGGGTTTTCGGGGTAATTTACGAGACCCCAATTTTCGTGGTTTTTATTTTCGCCTAAAAGTCTATATAACGATTCTTAATTGAAGTCCGATTTTCCTTAAAGTTATATTTTTGAATAGCTCCGGTTGTGATATAACCTAGATTTGCAATAACGGCGCTTAAATTTAATTTTAAGTCCGGTTTTTTGGACAGCGTATATAGACCCCCGCGCCTTCCAACGTCGTAAATCCGCGTTTTTAACTTTTTATTGGTCTTATACGAATATTTACCTCTGGCGTTTTCAAGGTCGTTCCAAATAAAACGAGAAGAAACTAATAAGTTTGACACTTTTCGGAGTAGTACGAACGTATGACCAGGAGTAACAAATAAATGCGACACTTATCAGAGCTGTACGCGACGCTTACAAAGTATGACCAGAAGGAACAAAGAAGTGTGACACTGACCGAAACCGACTGTGTCGCTTTCAACGTGTTACCATAAGTAAAAAATAAGTGTAACACTTATCAAAGCCGTCTGACGGTTTGCTTTAAACGTATGAGCAGAAGTAACAAATAAGTGGGGCACTTATCCAAACAGTAACGCTTTCAACGTAGATATTTAAAGTAGTCCGTGAGCCAGAGGCCAAATTTAGGTCGATTGGTTTCATCTGTCCGGACCGGGCCAATATGAATGGTAGTTTCTGACACTGAAAGGTCTAGCACTGGGGAGTATCGGAAAAATTGGTGAGCCGTGAACGAGACGCCCAGCTTTCCCCCAAATAGGGGTCAAAGGGAGAAAAACGAAAATTCGCCTATTTTTGAATGCTTATAACTCTGCAACCGCTCATCGTAATTACTTGAGTAATGGCTCATTCGAAAGATTACACCTTCGCTTAGATAATACTGACCGAAATTATCAGGGGTCTTCCATAAAGAACGTGGTGAGGTTATATTTCCTTTAAAATGGATTATTATAAATGGCGCCATGAAGAAAGTGCTATCACATTAGGGAAATCTTGGATTTAAGAAGACGATCTTTTCGATAAACTTGAAAGTTTACTGGTCAAATTTATGCAAGGTCAGTAAACGATCTTTTTTATGACTAATTTAGGCTGAAGAAAGGTCAAATAATTCTAGTCAGGTACCTCCGTGAAAGGTTTGCACTTAACCAACATTCAGTGAATGCAAATTATCAAGCGGCTATTTGGAGTAGAAGTTTGGAAAAATGAACAGCTTCACCTACACTCTGAGCAATTACTGTAAATGAACACTAATTTCACCGTTAAATATACATTTATATGAAGGAACAGATTTTTGATGTAAATGTTTCAGTCAAATTAGTGTTATGCTCCTTTAATTACCATTTCTTTATGATTGTCAAATTTTTTCAAAAATTTATAATAAACAAATGGGAACCTTAGAAGTCTTTTGAACGTAGTTCCGGGGATTTTACAAATTCACACGTTTCGTCGAAACCGATCTAATTTCAATAAAGGCTCGATGCAAGTTCCATTTATTCAATCTCAGCTGATCAGTACCCCAAGTACCATTATAACTACCGTATGTCAAGCAATGTATCATAACATACCACCAAGGCAAATATAATGAGTAGATGTTCAGTGCTAAGTATGGGAGGTCCTGGTCCATCTGTATATACATTTGTTCACTAAATTCATCTTAGCTCACAAATTTAAAATTGACAAATAGGAACCCCAATAGTCTTTTCAACGTAGTGCCAGGCAATTTTTGTACTTCACACATTCCGTTGAAACCGATCTAATTTCAACAATGTTTTGTTACCTAGATAGAGGTCATTGTTTGTAAAACATAAACCTGTATAAATCGGGTCTTTAACATTCTTTATAAAGTATAAGTGGGCTGTTTGGAAAATAATATATAATCATTGTTTTGTTTACTTTTTAATTAGTTTAGCCTTTAATTACATTTTTTGATTAAATTCATCTGAACTCACTAATTTACAATTTACAAATGGGGACCTTAAAAGACTTTTTAACGTGGTTCCGGGGACTTTTAGAAATTCACACATTTCGTAGAAACCGATCTCCACTCCTCAAAGGTTTCTTAGCTGGAGCTCTTTTGTGTGTAAGAATTATAATTTTTAATTAGGGTCTTTTACATTCTTTAAAATATATAAGTGGTGTTATATACACACCATTTTGGGCTGTTTGCCAAAATAATATATAATAATTATTTCGTTCTCATTTTAATTAGTTTAGCATTTAATAACTTTTTTTTATGAACTTCATCTTAGCTCACGAAGGTAAATTTTACAAATGGGAACCCCAATAGTCTTTTCAACGTAGTCCTGGGGACTTTTGGAACTTCACACATTCCGTTAAAACCGTTCTAATTTCAATAATGTTTTTCTTACCTAGAGGCCATTTCACTATGTTCCGAAACGCCCAAAAAACGGCTAAAATTCCCCATAGAATATTTAAAAAAACTTTTTGCATATTATGAATCAGTGTAAAATCAGATTTCACCCACAGAAATTTCTATTCTCTGCGACCCCTGGCGGCGAAACTAGCCCCCCTGGCGGAATATCGCAACAACACTTATCACAATCTGTAGTTTGCCATCGGGCTAGTCATTTTTAAAATTTTCACAATTTTTCCACTGCCCAATTTGTTGCCGCCACCGTAAGAAAAGTGAAAAACCCCATTTTCGTCCATGTTGGGAGAGATTTTTCTCAAAAACCCGCAGGTACCTTTTCAAAAGTTTAACGACGTCTCCTAGTACAATACCCCAACATTACGTTGTAATTACTTTCACGCGTTGATCTCCGCGCATTTTAAAGAAAAATTCGTTTGAAATTTAAAAAGAATTTTTCTAAAATAGCCCAAAAACCGCCAAAGTTTTGGGCTAGCTTTGGCTGAAAAAAAAATAGGTTAGTTTTTTGAAACAAAATGTTTCATTCGTGTACCTGGCTTTATTCAGTTTTATTTTTCCATGTTACAATGTAAAGAGTAAGACTAACGCCTTATTTGCATATATATTCTTAATTATCGAGTTCCAATTCCTCTTCTATTTCTAATAGAATATTATTCAATGTGTTTCTAGTGAAGTCTTCAAGGAATTGGTCCTCGTCAGAGATATCAGTTGATTCGTTTGAAGAAAATACATTGTTTGGAAATGGCGGTTCGTCGGGTTCTTTAAGTAATTCTAGCGCGGCTTTCGGAAGTTGAATGGCGCTTCGTTTTTCTAGCCTCTTTTGTAATGAATAGTTGGAGACAATTGGATCAGAAGAGTCCATAGCTCTATTGAATATATCTGTTAAATTGTCAATTCTTGAACGTTTTCGAGCGTGTAAGTCTCGATCCTTGCGATATAATTTGTTTCGGGACTCGTCTGCATGTTCGCTTAACATGCCCATAGGCAAAGTCGAACTTTGAATTATTTCTTGACCATGAAAAAGAATTTTATGAACTGTAACTGGCAAATAATACCATGGCCATGGTATTATTTGCCTATGGGCATGTTAAGCGAACATGCAGACGAGTCCCGAAACAAATTATATCGCAAGGATCGAGACTTACACGCTCGAAAACGTTCAAGAATTGACAATTTAACAGATATATTCAATAGAGCTATGGACTCTTCTGATCCAATTGTCTCCAACTATTCATTACAAAAGAGGCTAGAAAAACGAAGCGCCATTCAACTTCCGAAAGCCGCGCTAGAATTACTTAAAGAACCCGACGAACCGCCATTTCCAAACAATGTATTTTCTTCAAACGAATCAACTGATATCTCTGACGAGGACCAATTCCTTGAAGACTTCACTAGAAACACATTGAATAATATTCTATTAGAAATAGAAGAGGAATTGGAACTCGATAATTAAGAATATATATGCAAATAAGGCGTTAGTCTTACTCTTTACATTGTAACATGGAAAAATAAAACTGAATAAAGCCAGGTACACGAATGAAACATTTTGTTTCAAAAAACTAACTTATTTTTTTTTCAGCCAAAGCTAGCCCAAAACTTTGGCGGTTTTTGGGCTATTTTAGAAAAATTCTTTTTAAATTTCAAACGAATTTTTCTTTAAAATGCGCGGAGATCAACGCGTGAAAGTAATTACAACGTAATGTTGGGGTATTGTACTAGGAGACGTCGTTAAACTTTTGAAAAGGTACCTGCGGGTTTTTGAGAAAAATCTCTCCCAACATGGACGAAAATGGGGTTTTTCACTTTTCTTACGGTGGCGGCAACAAATTGGGCAGTGGAAAAATTGTGAAAATTTTAAAAATGACTAGCCCGATGGCAAACTACAGATTGTGATAAGTGTTGTTGCGATATTCCGCCAGGGGGGCTAGTTTCGCCGCCAGGGGTCGCAGAGAATAGAAATTTCTGTGGGTGAAATCTGATTTTACACTGATTCATAATATGCAAAAAGTTTTTTTAAATATTCTATGGGGAATTTTAGCCGTTTTTTGGGCGTTTCGGAACATAGTGCATTTGTGTGTAAGACAAAAACCTGTATAAATAGGAACTTTTACATTCTTTATCATGTATTAATGGGAACATATACACACCATTATTGGATATTTGCCAAAATGTTATATAATTATTGTTTTGTTGTCTTTTTAATTAGTTTAGCATTTAAATACATTTTATGATAAAATTCATCTGAACTCACTTATTTAAAATTTACAAATGGGGACCTTTAACGACTTTTCAACGTGGTTCCGGGGATTTTTAGAAATTTCACATTCAGTTGAAACCGATCTAATTTCAATAATGTTTTTCTTACGTAGAGGTTATTTGTGTGTAAGACATAAACCTGTATAAATAGTAACTTTTGCATTCTTTATCATGTATTAATGGGAACATATACACTACATTATAGGATATTTGCCCAAATGTTATATAATTACTGTTTTGTTGTCTTTTTAATTAGTTTAGCATTTAAATACATTTTATGATAAAATTCATCTGAACTCACTTATTTAAAATTTGCAAATGGGGACCTTTACAGACTTTTCAACGTGGTTCTGGGGACTTTTAAAAATTCACATATTCCGTTGAAACCGATCTAATTTTAATAATGTTTTTCTTACGTAGAGGTTATTTGTGTGTAAGACATAAACCTGTATAAATATTAATTTTTACATTCTTTATCATGTATTAATGGGAGCATATACACACCATTATTGCATATTTGCCAAAATGTTATATAATTTTTGTTTTGTTGTCTTTTTAATTAGTTTAGCATTTAAATACATTTTATGATAAAATTCATCTGAACTCACTGATTTAAAATTTACAAATGGGGACCCTAAAAGACTTTTCAACGTGGTTCCGGGGACTTTTAGAAATTCACACATTCCGTTGAAACCGATCTAATTTCAATAATGTTTTTCTTAGCTATAGCTCATTTGTGTGTAAAAATGTATAATAATGGTCTTTTACATTCTTTAAAATGTATAAGTGGTGTTATATACACATCATTTGGGGCTGTTTGCCAAAATAATATATAATACTTTTTTTGTTCTCATTTTAATCAGTTTAGCATTTAATTTTTTATGAATTTCATCTTAGCTCACGAATTGAAAATTTACAAATGGGAACCCCAATAGTCTTTTCAACGTAGTTCCCGGGAAATTTTTATACTTCACATATTCCGTTAAAACCAACCTGATTTCAATAATGTTTTTCTTACCTAGTGGTCATTTGTGTGTAAGACATAAACCTGTATAAATAGGAACTTTTACATTCTTTATCGTTTATTTATGGGAATATATACAAACCATTTTGGGCTTTTTGCCAAAATGTTATATAAGTATTGTTTCGTTGCCTTTTTAATTTGTTTAGCATTTAATTACATTTTTGGATTAAATTCATCTGAACCCACGAATTTAAAATTTACAAATGGGGACCTTAAAAGACTTTTTAACGTGGTTCCGGGGACTTTTAGAAATTCACACATTCCGTAGAAAACGATCTCCAATTTTTATAAATGAGGCTTTTATATTCTTTATAATGTTTACGTGGGGACATATACATACAAACCATTTTGAGCTGTTTTGCCAATATGTTATATAATAATTGTTTTGTTGTCTTTTTATTTAGTTTGGTTTATGATTAGAATTTTATGAATAATTTCATCTTTATTCACAAATTTTCTAAGTGGGAACTTCAATTATCTTTTTAATGGATTACTGGGGATCACACTGTTTAATGTATATGCGGGGACCTAAAGATATCGCCATCTATCGGTCGTAATTGGAATTAAAATCGACTTTTTGGTCCACAGATGTTCGTCCAGGAGAAGAAATGTTTGGGGATATCTTGGGACTTCAGTACATTTTTACTACTGGCGCCATCTATTGATAGTGTGTGAATTTCCAAAGTCTCCAGATCTATTATGAAAAGTTTGTATGGTTATCTGTGGGGACATTTCTGATATTTTAAATTTAAACTGTAGTTAGTCTAAAAACTTAAATTTAATAGTTTTTATCTCTGGGGACCTGAAAAATGTCCCCACATGTTTTGTGGTTCCATGTTGGTGGCTCAAAGGTCTGCGCACCGGCCCACTTGTCAATCGTATGCAGACTCACCCATACACACACATGGACGACACCTGGTTATAATGACTCGTTTACTAAAGTTCACGATTCATAAAAATGATCAACAAAGTTGATTGTGACTTTCTGACGGTTTCACAATACTCTTATATCTCACTCGTTTATTATTGTTTACCTGCTGAAAATATCTAAATATGAATTAAATAAGAAAATTACCAAGTTGTGGCGATGCTCAGGCGTAGTGCGCTAGTTTTGGACGTGGTGTTTCTACCTCGTCAAAGATTTGATTTGAATAAGAACGCATTGAAGTAACTGAGAACTTTGAACATTTTAAATTCCGACTACATGAAGTTATACTTTTCCAACTCTGGTAATTGATCTAGTGTCTACATTTTCATATCGTCGGGGGGAAAAGTCAATAAATCATAATCTCGTATTATAATTAACTGTGAATATTATTATTTTTATAATTATAAATTATAATTCTTCAGTCAGCGAATGCAAAATAAAAAAGTTATCTTACCATTTTTTTATCTTAAATCAGAACGGGAAAATTATCCCTCTTTTGCATTTTCCAGATGGCTTTAGGTCGTTTCCATTCTGAGAAGTATAAGATCATGGCAGTAGTGGACAAGGTACATATTTCTTAGGTGCTTCTATGCGTTCTTGATTTTAAGAAAAGCATGAGGTGGCTTGACAGAAACGCTGAAAATAGTTTCTACCTGGGTATAAATAAATAAATTCTTGGTCTAATTAAACTTTTGATTCAATTAACGCTTAAGACAACAATTTCGAGTTGAAATCTTAGCTATTTAAGCTAAATATAAAAAATTGAGGGGTTCGAAATTTGTAAAAATACATACATTCTAGGGAAAAATGATTTTAGAAAACTTGAAATCAACTTGAAAATCCAGATATCTGGGCGAAAATTAGCTCCAAAATCTCGAAATCAGTTTAATAACTAGAAATAAACACGAAACTCGTATTCTGAAATCTCGAAATCAGATTCTGATTTCTGAAATCACTTTTTGAAAATTCGGTACGATAAATTGGCCAAAGTCGGACCCCTCTTGCGGTGTCAGCTATCGCGTCAGCACAATTTTGATGACTATTCTTTGAGTTACACTTTGCTCTTTTTTCAAGCGTTAATATATAAATTCTAATGACATTTGTAGTGAAGCTAATTCAACAACAAACAAAAATCTTGTCATTTTGTTTCTTATCACTTCACTAAATCTCCTTTCATTATTTAACGTGTGTGTCAAATATTAGAAATCTAATGGCCACTAAAGAAAAAGAAAATGTCCAACAGATCCAGTAAAATATTGTTATTTCTGGTTTCCACTAATATATATATATATATATATATATATTTATTGAAGGCACGGTTATATATTGAACTGCTTTGTTGATATAAAACACTCGATATGAAAGCGGCCCGGAAAGATCGAAAGAGAAGCGCCACGTGGAAGTAACATCTAGAAATACCATAATCCATTTCTGGGAGTGATCTTACTCCCGTGGATTACGTGGAAGCTAGCAAGTGCTCCGAAATCGAACCCCGGAACCTATAAATAATTGTCTTTGCGCAACGCGTTTGAAAGCAAATTCCTTTCTCTTTATGACAACATGATGATATGTTACCCCTAAGAGTAATACGGCAGAGAATGACCAATAGTTTTGTCAGACTCGTTTCACGAGCTCCTCTAAGAATAAGAAAACGTTCGGGATGAAACATTTGCCTAGGAATCTTGCGCTCCTTTCTTTAACTCAATATCCCTCTGCTATAAGAATGAAATATAAATAAATTTAAATTAAAAAGAAACCTTTAAAACTTTAATTAAGTACTCTTCTATAGAAGTTTATTTGGGCATATATTAAACTCTTTACCTTAAAAACATAACGGCAAATTTGGCAAATCTTTTCGTAAGAAATGTATATCGAAATCGAAGATAATGAAATCTTTAAAAAAAAATTAGGCTAGTTTTTAACGTTTTTAGTCACTCTTTTCGGATAAGTAAAAATAGATCTTTTCAAACTTTACTACTTTGTTTCGCGTGGGCGGCATTTCCAAACTATGTCCGCCATTCTCCTTCACATTTTGGTGGTGAGTTTTTCCATTTTACTGCGATGTTCCAACAGTCCCCACACAGGCGTCTTCTATAGTACTTTCTCCCTATTGAATTTGAAGTGGTTAGCAGATTTGGAGATATGTAAATATGACCTTGAACAATAACCCATTTATCGATTAAATTAAATAATTCAGTAGTATTTAGTATACAGTGAAAGAAGATATCTTAATTATCTAATACTATTCCTTTTATTGTAAAGCTATACTCTGAAAAATACTATATAAATATCAATCTTCTAAAGAAAGAAATGGTAATTTTCTTTCTGTAACCTGGTGCAAAATACGAACAAACAATCACGCTAGAAGTGTTACAATGACTGCTTTAAAATGGCGACACTCATATTTTTCGCTGGAAACTAAGTTTATTTTGGAAAGGAATTAATTTATCCAAATAAATGATTTTATTGGTCTTCGTAACTTCGACTGATTGTGGCTTACGTTTGTCTAATCTAAGCAATTGTTTTATCGGAATACAACGTCCTCGTGTCCTAATATCTGAATACAATATGAAATTCAAAACATCGTAACTCGAGATATAGAGGCTCTTTCCATGAGCGCACCCAGGTCGACCTTTCGGTGTCGACCCATCTGAACGGTGATGAAAATTACGCGACGCGATATCGCCGCCTGTTTCCATTGTCGAATCGAACCCCCACTGATGAGTAGATCGCTCCATTTGTAGTGCTACTAACTGGCACTTTATCCTAATATCTTCTTTCTAGCCCAATGCGGTGGATTAAGTCAAACTCGACTTTCACCCAAACTAATTTGACTTACGCTTACGCCACAAATTTATACGTTCATATAAATGTAAATTTGACGGTGAAATTAGTGAAGCAGTTTGGATATATAATTCAGATTGTACCCGATCATGTGAGAAAAAGATAACGGATTGATATGTTCAGATAGAAATTAGAAGCACTAGATTTACCATTTGTTTTTCAATTCGGAAATTGGCTAAGAGGCACACCGAGTATAGAAGGAATAAAGAGAGAAACACCCAAAATGTAGTGAGAACGATGCGACGACCGTTTCCAAGAAACAAAAAGGAGTGATATTTTCTCCCCGGAACACCTCTTTTGTCGTGCCAAGAAGGTCGACCACTTTTATCGCACTAACCCGTTTCCATGACCGTTCAGATGCGTCGACACCGAAAGGTCGCTCTGGGTGCGCTCATGGAAAGAGCCTCATACAAACTTTTCTGAGTAAAAATTATCTCAATTAAAAATTCACCCACTAACCAAACCAAATATTAATTTAAGAAAAAAATATTTAACATTTCCTGTTAGGAATATCTTTGTTTTATGATAGGTAATTTAAATGTAAAATCAATTATGTTAAAATTTTATAATTGAAAATGAATAGTGATAAAATGACCGTCTCATGAACATTGTGCATTCTGAATTTTGAAAACTTGGTATTAAACGTTGCCCATCCTTCACAAAATGTCACTAGCTCAACGATTATTTACTTGAGGTTATCGTAACTGGCCTTTAAAATATTTAACGAATTCACGCAGTGTCATTTTTAATTTTTATGAAAAAATAGTATATAACCTAGAATCAACCAAATCGAAAAATGAGTCACAAAGGCTTGGTAAGTAATTTGGGATAAGTTATGTATTTATCGAACCCGTTTAATCCGGTGCCAGCTATGGCCAGAACAGCAGAAATGTACTGAAGCGGCTGGAGATTTGCACCGAAGAACAACACTTCCCACACCAACGAAAGAACGATAGTCATAGCTTTCACCATAGCTGACACCTTCCCAGCCTCGCCAAATTTACAGGCGTAGAACAACAAAATTGAATTGGTGCCGTTAGCTAAACCACTAAATAGCAATATGACTCCAGCCACACCGCACGGGGGGACAACGAAAGTGTCATTGGAGAAAAGGATGGTCACAGCCAACAGAGAGGCAGAAGCACCTTGTACAACACACACAAAATTAGCATTTAGCGTACATATCTTCTTTAACGAAATATAAACTATCGATCTCACGAAACAAAACCCAATCGCGAACGCTATACCGGTGAAAAACTGGGTTGAGTTTTCGAGGGAAGACAGAGGTTTTCCGACAAAACTCGTCAACACAACACTGACGACGGTAACGAGCAACGCGATCAATTTGAGCACCGTGATATTTTCGGAAAATATGATTCTACTCAAAACCAACACTATGAACGGTCCAAAGCTGCCAATAATGAAAACTACGCTGGATGAAACTGACTTGAGTGCCTGGTTGTATAAGAGTGACGATGATGCGACGATTACGCAATGCAAAATCAAGTACAAGTAAACTGTTCTGTCCTTCTTTTCCATAAGTCTTTGTTTTCGGAATCGAGAGTACCGAATCCATTGCGGCAAATTGAAACAAAATGTAGTTCCTTGACTAAGTAGAAATGCCTGAGTGGGTGGAAGCCAACGGTACAGTCGAAACTGAAGCGCGGCTAAAGTATAAAGAGCGGTGCTCGCTATAACGCAAACTAACGATATCAAACTCGGATGAACTTGACCTACTTTTCCTTTTTTCCGTGAATTTATTCCCGATACATCAACACGAACTAATTCGATGTTTTCTTTGTGGCTTTCCATCGTAGTTCTTAAAATGACTAAAATTTGCCGTCGATGAAATTGATATTTGCGCTGCGAATCCCCGTTTCGTAAAGTGATCAAAATTCTTTGAAGCTGTTGTTATTGAAACACACTCTGGAAAAGAAAAGCAGTCGCAACGATTTTAACAGACGGCGGTACAGGCGCCAAGGGTACACTTAGGTAGGCGTACACGCGGTATGCACGTGGTATAGCCTACAGCCTACAGGTCCTAGCTTCTGAATGATAAATTCTCATTTTGCAAAAATATTCGCAACAACAACGACAAGATTTCTTAATTTGATTTAAACGTTTTCTTATCTTTTTAAATTAGTCAGCTTGACATTATACTGAAGTATTCATGCTGTTATATATTTTTCTACAGTCAAAAACATTAAAAATAATTTGGGATAAACTTTTTTCTTAAACGATCTTTTTCTTTGAGAATTGGAAATTTTTACCACTTTTACGCAGTCATGAGAATTACGTCAATCTCCGTTAACGGAAGAATAAAACAGGTCATTCGATGGCGGATCAACAATTTTACGTCTTGGCCGCTTGAAACGCTGTTGATCGACTTTAAGGGTACAAAGTCTGTAGACGCGCAGCTAAATCGCCGAACGTTACAACTAATTACCGTGGAATTGGATTTACTCAGCGAGTTCGGTACATCCCAATTCAATGTTTTTTTGGAAATTAAAACGTTATCGATTTTATTTCACAAGCAATAATATTTTTATATAGAACTACCATATTTAAGAAATCACTACAATATAATTTTAATAACTTACTCGATCAAAATTACTGGTTACAGCCAAAAATTAAGATGAAACAGTTCACGCCGATAAGTTTGCCTCACTATTTTGATTTGCCAGCCGTCACGTGCCTTAAAACGCCTATATTATTGTTCTCGAAGCTCTCACCAGGAAATAATATTTTGACTTTCGAACTTCATTCCCTCCCAATGTATAACTTGCCACCTCCCTTCGCAATATTTACTTAAAAAAACCTTTCCCACTATCACAATTTTGGGGATTATGTCACTTTGGTTCATAGTGATTTTCTAAAATTATACAAGAGGAAACATAAGATTTAAAAAGAAGTCAATATGTCTACTGATGTAATACATGTTTCGTTATAATGGCCTAGTTGGATTATCTCTCGTAAACCTATTGTTTGACGAATGTTTGGTTTTCATTAAATAATAAAATGACGAATAAAAACGCAATGGAATATATTTATCACTAATTAATACAAAATTAACAATAATTACGAAAAATAATTTTTCAACTCAATAAGGGATAAATATTCTTAGAACTCCAACTAGTGTATAGGTTAGTAGTATTTAAAACTAAAGACAACGTTTAAGATGTACACTATACGACTTTTTAATGAATTAAAGGATAAGTAACGTGCCTTCGGCGGCCTTAGAACACAATAATTATCCGTTCCCAAACCTTACATAGGCTTAGGAGATATTATTAATAATTCTATATTTGAGGCATGATGAAAGTTGACGAGGATGTAGCCATTTCGCCTTACGACAGCTAATGACTGTTCAGCTTCAGAATTGTTCTTCTATTCTACTCATGTGGCGGTCTAACTCCATAATGGCCACGCGGGGACGCGCAGCTGGTGGCAACTGTTGCGGATAATAACCCGTCGGGAGAGCTCACCTTCTAAAAACTTCCTGCGGACTGAAACACCGAAGTTTGGCGCATTTTTATTTGTTTATGATTCGGGTACGTGTCTTGTCATGAAAAAATGGACAACCATAATTTTACGTAGCACAACTAGCACAAGCTCAATTTTATTTTAAAAAGCAACACTTGAAATTATTTTTACTCAGCACATAAATTATCACTCCGCTCAGTTCAAGCTCCTTACTTCAACTAAATTCTAACTAGTGACCTCTCGCCACTCGTCACTCTTCCAAGCCCAAAACTTTCCATGATTGCCCTCTCCTCTCTCTACCCCCTCCTAACATTCCGCGCCTGACCATTATTTGGCCATTATAGGGTAGGCCAGATTCCCGCTCATTGTTGGGTAGAGAGAGGCAATTTTCTTTGCTAGCCCCAGTTCGGGCTTTTCCATATTTCTCAACATTTCTACATTTCTATCATGCACAAAAGCTCAATACACAAAGTACAACAAAACAAAATACACTAAAAATTATTTACACTAATTATGAAATCTTAATATACATATACAATATTTTAGAAATTTAACAGCAACTCCCACACGTGCTACGAACGTTTTATGGAATAATGTGGAATTCATTTTTAAATCAGAAATTTTCTAAAACTTTCAAATAGTATAATATAAGAATATAATAATCAGCTAGGCTAATACCCAAGGCACCACCTTAGGCCTAAGTCATCAAGCGACTTTTAAAGCCATTAATTCAGGTGGTCGGGTTAAAATATTATAGAAACCTGTAGCGCCAAAATCTTACAACAACATTAACGAATACCAAAATATTTCTTTAAACAGAGTTTTAATTCCAAGAACTAGATAAATATATAAAAAAATAGCTTATCCTCCTCATAATAAAATGACCCCCCCCCCGATAGATTCAACTGGCGGAGTAAAATTTTCTGTAACATTAGGTTTGTTTATGCGTTTGAGAACGGCAGCGTACTCGCCTTTTGCCGAAACATGCAACGCGACCCCTTTTTAAAATAATTCAGAAGCCGTTTAGTGTTCATCTTAAACGTTTGACATGACATTTCTAAGTAGATAATATTACAATAATCAGCTGGTTCACCACCCTTTAAAGGCACTAAAGGCAAGGGTGGTGCCTAGCTGATTATTGTAATATTAACGGTCACTAAGAGTTGGCATTTGTCAGGAATGTCTGAATCGGCGATCGTTGGTAAATGTCCATGTCGGCCTTCAAAATGGTCAAAACGACCTTTAAAATGCTTCTATCGAAAATACACTCAATTCATAAAAGGAGCAATTACTGCCATAAGCAAAAGGATCCCCACCTTCAAAATAGCTGTATTTCATTCAGAAATGTTTGTGCATCAGACAAATGGTATCGAAACAGCCATTATCGTTACGAAGCGTGAGATGGTTAAGTATCTCAAAGTCAGTTTAAATTGTTTAGAAAATTGGGGTAATAATGGGCTATTTTATTTTAAATGATGACCAACGCGAGAAGTTCCTAAGCTGCTTGATTTTCGCCTGCTAATAGGCAATTTAAAAATCTGTTCAGAGCTTTAGACCCTTAATCATTGTATTATTATTTTTTTTAAATTGCTTATAACTTATGTCGAAACCAGCTCGAAATAAATCTAATATATTTCTATTGTAATATTTAAATTTATACTAACTCCGCCAAATTACTGGTATCAGCCTAAAATTCAGACAAATAAGTGTGCCTTACTATTTTAAATTGCCAGCCGTCACGTGCATTAAAACGCCAATATTATTGGTCAGCCATCATGGATAACGTTAGGCGATTTAGCTAAGCGTCTACAGACTTTGTACCCTAAAAGTCAATCAACAGCGCTTCTAGCGGCCAATACGTAAAATTGTTGATCCACCATCGAATGACCTGTTTTATTCTTCCGTTAACGAAGAATGACTTAATTCTCATGACTGCGTAAAAGTGGTAAAAATTTAAAATTGGAAAAATGCTTCAGTATCATGTAAATCTTTCTAATTTTAAAAGACTAGCGAAATCAAATTAAGAAATCTTGTCGTTTTTGTTGCCAATATTATGGAAAAATGTGAATTTATCATGCAGAAGCTGGAACCTGTACGCTATACCGCGTGCATACCGCGTGTACGACTACCTAAGTGTACCCTTGGCGCCTGTACAAAAGCTTCAAAGCATTTTGATCACTTTATGAAACGGGGATTCGCAGCGCAAATATCAATTTCATCGACGGCAAATTTTAGTCATTTTATGAACTACGATGGAAAGCCACAAAGAAAACATCGAATTAGTTCGTGTTGATGTATCGGGAATAAATTCACGGAAAAAAGGAAAAGTAGGTCAAGTTCATCCGAGTTTGATATCGTTAGTTTGCGTTATAGGGAGCGCCGCTCTTTATACTTTAGCCGCGCTTCAGTTTCGACTGTACCGTTGGCTTCCACCCACTCAGGCGTTTCTACTTGGTCAAGGAACTACATTTTGTTTCAATTTGCCACAATGGATTCTTTACTCTCGATTCCGAAAACAAAGACTTATGGAAAAGAAGGACAGAACAGTTTACTTGTACTTGATTTTGCATTGCGTAATCCTCGCATCAGCGGCACTCTTATACAACCAGGCACTCAAGTTAGTTACATCGAGCGTAGTTTTCATTATTGGCAGCTTTGGACCGTTCATAGTGTTGGTTTTGAGTAGAATCATATTTTCGGAAAATATCACGGTGCTCAAATTGATCGCGTTGCTCGTTACCGTCGTCAGTGTTGTGTTGACGAGTTTTGTCGGAAAACTTCTATCTGCCATCGAAACCTCAACCCAGTTTTTCACCGGCATAGCTTTCGCGATTGGCTCTTGTCTCGTGGGATCGATAGTTTTTATTTCGTGGAAGAAGATGTCTTCGTTAAATGCGAATTTTGTGTGTGTGGTACAAGGTGCTTCCGCCTTTCTGTTGGCTGTGACCATCCTTTTCTCCAGTGACACTTACGTTGTCCCCCCGTGCGGTGTGGCTGGAGTCATATTGCTATTTAGTGGTTTAGCTAACGGCACCAATTCAATTTTGTTGTTCTACGCCTGTAAATTTGGCGAGGCTGGGAAGGTGTCAGCTATGTTGAAAGCTATGACTATCGTTCTTTCGTTGGTGTGGGAAGTGTTGTTCTTCGGTGCAAATCTCCAGCCTCTTCAGTACATTTCTGCTGTTCTGGCCATAGCTGGCACCGGATTAAACGGGTTCGATAAATACATTACTTATCCCAAATTACTGACCAAGCCTTTGTAACGTTTTTTAGATTTGGTTGATTATGGGTTATATACTATTTTTTCATAAAAAATAAAAATTGCGTGGATTACTTAAATATTTTAATGGACAGGTACGAAAACCCCAAGTAAATAATCGTTGAGCTTGTGACATTTCGAGAAGGATGGGCAACGTCTAATTCCAAGTTTTCAAAATTCATAATGCACAATGTTCATAAGACAGTCATTTTGTCGCTATTCATTTTGAACTATAAAATTTTAACTTCAATGGATTATACATTTGAATTAAAGATATTCCTAACAGGAAATGTTTCCATTTTTATATTTTCCATTTTTAAAAAAGGTAAAGATATATATATATATCAATTTTGTTAAATATTTTTCATAAATTAATATTTGGTTTGGTTTGTGGGTGAATTTTTAATTCAGATAATTTTCGCTGGTAAATTTATTATATCTCGAGTTACAATGTTTTGAATTTCATATTGCATTCAGATATAAGGTCACGAGGACTTTGTATTCAAATAAAAACAAGTTGGCAAGCTTGCCAAAATATATAACTTCGGAAGAATTGTCCCTAGTGGCATTAATTTCTCGAGATGACCCTTTAAGATATATCTCCGCAATTCAGATTTATTTACTAAAAACGTAATCCCGGTTCCATCCCGCCGGGTTTAAAATTTTAATTATAATTAAAATAAATAAGGCGAAACAACCGATTTTAATTTATTCAAAATATTATAAATTGAGTAGTTACTACAGTGAGTTAGACGTACTAAAACAATGCACAATTTAATTTAACCCTTTTTACAGTACAAGTTTATCAGTTGAATATAATACGAAGCAAATTTTAATGAAAGAAATATCTACAGATGGTATTTGTATTTTTCTCGCTTACGAAATCCTTGCCACATCTTTAACGCTCATTTTATTTCAACACTCGTAGACTTCCTGTTGACGTTGTGACACATACCGCATGAAAAACACCAATACCATCCAATTTCCAATATCATATAATGACTCGCACACCCAGGAAATCAATGACTGCATTAGGAATCGTAGATGGCCAAATATCAACACCAATAAAAAACGAATTAACAAGAAGCGAAAAACTTACCATTCACAAAGCACAGAAAGCCACTTGACTAAACGACAGCTGATATTATTAATAAATGACCGTAGACGGAATGGTTACGGCTCTTTATAAATAAACACAAACGAACCAAATTGATGAACTGCATTAAACATCTTAATCAGTCGAGAAAGCGTTTAAAATAAATTTCGAAGTACTGACGACGCAGTTAAAAACCAGACAAACGTAAGAACACGATTTATCCAACTCAATATTTTCTATTACCCTTGAAAATTAATACGCTTAACACACACTAGATAAAAAAAGACTGAAAAAACGTTATAAATTACAAAAATCTAACGGATTCTACCCTTTATCTTATCTGCTGACTGCCCTAAAACAAGATTTGATCTTAAATTTTCATCCGTAAAATATTTAGACTTTAACAAGTTCACAAAAATTTAAAAAAAAGTTCAATAAACAATATATACAGATATTGTATTCATCCGTTTAGTAAAAAAATCCTCCTTATCATAACGGTTCCTTTACTTTAACATTTTCCCTTAGGAAGTCAATGGCGCGGCGGTGAACTATCTGCATTGCAACGATGCGACCCGAGTTCAATTCCTGATCACGATCAAATTTTACATTAAAATACTAAAATATTTAATTAAATATAAGATTAATATAATTTATAAATATTTAATTAAATATAAGATTAACATAATTTATAAATATTTAATTAAATATAAGATTAATATAATTTATAAATATTTAGTTAAATATAAGATTAATATAATTTATAAATATTTAATTAAATATAAGATTAATATAATTTTTAAATATTTAATTAAATATAAGATTAATATAATTTATTAATATTTAATTAAATATAAAAACTTGTCTAGGTTAACGGTAATAGTTAGTGTAGGGAGCTGTTGGCTCGATCTCGTGGCATGCAGGGCTTGCCACCACCCTCCTACGCATTGTAACCCGGCCACCTGAATTAAGGGCTTCAAAAGTCGCATGATGACTTAGGCCTAAGGTGGTGCCTTGGGTATTAGCCTAGCTGATTATTATTATTCAAAAAAAATTAATATAATTTAGAAATATTTAATTAAATATAAGATTAATATAATTTATTTATATTTAATTAAATATAAGATTACTATAATTTATAAATACTTAATTAAATATAAGATTAATATATTATAAATATTTAATTAAATATAAGATTAACATAAATTATAAATATTTAAATAAATATAAGATTAATATATTATAAATATTTAATTAAATATAAGATTAATATATTAAAAATATTTAATTAAATATAAGATTAATATAATTTATAAATATTTAATTAAATATAAGATTAATATAATTTATAAATATTTAATTAAATATAAGATTGATATAATTTATAAATATTTAATTAAATATAAGATTAATATAATTTATAAATATTTAATCAAATATAAGATTAATATAATGTATAAATATTTAATCAAATATAAGACTAATATAATTTATAAATATTTAATTAAATATAAGATTAATATAATTTATAAATATTTAATTAAATATAACATTAATATAATTTATAAATATTTAATTAAATATAAGATTAATATAATTTATAAATATTTAATTAAATATAAGATTAATATAATTTATAAATATTTAATTAAATATAAGATTAATATAATTTATAAATATTTAATTAAATATAAGATTAATATAATTTATAAATATTTAATTAAATATAAGATTAATATAATTTATAAATATTTAATTAAATATAAGATTAATATAATTTATAAATATTTAATTAAATATAAGATTAATATAATTTATAAATATTTAATTAAATATAAGATTAATATAATTTATAAATATTTAATTAAATATAAGATTAATATAATTTATAAATATTTAATTAAATATAAGATTAACATAATTTATAAATATTTAAACAGATGTAGAATAAATTATAGTACCTAACGTTATAACTTTGTAAAGGACATTCGCCAAAGCTGTTTTTTAGAAAAACACCGTAAATTAACAAGCGTTGGTGGCTGAGTGGTTAGACTACATCTCTTGCACAAGGCAGGCCCGGGTTCGTTTCCCGGCTGGCGCCAAGAAATCGCAAATTGATACTAAGACGAATACCGTGTACAATTGGTGGAAACCCTGCCTTTGGACGTTGAGAGGTTGTATAACACTCAGCACTCGGTCCGTTTTAAAGTCATGAAGAAGAAGTTGGAGGAAAAACGCCCATACAAACACCACAGACTCAACATCCGCAACCATCATAACACAAACACCACAAACTCAACACCCACAACCGTCATAACACAAACTCAACAACCACAACAATCATAACACAAACTCCACACCGGCAACATTCACAACACAAACTGAACATTCACAACCTACACATAAACATTACCATTACGAAATATCTAATAAAACTGAATTAAAACTGTCGCGACGGTGAGCGTTGACGAAAAAAAGACCAACCAAACCCAACCGCCAATCAATCCGTTAACGCTCACCATCACACGGTGGTTTTGCCAACCCTTCGAGAAACTGCGAACGCAGAAATTTCGAAAAACTGCGTACGCAGTAATTACCCTTTGCCCCGAAAAAACGAACAGACCCACAGACAGACACGGTGGTTGTATAACCCCTCCTAGGGGACTTAGTCCCCTCGGAGAGGTAAAAATTGCTTAGAGTATCAATATTTATATAGAGTATTTTTCAGAATAGACCTATACAATAAATGGAATAGAAATGGATAACAAAGATGTCTTATTTCGCTGTATACTAAATACTACTAAATGATTTTATTTAACTGATAAACGGGTTATTTTTCGCAGTCATATTTACATATCTCCAAATCTACCCCTTCAAAGTCAATAGGGATAAAGTACTATAGAAGACGCCTGTATGAGGATTCTAGGAACATGGGAGGAAATTTTAAAAAATCACCGCCTACAATCAATGTGCAGGAGAATGGCGGACATAGTTTGGAAATAAAGAATAGTTGATTTTATAAAATAAAAAGTGGTCTTGCCCAACTTGTTAAAATGTTGCTCTTACGTCACAAGACCCTGCTTTATTAGTTTATTCCTCGCACGAGCGATCTGCACGCGCTCTAGAAAAAGCTATATTACTCGCGACTGTAGCGCGCGCTCGTAGGCTTGTCAAAGTAAGAGACTTTGACGTAAGAGCAACATTTCAACAAGAAGGCCATGTTACTTTATAAAAAGAACTATTGAAATATTTTCAGTTATATTTTTTAGTCAAAGAGATAGAAGAGTATTTAATTAAAGTATTAAAAGGTTCCTTTTTTATTTAAATTTATTTATATTTCATTCTTATAGCAGAGGGATAATGGGTAAAAGAAAGGAGCGCAAGATTTCTGGGCAAATGTTTCGTCCCACACATTTTCTTATTCTCATAGAGGAGCTCGTGAAACGATTCTGGCTCTTACTCTTAGGGGTAACATACCATCATGTTGTCATAAAGAGAAAGGAATTTGCTTTCAAACGAGTTGCGCAAAGGCAATTTTTTACAGGTTCCAGGGGCAATTTAGGAGAACTAACTAGTTTGCACGTTACCCACGGGAGTAAGATCACTCCGAGAAAGGGATTATGGTATTTCTAGATGCTTCTTCCACGTGGCGCTTCTCTTTCGATCTTTCCGGGCCGCTTTCATATCGAGAAGTGCTTTATTCCGCTTCAATATAAAACCGTGCTCTCAACCACCATAAACACGAGGCCTCTTGTATTGGCTTTCTCTAATTCCGGAATATATACGTTTTCGAAAAAGGGTACTGACTACGTGGGTTTCCTTCCAGTTTAATATCCTACAGATCCAGTTTAATATTGTTCCTTCGTGTATCCTATCTATATATATACAGCCTACAGGATGTTTTTTGTTCGAAAACGTTATATTTTTTAAAAACTGTTTTCTAGAAAGTTGAAATTTGTATGGTACGTTATACATGCCGGGGGACACTCGCTGACAAAATTTCATCGATTTCGGAAATTATGTTCACGTTTTTCCTAAAATTAATGTTCCACCGCTAGGTGCTGGAATTAATTGGTCAATGGGAAACTTGTAGAGCGTCATCGCAAACATAAGATAATCATGGGTTAGAAAAAATTAAAAGAATATTTCACTGGAAAACACGATTTGATAAGTTCGGCTAGCTAAAAAGTCAAATAATTGTTTAAGTAAAATGTTTAATAAAAGAATAACATAAAAATCGTTAATACGCATGCGTGTTCTACGACCTAAAGCATACCTATCACGGTGTCCCTTCCCTCTAAGATTTCCCCTAGACCCAGTTTTCGACGGTTACAATATTTGAGTGTTTTTTTTTGTTCTGTCAAATGTAATCAATTACAACATAAGGGAGCACAATTCTAACAGAAGAAAACGCCCTACAGTGCTACTACAAATGATGGTGCTTCATAAAAAATTCCGTAGAAACTTATACCAAAGAAATGAAAATACAAAATAAAATACAAATTAACTAGTAAACAAGTTGGCAAGCCAAAATATACCTCTCCTCGGAAGAATGGTCCCTAGTGGTATTAATTTCTCGACATGACCCCCAATGATATCTCCGCAATTCAGAGTTATTTACGAAAAACATATTCTCGGTTCAAACCCTGCCCGGTAAAAAATTTTAATTTTAATATAAATAATTGAGACGAAACAATCGAGTTTAATTTATTCAGAATATTATAAATTAAGTAGTTACAACAGAGAGTTAGACTTACTAAAACAATGCACAATTGAATTTAACCCTTTTTACAGTACATGTTTATCAGTTGAATATAATACTAAGCAAATTTTAATGAAAGAAATATCTACAGATGGTATTTGTATTTTTCTCGCTTACGAAATACTTGCCGCATCTTTAACGCTCATTTTATTTCAACGCTCGTAGACTTCCAGTTGACGTTGTGACACATACCGCATGAAAAAGACCAATGCCGTCCAATTTCCAATATCATATAATGACTCGCACACCCAGGAAATCATTGACTGCGTTAGAAATCGTAGATATCCAAATATCCACACCAAATATATTTACAAGAAGCAAAAACCTTACCATCAACAAAGCACAGAGAGCCACTTGACTAACCGCCAGCTCTTAAAGCAGTTAACGTTAAATTATCTCCTTTGAATTAACACAACTATATATAGGTCGTTAATAATACCCGTAAATAAATAACAAAAAAAACTAACAAAGTGGACCACCCACAGGGTCTACCCTTTAACCCTCTTATCTCGGCTGACTGCGCTAAAACAAGATTTAACCTTTAAAAAAACCAGATTAGGCCTTCATAAATTCATTAATAAAAAAAGACTTTATTACCTATTATGCTTACGATGCGTGTCTTAATTTCAGTGAACCTAAGGAGCTATTGGTGGTTCTGTGGTAGAGCGCTCGACTGCCAAGCCGAATGGTCTGGGTTCGAAACCTGGGTGGCGCATTTGTTTTTAATCAATAGAGAAACGCTAAATTAGAATTTCTTCGATGCAATAATTTCAATTTCAATTCTATTTCAATTAAAGCAAAATTTCGTACTCTATTAAATACGCTTCCAATAAAGCTGAAGGTCTAATTTTCAATAAGGCGTAACAAGTGTCGGTGGTTCTGTGGTAGAACGTCCGCCTGTCAAGCAGGAGGTCTCGGGTTCAAATCCCGCCCGATACGATCGCAAATTGATAATAAGACGAATACCGTGTACAACTGGTGGAAACCCTGCCATTGGACGTTGAGAGGTAGCATTACAAACAGCTCTCGGTGCGTCCCAAAGTCATTAAGAAGAAGTTGGAGAGAAAACGCCCGTATAAACACAACAGATTCAACAAGCACAACCATCAGAACACAAACACAACAAATTCAACACTCACAACCTACGCATAAACATTACAAAAACGTAAAACACCAAACCGTCACGACGGTGAGCGAAAAAACACCATCCAAACCAAACCGCAAGTGAATCCGTTAACGCTCACCGTCACACGGTGGTTTTGCCAACCCTTCGAGAAACTGCGAACGCAGTGATTACACTTTGCACCGAAAATGCGAACACGTTCGCAGGCCTGACAGACCCACTGACCCACAGACAGACACGGTGGTTGTATAATTCCTCCTAGGGGACTTTGTCCCCTCGGAGAGGTAAAAAGGGTATTTAGAAGATTATTATGAAGCATAACAATAAGCAATCAAATCTAATTACAAAGGTGTGTTTATTATTTTAGGGGGAGATCATAAAATTATCGAATCCGTTTAATTCAGTGACAGTTATGGCCAGATCAGCCGAAATGTACTGAAGCAATTGGTGATTTCCACCGAAGACCAGCACTTCCCAGAACAACGAATGAACGATTTTCATTACCGACACCTTCCCAGCTTACCCCAATTTACAGGCGTAGTAAACCAAGATTGAATTGATGCTGTTAGTCAAACCACAAAATAGCAAAATCACGGCGGCCACACCACACTGGGGTACTTAAACTACTTACGAAAGTGTCATTGGTTAAAAGGATTTTCACAGCCAAAATAGATTCTGCACCACTTTGTACCACGCATATGCAATTCACGTTTAATAAAGACAATCTTTTCCACGAAATAAAAACAGACGATCCCACGAGATTAGTTCCGATAGAAAACACTATACCGGTGAAAAACTGGGTTGGGTTTCCGGTGGCGGACAGAGATTTTCCAGAAAAACTGGAAACAGATTTGTACGCACAGAAAAATATTAAGGTATATTTTACAGTAATCTGCGGTCAGCATAGATGCCAGCAGAATGCTGTTAATTTCACAACCAACTCTGACTGTTTTCTTTATTGTCATGCTTCCTGTTAAATTTACGGGATACTCTGCTGTTTAAAAATACAGCCAGATAAAGTTATATTTACAGAGTATTGCTGTTTATTTAACCTTCATTCCAGACGTATTTAATACGGTATAATTCCAGTGTTTGCCGTGGTTCTAGTTATCAAACGTATTTAGTACAGAACCTATTCACAACCTTAAAATTTCATCAAACATTTTACGGATCCACATCACATAGGTTTAGGCCTAATTTAAAATTTTAAAATACTTTATTAATCAATTCACTATAAAAATATCTAAAATTTTTATCAACTATTACAAATAAAATGTTGTCAAAATATTGGTATAATTCAACAGGAAAACTTTATCGTAAATATTAAAAATAACTTCACCTCTAGTTAATCATCTTTAGCTCGAGTCTTTGTAGTTTAGAGTTTTAGGGAAAACCAAAGGAAAGTAAATTATGAACGTGGATTCAAATTATTAAGCACACGATGAACCAGGGTTGTAATTAATATAGCATTTTGCGTGGGGTGCTACTTATAAAAAAGAGTATATAAAAATATTTTTATCAGATATTATTATATTTAAAACTAAAAGGAATCTTGTGCGATTTAAAAAAATGTTTTGACAACTAAATAATAATTAGTGGTTTTATATACTAGCGCTTGCCGTTTATAACAGAACAAAAAAGCAACGTGTGGTAAATTTTACGCATTTATGAAGTAAAACGTCAACCATGGTTTCATATTGTTAATTTTAATATAACTTTCATTTTAAAAACAGTACGAATATGAATTTTTACAGTCGCTACTGTTTTCTTCAAAATACAGCAGAAAGCTGTAAATTTTACGACAAACTGCTGTTAACCCACTTCAACTGCACCTTGCTGTAAATTATAAACCGTATTTGCTGTTTTTTCAACAGTAAGTTTTTAGTGTGTAGGGTGAAACATCGTCTGCAACCACGTGCTGGTATTTTGAATTCGCGTTGTTAGGCGTTAATAACAAGTACAATAAATGTAATTATAATGGATTATAACGCAAAGCCAGGTAAGCAGAGCAAGAATAAGGGCTGCAAAATAAAGACAACTTATTTTTACATATTATGTAGGAACTTTATGCCTATTTGTACACCGATCGAGCGCTGCTGAAGTAACTTATTTTGTTTATACATTCCATTTATTGGTCAAAGAAGTTGATGAAGATAATACAGAAACAACTTCCAACTTGTACAGTTCATGGTTTTAGCTTAAAACAGTAAGAATCATATTTAATACAGAATGATCTGTTTTTAGCTGGTTTAAAAGATAAATTGAAATGTACCCATCAGGCAACACGACTGTTGATAAAAAAATCGTTCAGTAATGAATTAAGTATTTATTTCTCCTGTTATTAAGAAAAAAGTTTCAAATAAAATTGAATGTCACTTTTAAATCCCAACCGTTAGTTAACGGAGACCATTGTAGCAAAAAATGGAAAATCTGTTATCAACATATCGGTAAGGGTCCAAAGGGATGGAAATGTTTTCTTAGGTCTATAAGCAATAGAATTAAGAATGTCGGAACAAATGGTAAAATTTAATTGATGGAATAGAAAAATTAACAGCAGGTACAGTACCGCCTAGAACAAAGTTCACTAAGCGGCGCTTATGGGGGGAAACATGAGCTGGGGCGGCTGCCAGACCCCGCTTCGCTTTAAGCGAGCGCTCGCTTAGTGAACTTTGTTCTAGGTGGTACTGTCCTTTGCAGACCTATGTATCAACGTCTAACAACGAGGCAATAGTGTGTCAACATTGGGTACCACACGAGACAATAATGGATCAACATTGGGGGGCCTTACAATCCAATAATGTATTGTAAGTTTCGCTTAATTTATAGTTTCTAAAGACTTTGTTATCACTGGTTTAATTTAGACAGAAAACACGTAAAAAAGCCAAGAAATCTAAAGATATGAAAATTGAAGAGGAAAGATTTATATTAAGATTTATTACAAACTGCATTTATTTTGGATGAAACCTAACTTAAAACTTAAATTGCATTTTAACAAATAGTTTCGAATAAAGTTTTGTTTCAAGCCACTTGAGAAGAAACCCTAATTGTGATAAAGACCTTGTAAAAACACATCTTGAGAAGGAGCTAGGAGATATGCTAGCACTTGTGGTTAGGACAGGATTCCATCAACATTATTTAGGTCTTGGAAAATATTTATTTTGGAAAAAGAAAAAATGTAAGACTTTTATGCCTCAACAATGGGAAATTTATTTCAAAATGCAGAAATAAAACTAGGAGTTCAAAATGTGATTTTCAATATATTGTGACGTCGGATTTAGTTATTTATTTACAATTCATTATGTACATGGAAATAGGCGCGACTCTACGGCGGTTCAAGTAACAGCTCCGTCGGCGGCGGCTTCTCGGCTGCTTGGTCGGCGGGCGGCAGGTTCTGGACGTGGACGAGACTGGTTTTGTCTGACCTCTCTCGGCTGCAGTCGTTAGCGTCTGATTTGGCTGGTTCATCTAGGACATAAGCGGCGGGAACGACTTCGATGGGGCGATGCAAGGTCCAGTAATTGGATTCCCCGGTAAAGGCTGCAGTCCTACATCGGGATTGTAGCGGCTGGATGGTGGTCGTACGGCCATACTGCTGCGGAAGGGCCGTCTGAATGTCTGGCGTGGCTAAGTTTGAGGAAACAATTCCTCCTAGAGAAGCATTTTTCAACTCTCTCACTGATGAACACATATAAGATGAAAGTTACGAATCAGTCCGGCAAGTGTGGAATACTTTCAACGTAAAAAATCTAGGTATTTCGATAGAAATCTTTAATGGAAAGAAATAATGTTACTAACGAAAATTTTCTTGACAGGTGAACTACACGATTTGTATGTTCAAGCGGATACCCTCCAGCTCACTGACGTCTTCGAAAGTTTCCGCGCCATGTGTGTAGAATACTATGGCCTGGATTGCGCGCACGCGTACACCGGACCAGGATTCTCCTGGGAATATGCGCTTCACATGACCAAAGTGAAGTTGGAGTTACTCCTCGATATTGACATGCACTTATTTATTGAGCGCGGTATTCGAGGAGGGGTTTCGATGATTAGCCAAAGATTCGCCAAGGCGAATAATAAATTCATACACGAAACTTACAACCCCGAGCAGCCGAGTAATTTTATAATGTACTTCGACAAGAACAATTTGTACGGGTCGTCGATGTTCGGCTACCTACCCACTAGTAAGTTTGGCTTATGTCCACTAGCGCAGTTCCCATTTGCGCAGTTCCCATTTGCGCAGTTCCCATTTGCGCAGTTCCCATTTGCACGGTTTCCCAAAAGCGCCGTGTCCCAAAAGCGCGGTTCCAATTTGCGCAGTTCCAAATAGCGCGGTTTCCTGTTTGCGCACTTTCCCGAAAGCATGCTAAAAAATACAAAACATTTGTTTAAATAATTTTTTTAATGGCCTGATAAACCGAGATAATTTAATATATAACAAACGTTTATATATACAGCATATATAAACAGCATACTAAAAAATACAAAATATTTGTTTCAATAATTTTTTTATATAGAAATATGATTTTCGTAAGCCCTATCTCAACAAATGGGTTGAAAACACCTAACCTAATCTACAGTGAGTACGCGCCTGCGGCGCGCCCGGCTTTCCTAACCTAACCTAGTCATTCCATATTCAAAGTATTATACACAGAAATTTGGATAATTAATCGAAATTATCGAAATATATCTTTGAACTTACTTTCCGCAACGGAGATTCGAACTCGGATTTTTTAAACAGCACTGGGACGCTTTACCTCGAGACCGTGGGGGGTTGGAATCTCCTTTAAATTTCCTTTGTATTATTTTCATTAATTTTTATATACATATTCGTAATAATCGAAACCACGCGTTTGGGAAACCGCGTTATTGGGAACTGCGCTTTCGGGAACCGTGCTTTTGAGACACTGCGCTTTTGAGAAACCGCGCAAATGGGAACTGCGCTAACGGGAACTGCGCTAATAGGCAGATACCGTAAGTTTGCTTGGGTGCCTGTAAAAGTCCTCCTCGATTACGCTAATTTACACGTGCTTTCTTTATCGGACGAGTCATCCTATGGTTTCATTTTGGAGGTTGATTTAGAGTATCCCGCTGAATTGCATCAAGAACACAATTGCTACCCCCTCGCACAATAACCACCGATTTATTTTCTTCATATTATAAACTGATGCTTAAACAATTGAACCTTTCCACAAAAGACACTCTTTCTAAGCTTGTACCTAATCTATTCAACAAGCAACGTTACGTAGTTCACTATCGTAATTTAAAGTACTATGTTTCGAAGGGGTTGAAACTTACTAAAGTTCACAGGATACTCTCGTTTGAACAAAGGCCTTGGCTTCGTACTTTCATCGAGTTCAATACGGAGAAAAAAAACTTTCCAAAAACAACTTTGAACGGGAATTTTTCAAGTTGCTCAATAATAGCACTTTTGGTATATTAAATATAAATTTAAATAACAATCAATACTTTTCTAATTTTCTCCAATACTAGGTAAGACAATGGAAAATCTCCGTAATCGTATAGACTTTCATCTCGTGCAAACACCTGAGCGGGCCATCAAGAAAGCGTCTTCTCCGGCATTTGAAAAGTTCACTATTTTCCACAACGAACTCGTAGGCATTCAAATGAAGAGGAAGTCGCTTACTTTGAATAGACCCATCTATACCGGCTTCTCCATTTTGTATCTATCCAAACTTTGTATGAGTTTCATTACGAGTACATGCGTAAGAATTTCGGAGGTAAAGCGCGACTCCTTTTCACAGATACAGACAGCCTCACGTATGACATCCAAACGGAGGATGTCTACGCGGACTTACAGAAGTCCTCCCACCTCTTCGATTTCTCAGGATATCCCGTTAATCATCCTCTAAACAATGAAGCAAATAAAAAAGTTATTGGGAAGATGAAAGACGAGATGGAAGGAGTTCCGATTCGCGAGTTTTGCGGTTTACGCCCGAAAATGTATAGTATCCTTTCGGAGAAGGGTGAGAAAAACCGCGAAAAGTGTTTGCAAAAGAGTCATCAAAAAAAGTATTCGCCACTCGAGCTACCGCAACTGTCTTTTTCGGAATCAAATAACGAGCAACTTTATGATGCGAATTGTGAGTCAGAGACATCAACTCTTTACCATTTCCCAAAACAAAATGTCTCTAAATCCTTGTGATAACAAAAGATACATTTTGGGTAACGGTATTCAAACTCTATACTATGGACATCACTGGATCGACAAGATAAAAAAGTTGTGACTGAATTCGTAAAATATGTATAGAACTAAAAGAACATTATGTATATGACTAAATGAACAGACTTTGAACCAACAAACCAAAATACTCTCTTTCAAGACTCTTGCTGGAATTACAGCAGAGCCTCGACTAGCAGCTGAACGTCGAACTCAGGGATCTAGAAGCATCATCAGCGGTATTCTCTTCATTACTATGGCAGTGGAGATAGTTGGTGCAACTGTTCCTTGGGGAAACCAAACGCTTTCAATAATTAATCTTTACCATACCCATGGTACCATGAATATGTTTAGCTTACAGACTATACTCCAAGACATACCAGAACCTTTTATCGTTCTTGGAGACTTCAACGGTAACCACCCCCTTTTGGGTTCAATCACCACAAATACTCAAGGCCACGCCTTGGCCAACTGGTTATCTGAAAATGACAACCTCTGCCTCAACGATGGACGCATAACAAGACTTTCAAACAATGGATTACCATCCCCCCCCGACTTATCAACATCCACCTCAACTTATCAATATCCACCTCGACGATCGCTCCTCTGGGCTGTTGGGACGTACACACTTGGGGAACAAGCGACCACTTACCAATCACAATCAGACTATCGTCGGAGGTCGATGATCTAACCTCCATCCCAGATCGTCTAATATGGCGCTATAGTAAAGTAAAATGGCAAAACTTAAAAAATTACGCAAGTACAGCAATGTCCACGAACACTGACCTTAGTACCTGGAACAACCTGGAAAATTATATATTGGATTGGCCAAAAATTTATATCCCCATTACTCAAATTTCCTCCACGGCCCAATGTGGGCGCTTCCGAAAACCGCCGTGGTGAAACACTGAAATTGATAGTCTGCAAAATCTGACTAACAATTACAGACACATATACAGGAAATCTTAATTTGATCGGCCCAGGCGTTTTTCCAAAAAACTATAGTTGCTAGAAATGTGAAAGTATCAGGATATACACTCTCGGGGAGGGCCCCTTTCTTTTGGGATTTTAAGAAAATCGTACTCGAACACATTTAATGAAATTGTTTTGTTCAAAAATGGACAATATTTCATTAAAATAATACGTCATGAAAAAAACCAGTTGGTACTACCCAAAAAGGTTTACGTCTCATGAAAAGGGAAGAGAAACCTATCTTATTTGAAATGATGGTATGAATGTAAAGATAAAAAGCCAAATCATTTTAAATAATTTTTTAGAGAAAATACAATTTACATAGTAGAATTCCAGAATTCACGCTGCAATACAAATCCGTGTGCGATTAAGCATATTTTGAAACAAAGCACGGACCATCTCGGGAGTTACGAGTTGGAACGCTGCGATGATTCTCTGCCGTAGATCTTCTTCGTTAGTGACAGGCGTTTTATACATTTTCTACCTTAACGAATCCCCACAGGAAAAAGTCCGGCGGTGCGAAATCTGGGGACCTCGGAGGTCATCATACTGGACCTTTCTTGCCTATCCATCACCCAGGGAACTCGTTGATAAGGTACTGCACGACGTGTCTTTCTTGGTGGGCAGGTGCACCGTCATGCTGGAACCAAAGGCGTGGGCCGTCGACTAATGGCATATCTTCCAACTCGTCTGCGACTTCATTTTGTAGCAAGGCTTAGTAGTTATGCCCATTAAGTCGACACCGAAGAAAAAATGGCCAAATGACGTGATCTCGTAGAAGACCAGCCCAGACGTTTAAACGGAATTGTACCTGATTGCGGTGAGGAAACCCCAGTGCGGATTTTCATCACACCCATGTGGTTATTTTGGCTAATAAATGGGCGGTCTCTCTCGACGGAGCACTTGTTGGATACCATAATCAAATGGAGGAAATCTTCTTTTCCATCGGCCAAAGTACAAAACCAGTTACAGAAATCCAGCCGAAGTGGCTAATCACCATCTTAAAATGCTTGGTGGAGCGTGGCACGAAATGGGTGATAGTTATGACGGTCAAGGACACTCCAAACGTAGTACTTTTACAAGTCCAAATCAGAGCAGGCCATTCTTACGCTTGCTCGATGGTAGGCGACAAAGTAGGCGATGACTTTGTCTTCTATGTTGATGTTGTCATGGCCTGGTCCGTGGAATCTGCGATTCACGTTGACTTCGTTTTCGAAGTCACGGACAGCACGGAGAACCGTGTGGTGATTTGGACGACTGTCAGGATACAAGGCCCTCAAGGGGTCGGAGTGTGCAATAACTGGTGGCTTTACCGGGGAGTCGGGGTCCGGCTCTTGTAACCCATGAGGGCGGTGGTGCACTGAGAGATGTTAGCTCGGTCCACATGGTCCTATCTCCACCTCCGACTTCGGTCAGGTGTTTGCTGGATACTGGGTTTCGGCTCAGGCTAACGGGGAGGGGGCCTGTTTCCCGGCCTTTTGGGGTCCACTGGGATATCCGGTGCCAGTTCTGCCGGGTTACTTGGACTGCTGTGTGCCCGTCGTTCCCCTTTAGGAGCTCCTTCCAAAGGGTTTAACTCCTTACCTACGTAGGTAGGGTGTCGGCTGGAGTTGCTACAGCATCCACTCTTAATCCCACTGCTATGTGCGAAGTGGGAATCGGTTCACCCATTGCTGCACCTTCTCCTGTGTTGAGTGGCTTGCGTCAAAGGTGCGACCATCAGTAGTAGGGTTCTGCTACCCATGCTGGATTTGTCACCTGTCCGGGCTTGTGGAAGCCGGCGTAGGGCATTCTGATGATAGACTTCCGGTGGTGTGGTTTAAATCTGACCGGTTCACCGGGCTATAAATCTGACACATGTCAGGATACAACGGCCCTTCATGGGTTGGTGTGGCAATAACTAGTGGCTTTACCAGGTAGTCGGGGTGCGGCTCTTGTAACCCATAAGGGCGGTGGCGCACTGGGAGATGTTAGTTTCGATCAAATGGTCCTATCTCCACCTCCAACTTCGGTCAGATATGGGTTCGATACTGTACCAACCTGGACCGCTGTTCACAGGTATAACGAGGCCTCTTTTTATTTTACTGGAGTGCGTTCAGATAAGTATTTTAAAATGAAGCTGTGTCTCTTTAAATACTAAAATGGAGCAACGCTTTAAGCGACAGAGTAGTGCAAAATAAAAAAAACGTGGGAAATCCAGTTGGCATAAATTAGACGGTTTCGTGGACTTCTTGCAACATTCTTGCCCCATAAAGACGCGTGAATTCTGGAATTCTACTATGTAAATTTTATTTTCTCTTAAACTTATTTAATATGATTTGGCTTCAAAAACAGTCCATTTTTATCAAATTAGATAGGTTTCTAACTTTCTTTTACATGAGACGTAAACCTTTTTAGGTAGTATTCACTTGTTTTTTTCATGACGTATCATTTCAATGAAAAATTGTCCGTTTTTGACCAAACCAATTTCATTAAAGGTTTTCAATTACGCTCTTGTTGAAAACTTTCGTCTTCTACCTATCGTTCAAAATATAAAAATTTAAAAACGGTGAAATATTTCATGATTTTTCTGAAAATTCCAAAAGAAAAGGGTCCTCCCCGAGAGAGTATATCCTGATAATTTCACATTTCTAGCAACTATAGTTTTTGAGAAAAACGCTTGGGCCGATCAAATTGAGACACCCTTTATAGTAGAGATTGATCTCTCATTGACTCCCGAAACTACAAAAGAATACGAGCACGACTACGACGCAAAATACGGCAGGCTAAAAAAGACAGCTGGCATGCTTATTGCTCGTCTATCACAACCTCTACGTCGACTACTACAATATGGCATAAGATACGTTGGTACAAAACTGGCTCCACTACCAAGATATCCACGCCCACCATCAAGACAGACTAGGGACTCACGAGTGTCAAAGAAGCAGCTGATGCGTTGGGCCAATTCTATCATAAGCAGTACTTAACCGAAGCGGTCACACCCACTACATGCGAACTCACTGACGCCTTCTCCACCCCGTTCACTGCCGTCTATAACAACCCCATTACCTGGGATGAGTATAGGGTTGCACTGATGTCTACCAAAAACACCGCTCTTGGAAAAGACAATATCGCAAACCTACTCTTACGCTTAAAACAATAGTGACCAAAAAGGGTATTAAAAGTGGTTAACAACTCACTCGCCTCGTCAAGCGGTATATTATAAAATCCCGAAGCCGCATCCAACTTGGAAAAATACTTGGCTCCGGCTAATTCTACTTGTATCTCTTCCTTGGTAGAAGTGCTCTCGACAAATATTTTCGTTTAAGCGCTTTGGATCTTAACATATTCTTATACGACCTTGACCTTTAATTTGGATTTTATTTCCTTTATCTATTAGTACCAATGGACTGACCCAATCGGTTGGTTCGTTCACTTTCCTGATAATACCCTGTTGTTCCATCGAATCAAGCTCTTTCTTAAGTCTGCTTTTCATAGCAAAAGGAATTCGTCTAGGAGGAGCGATAACTGGCACGGCTTCATCTCTCACGTCGTCAGTTTGATCGTACACTTCGTTTCCAAACACCCTATTCCAGTAAAAACAGTTGGATACTTTGCTACAATGTCTTCTCGAAACGTATCTGCTTGGCTTTCCACTGAAACATTTTCCTCAAACTTGGTTGCCCCTGTTTCTTCTCCAGTTAGAATTACCGCTACCGGCTACGACTCGGAACCTTTAGTTGAATCAACCAATCCAAGAGACACGCACGATCGAAGTCCTTATATTGGTTTCTTTTTGTTTGGACCTATGACTAACTTCGTTAAAATTTTGACTTTACCCACTGGAACTGGAACCCTGATAGTGCCATGAGTTGGGATTAGTTCTCCCATGTAGCCTGTAACTGTTTTTTCATAAGGTCTCATTGTTGGCTTCTGACTCAAGTTATGATAGTATTTCAAAGGAAGAAGATTAGTTTGTGCCCCACTATCTACCTTGAACGGCACCATGATTGTTTCTCCAACCTGGCCTTGAACTATCCCCTCGCGTGGCACGGTCTGTATTTCCTCTTTGTGCTTCAGAGTATATTCAGGAATTTCCCCTTTTTGAACTGTGACGGCATGGACATCCGATGTGTCAAATATATAATCATCACTGTCACTGTCTTTTCTGTCAACGTTGTGAACCTTCTTTTTGTTCTGTGTTTTACACGCTTTGGCGAAGTGATTGTTACCTCCACACTTTAGACATTTTTGTCCGTATGCTGGACACTTTATTACTTCGTGAGTGCCTTTACACTTATAACAATTCTTGATTTTACTTAGAGACGATCCAGACGATTGCTTTTGTGGTAAAAACTCTTCTTTTTCAGCTTTTTTTAGCGGGTTTCTTCACTTGTTATGGCTAATTGCATCAACCTGTTCTTTGTGGGTTTCATGTGAAGAAACATTTTCGCCCCATGTCTGAAGTTTGTGTTTCAGCTGCTTGACATATCGACACAGCTTTTGCTAATGTCAAATCAGTGTCAGTCTCTGCCATCATGCGTTAACGTAACTTCTTATCTCTTATTCCAGTTACGATCTGGTCTCTAATCATGTTAACCTCTTCTGTAAAATTGCATATCTTAGCTTTTAGTCCCAAGTCTGTGACATATTGTTCAATAGACTCTCCCTCTAGCTGCATTCGCCAACGGAAAACTTGCCTCTCGTGAACTTCTTTTTCTTAGGGCTACAATACTCTTCAAACTTGGCTAGTGTATTGGCATAATTCTTTGGAGTTGTTACATCAAACTCAAATGTATTGAAAACGTCGATTGCCGCTTGTCCTCATGCAAAAGCAAAGCTAGTTTCTGTGAATCTGACCTTGTTTTAGATGGTGAGGTGGCCTCTTCATATAAAGTTAATCGTTGTTTAAAAAGTCGCCAATTTTGGTCTGCGTTGCCGTTAAGGCTTCGCTCCTTTGGCGCTACTAAACCTCCCATTCTTCCTTCCGGCGTTTACGAAAACAAATGACAAAACAGGCGTAGATTTCGAGAATTCTCGCACAATGTATCGTTATTTGGTGGTTCTCAGTGTCCTTAATCACTGTGACTTAGTTAACGACACTAATTACGAGCAGCGTTGATAGATATCTACTTTATTGTTTTCTCTATGTTCGGCCTGCTGGTTATGCCTATGACTCTGCTTCAAAACTACAAACGTTGTATGAAACATAGAGATAGTATCGGCATCTATGTAATAAACCATAGTGGCGCATAATACAAATTGCATTATCGATACAGTCTTCGAAAGATGGCGTCGGTTTGAACCCCACTTTTGACAAATTGTCTCATTTATTACTTAAAGGAACTGAATCCATTTCTTCGAGTATAGATTCTACCATATGTAACATAATCACTCATAAGTATGCCATAAAAGCATTTTCGTTAATGAAACCTTGTTCACGGGGTATGACGTAAATGAAGTCACTTACAGCTCCGTGACGAAATATGCGTCATCAACTTTACTGATGGGAAACGAAAGTTAGTGAGAATTCCCCGCGCGTTTCTGGCTTTGCCCATGTCAAGTTTAGCTCGTGCCTCGCGATCACATGATTTCATTTCCATGGTAACTTTTTCAATAGCGCAAGGATTATAAGCATTTTTGCATTTTTGGGTCCACTCAATGTATGTTCCGCGTGAAACAAGGTCTCATTGAATTTTTTTCAATGAAATTATTATACAGAGGCATACTTATGAGTAATTATGTTACATTTGTTACTACAAGTTAATCAGTCGTAGAAGATATCGTATTCTTGGAAAATTACTCATTTACGCAATCAGGATGGCCGAGTGGTCTATGGTGTCAGATTTAAGCTCTGAACCTCGGTTTATGGCGTGGGTTTGAACGCCATTTCTGACAAAATGTTTATTTTTATTATTTATGAAAGAAACTGAATCCGTTTTTTCGAGGAGAAAGGGAGATAAAACAATTTTATCCGTAGTAAATGATATCGTTTTCTAGAGACATAAATCAGTTACGCAGTCAGGAAGTCCGAGCGGTATTATGTGTCAGATTTAAACTCTAATCCTCGAAAAAGGGCGTGGGTTCGAAGGCCACTCCTGACAAATTGTTTCCTTTCATTTATTTTTGAAAGAAACCAAATGAGGAGAGAGACTACAAATTTCGTAGGATGGCCGAGCGGTCTAAGACGATTAGATTTAAGCTTTTATAATTGAAAGAGGTTGTGGGTTTGTACGTCTTTTCTGACCAAGTGTTTCTTAAAATTTATTACTGCTTTTTTGTCTTTTGCAGATTTATGGTGCTCTATTTTACCTCGTCCGATTACTGCGGGCCATTTTAACGATGTTTTCAGCAAATTCAGCTATAATCTTGATCTGCGCGCTGCCCTGCATCCAAGACCTGCCCTGTTTGTCAGCCTTTGTCACTTAAATTATGGTCTGTGGGACTGGATCTTCACGATCCTTGGCGAGCGGGTAGCCACGAACACTTTGATTACACGCGTTCAGGTTTCATGTACGGGAACTTTGTTATGTCACGTATTGATTATTTATTTACTCGCCTTACAGACGTCCATAGTTGTTCATGATAGCTCATTTCTTTTTCCGATCATAGAGCCGTGTTTTTCGTTTTCGATCCTAGTGGTTTTCAATGCGGTCCTGCAGTTTGGGCATTTGAAACCCAGTTCGCACTATACAATAAATTGACCCACTTAAATGTATCCAACTAATTGTAAGCAAGAAAATTGAATACTGTCAACAGTAAAAGTTTGAACAATTGTAACAATTTGTCTGTTCACACATTACAATTTTCTTGCCTACAATTAGTTGGATACAGTTACGTGGCCCAAATAATTGTATAATGTGAACTGGGCATAATTCTTCTTTACTGGAAGAGGACCGCTTTCGCAACGGAATCCAGCGTATTATTAATCTGAGTTGCGACACTATAGAGTACCACGAGAACATATTTAACCTGAAAGCCACTACCAAGGCCCAGGGCTACGCTATCTTCTATGGTAAAGTTCGTCCTCCAAAGTTACGGAATTCGTGGTCTTCTCCGATAGAGAATATTTTGGGTCTTGTGGCGAGTTACGCAAATAATCCCAGCTGCCTGTCGGAATTGTTGGTAGCGTAGAGTCGCTTGCGGATTTAGATTCTGAGGTTGCTCGGGGCCAGGTTCTTCGCGCCAAGGTGGATTTTCGAAATATTCGAGTTTTGACTATGCTCTTTACACCCACGAGCCTATCTGCGAGGAACAGTGTCGCCGTTTTACTAACTTGGTCCGTAATCGTGTCGGTGCCGTTAATAGCTCTGCCCTTGAGCAACCAGTTGCTTGGGGGGGGGAGATCGAACGCGCCTTGGGTTCTATGAAAAACCATAAGAGTCCAGGGCTTGCGGTTTAACGGTGAAGTTTTGGCGATTTTTCCTACCTTCAATCAAAACTTATATCTGAGGTTTATTAAAAACATCCGCGACCAAGGGCACATTTCTTTCAGTATGAAAGTTGGTCTAATAGTTTTTGTGTCGAAAGCTGCTGACTTGTTACTTTTAAAAAATTAGCCTCCCATTATCTGTGGTGCGTAATAGTGCGTTATAATTTCTTTTGATTGACTCCCTTTTTACGGTGAAAGGCGATAGGGGGCAATGTGGTAAAACTGGCAGCCCCACCTAAAAAATTTAATATCAATTTAAAAATAATGGTTTGAAATTAGAAGTCTAAGGGTTGTAACGGAGTTTTATACTTGCGTTTGGTTGGTCCCCTTTTTAAGGCGATAGGTGATAGGTGACAATGTGGTAAATCTAGCGGTGACATCTTGAAAAATGAATATCATTTTAATAATTATAGATGTAAAATGGAAACTCTGTGGTGCGTGATGGTACGTTATGATTGCGTTTGATTAACTCCCTTTTTAGTTAATAGAGGGCACTGTGGTAAATCTGGAACCCCCACCTTGAAAATTGAATATCTTTTTAAAACAAGTGGTGATAAATGTAAAATCTGTGGTGCTTAGTGCTGCGTTATGATTACCTTTGATTGGCTTCCTTTTTAAAGGCGATAGGGGGCTCTGTGTTATATCTGTGGCCTCCACCTTGATGTGGTATGAAATGGAAATTTTGAGGGTGTAATGTTGCGTTATGGTTGCGTTTGATTGACAATCTATTTAAAGCAATAGGCGTGAGGGGCACTGTACTAAATCTGGAGCCCCCACCTTGAAAATTAAATATCTTTCAAATAATAGTGCTGTGAAATGGAAACTTTGAGGAGCCTAATGTTGCGTTACGATTGCCTTTGATTGGAAATTTTTTATGCGATTGGCAATTGGGGGCACTGTAGTTAATCTGGCAACCCCTCCTTGAAAATTGAATATCTTTTAAATAATAGTCTTTTTAAATGAAAACTTAGTGGACCCAAAAATAAGTGAGTGGTTAGCACTTTCACCTCTTAGCAAGAGGAGCCGGGTTCGCTCCCAGCTTGTGGCTGTATGGGTGAAAATTCGGAACAACTCCATCTGCGTTGAGTTTGCAATTTCTCTCCCTTCTTGTTTAAGGTTTTTTCCCCGGGATCTTCAGTTTCCCCTCCTATAAAATTTTGTTGAGGTTAACGGTTATAGTAATTGTAGGGAGCGGTTCGCTCGAGTGGCTTGCAGGGCTTGCCACCACAATAATACGTATTGTAACCTAGCCACCTGAATTAAAGGCTTTCAAAGTCGCTCGATGGCGTAGGCCTAAGGTGGGGCCTTGGGTATTAGCCTAGCTGATTATTATTAATGTTGCGTTATGATTGCCTTTGATTATTTGAATATTTTTTAAATAATAGTGCTGTGAATTTTAATATCTTTGGTGCTTAATGGTGCGTTAAGATTGCGTTTGATTGGCTTCCTAGTTAAGGCGATAGGAAGCACTGTGGTCAATCTGGCACCACCCCTGGAAATTCGTATATCTCTTTATTACTAGTGGTGTGAAATTGAAAATCTGCGTTGCGTTATGATTGTGTTTGATTAAGAACCCTTTTAATGCAATAGGCGTTAGGGGGCACTGTGGTTAATTTGATTTCCCCCCTTTGAAAATGTAATTACTTTTTTATTTTAATGGTGTTAAACGAATTTGCGTTATAAATGCGTTTGTATCGCCCCCTTTTATAGTGATAGGAAATTGGGGCCACTTTTTGAAATTTGGTGCCCCACTTCGGAAATTGAATAATTTTTTCATTATAATTGAGCGAAATAAAGGCTGTGGTTCGTTATGCTGCGTTTTCAGAGTTATACGCTGCCATTCCATACAACACTTTTAACGTTGGTGCTCGTTGCGTTAAAAACTATATTTAAGATATTATAATACGTTAGTTTAACCTTATTAACAGTTTATACAGACTAAGCCAGATCACTTAAATTCAATTTGAAAACGTTTTAATTTAGACATCAGTTACGGATTATAAAATATATTTAAATCTATAAATCTATAAATAATTTCCGTAAGAGTGTCAAATAGCCGATTATTTTTGTGAACTGACGGAGAAAAGACGCCATTTAAAACAATTAGTTCGTTGGACAAATCGTCCTCATTACGACTTCTTACATTTTCTTTAGATATAGAGGCACGGAGAACACTTTACGTTAGTCCACGAAAAATGAGCATGCGAGAGATAGAACACATCATTATCTTATTAAATTTAATCTCATGTTAATTTAAGTGGCTCACTTAGATTTAGTTAAATTAAATCGTGTGACAGCTACGCAAAGTAAATATCAATCGGTAAGTGCTTAATCCTTTAAAATATTTTGATATTTGAAAATAAATTCCAAGGACCGTCCAATATTGTCGTTTGCGTTGAGAGCCTTGATATTATTCTTTACCGATCCAGTGCCTTTACATTGCGTTTTACAAAAAAGCTAAAACTCCATTTCAAGGGTAATTTAACAGGGAGTAGTGGCAAACGAGTAAAATTGACGCTGAGGCATTCCGTTATAAATACTACACTACATTATAGAAAGTAATTAAAGTTCCAAATACTATACACGAAACATTTTGTAATTACTGAATGTAATTAAAGTTGCCAATAATATAAGTTATTCTTGAGACCTTTTGTAATTGCACATTTAAATCGAGGTTCCGAATAATATCGGGTATACACGAAAAATTTTGTAATTGCAGGTTGTATTTAAAATTGCGAATAATATATGGTATACATCAAAAGTGAGACCATTATTTTACGAAATTTTAAACTTTTAATCTAGTGATAGTTCTGCTAAATGTCGTTCGAAAGCCATTTAGCTGAAACCAAGGTATCAAGAGCAGGGTTGAAAAAAAGCCGGCTTTTAGTGGAAAAATCCAGACCAGTGGTTTTAATTGGCTATAACCATTTTTTTTCGGTTATAACTGGATTAAATTTAACCAGTGCCTTTTACATATGTAAGTAGAAATTGTCTGCCGTTATTGTCGTAAATAAGGAGCTAAACAAATAAAGTGAAATATCTATATAAAATAACTGAATTCTTTTGATTTCCGAGGGAAATTCCCCCTAGTTTTTGTGTATGACGCACCGACAGAAGCGAGGCAGCGGACTTTGGAACTTTAAACCTACCGAAAAACTGGTAAAAGTAAACCGGTTTCTAAATATGAAACAAAAAATAAACTTAATTTCTAAATAAAAATTATTAATTTTCTAAAATATTCATATTGTAATTTTTTTTAAAAAGAAAAAAAATTCTGGATTTTTTCAAGTGGCTATAACCGGATTTAACCAGGTGGCTATAACCGGTATGGCTGGTTCTATGCCAACCCTGATCAAGAACACATTGTGAGCTAGCGTCCCCAGCGTAACCAAAAACATCAGTATTGCAAATATAAGGATCGCGTTATGCGTGTGTAATATTGATCACGTGCAATTACGAATATGGACATCGCAGTGGCGGGTTTATAAAAGTCCCTTAATGGCTTATGAGATAAATTGAGACAGCGAAAAAGGCCGTCGTTATTACACTGAAACACGCGAAACTTTTGTAATTTCGATATGTAATTAAAGTAGGAATAATAGCTTCAACACTAAATGTTCATTTGTTCTATTTTACAGAACCGGAATTGGAAAATAAATTTCTAAAATCCATTTACTACAATGTTTCTGAATTTCAGACAAATAAGTTTAGTTTGACAGCTCGTAGCTTATACATCAGTTTATGGAGAGGAAGAATTTTTTCCACTGGAAGGACCCAAAAGTAAAATATTTAATATAATTTAAAGGTATGCAATGTTTTTCTCATTTCATTTGTTACATATGATAAATTAACTTAACTTGAAGGTATTTTAATTAGAATATTTGGCAGTAGAATGATTAAAAAGGATTAGGATCTAATCCTTTAACAACCGCGTGGAAAATGATAAACTTTTTATTATTTATAAAAATATTTTTTAATTATTTATGGTTTAAGACACATATTGGCTAATAAATCAAGTTCATGTAATCTATCTCCTTTTTGATATTTGTTAACAAGTACGTGACAAAATATTCAGTTCAAGTTCGGAAATATGTGGCGGAAATATAAATGATTTTGGTGGATTTTTTTAAATCAGATTCTTCCAGGGAGATTTATTATTACGTGCATCGAATCCATTCAATACAAGGCGAACATGCGGATGTTCAAATCCCATCCTAGGCTAGGATCAACTGCTGGACAACCAATATATTCACGATATCACCTTAACTTTCAAAATAAAATAACATCATTTGGGGAACATGCATTGTTCCCCTGATGATGGCCTAAATAGGCCGAATCTATAATCGGTCTTTTTAAAAACTGATTTTAATATTGTGTAAAATTACAAGTTCGCAAAGAAGGCAATAAAAGGATTTCGTGACCGTATTCCATTTAAGCAAATATTACTTCTGGCCAAGCACGACATCGATAAGAAAGTGCCACACTTATTTAATATAACAAAATCTCTATGTATATATATATAATTGAATTGAATTGAATTCTTATTTTGAGTGCATTAAAACAGTACATAATACCAAAAAGTTAACACACTTGATACAATTCATAGTCAAAATAGCTCTATTTCCATTAATTATATTAAGAAATGTTTATGTACCTACAATATTTGGTATATTCATTATTGAAAAATCGTCCAGAAATACAAACTGTATTTTGTTATAAGACCTTGTAAAAGATATTAAGGTACATCGAGATAAAATTAAAAATTACTGTACATTAAAAAATGAAGATAAAGATACAATAATTCATAAACTAAAAACTTACGTTTACTTTAAAATTATTTGTCGTGTTAGATGTGGCTACTAAAAACATAATTTACATTTCCATATGTATTAATATTAAACATTATTCTATTTAGTATATTTGATTTCCGGGGCGACCCATAAAACATTTTTCTTTCCCTGTTTGTCCGTGTGCTATTGTTTTGTAATAGGCCCTGGAGTAGTTCGGAACATTTATACCGTGAGACCATAAGGTCGTTTGCAAATTTAATGTCTCGTTTAATTTCGGTTCGCCAAGTTAAGTCACTTGAGAAAATGTAAATTGTTTATCATTGTTTTTTCTTGATGGCTTTGATTTGGAATAGCGTTGCATATATGAAATAGTTTTCTTTGAATTGTTCGAGTTTTGCTTGGTTTGTTACAGACGTACTACTAAATATTGCCGAACAGTAAAACATCGAGGACATGATTAACGATTTATATAATGCTACAAGACATTGGACTGATTTAATTGTTTGGATATTTTAAAGGTGACACCAAGAAGTTTATTTACTTTAATTATAATTTGGTTAACATGATTATTAAATAAAAATTTCGAATAAAACAATTCTCCTAAATTTTTAACATTTTTTGTCGGTTCAAAAGGTTAACGTTTATTTTATAGTTGAAGGTGATTTTATTTGTTTTCCTAGTATGACACCACTATAGTTTTATCACGGTTGATGGGAAATTTATTTTCCACACACCAAGTATTTAATTTATATATTTCACTATGTAGAGAGTGGAAATCAGAGGGAGTTTCTATAGTTTTACACACTTTGTGATCGTCGGCCAGTTGGAAAAGCTCAGAGTTTTTAAATAGGGTTGGAATTTCGGAAATATAAACATTGAATAGAAGAGGGCCTAACGAAGACCCTTGGGGGACCCCGCACATAACATCATAGGAGATTTTGGTTGTTTGATATAAACAAGAAAAGAGAGAGACACGAATATTATTGTGTAAGTATAAGACTTTTTATTTTAAAAAAACATTTAAAAACATTTAAAATCGTCGACTAGTTTCGGCGGTGTCAGCGCCATCATCAAGACAAACAGTTTTTCTCGCGCGTACAATGTATTTATAGTTTTTACCGACAATAGTAGGGGGGGGGGAGATAAGAAAACTATAAAGACAGCAATTTTTTAAATAGGTTTTTCCAACAATTATTTAGAAATGGACCGTCATCAAAGTTCAATACAACATTTTTTCGTTTGGCGATTTCAATCCCTTCGCGTATATTTATCTGCGCATAATTATTAGGTTGCCGCCGAAACTAGTCGACGATTTTAAATGTGTTTAAATGTTTTTTTTTAAATAAAAAGTCTTACTTACGCAATAATATTCGTGTATCTCTCTTTTCTTGTTTATATTACAATAGCGTAAGGTAAGAACGCTCTACCATTAATATTTGGTTATTTGACCATTAATTTTTAGCATATTGGTACGGTTCACCAAATAGTTTTTGACCCATAACAGTAGACTACCAACGAGGCCGTAGTGTGATAATTTAGCTAGAAGTCTAGTGTGGGACACGCGGTCGAAGACTTTTGATAAGTCGATGTAAGCCGCGTCGACCTCTCCGCGAGTAGTCACATGGGGTTCCACGAAGTTGGAAAAACAAGCAAGGTTCGTTTCGACAGACCGCCCGCTGACGGAACCGTGTTGCGTATCCGGAAGGAAATTTTGGAACCAATCTTAAAGAGTTCAATACCGTTATAGGTCTGTAATTCGACGGGCCGCCTGAAAATCCCTTTTTTAATAAAGGGGAAATAACGCCGCATTTCCATTCATTGGGGAATACTCCATTACTTATCGAGGTATTGAAAGTGTAAACAAGCGGTTTTATAAGTATGGATGAACAACCTTTAATGATGAAGTTCGGAATAGAATCATGGCCGGACGTGGTCGTTGGTTTAAGTTTCTTAATAGCGTCCTCAACATCATTTTCGGTGATCCGTAATTTGAAAAAATTGTTTGGTAGGATTTCTGGCAAGGTGGTTTTGTCGACAAGTGGGTCGGATCTGTCGTTCGCCATAATGAAGAAACAGTTAGCGAATTCCTGGGCGATGTCCTGGTTATTGTTAAGGAGTTGGCCGTTCCTTGACAAATTCAAAAATCGTCAAGACTTAATTATCTTTCTATTGACATAAGCCCGGAGTTTCTTACTGTCTCGACCAACCGAACTGGAAATGGATCGTTCGTTTATCTCTAGAAAGTAGGCTGTGTCGAGTAATTGTCTCGATGTTGAATTGAGTCAACGCGCTTTAATTTCCTGTGTAAATATTTCACGAGCGGCTAATTCTCCGACCGGTTCGAAGAGTTTATTGGTTGCAGAGACGAGCATGCGCAGTGTTTATTTTCAATTTTAACTGTCGCCTAACACTTTTTTTACGAACATACTATTAACCCAACTTATGGATGTGTGTGTAGAAGTGTTTCTCTTTTTCTCGTCCTAATTATTTTTTCGAGCGCCAACTCATCATCTATCAGTGATTCAGTGGCGTACCCGGGAGGGGGGAGAGGATATATATGGTTTTTAGCACGTACCTTTCCAGTTTGAAGATTAATCAAATTGAAAATTTTCAGATTTTGAATAATCCTAAGAAGCTGAAATTATCAAATTTTACTAATTTAATGATGTATTATCCATTTCCGTCAGTGGTTTTTTGATATTCCTTCCACCACCAGGGGTCACAGCGCTTCCGTCTTACTTAATTCGTGTAGTGTAGTGAAGCATAATATGTAAAAATATTTCCATATTATCTTAAGTGGATTTTCTTCCAAAATATGGGGTCTCTGTAACACTGTGGGGTGGGTGCTAAAATTATTTTATTTAACTCACACCTTCAAGTTAAAAAAATTAATTGATTACAGAGCTGACAAACAGGGAGAATGCGCTATGATTCTATGAAGCGTTTGCGTTGAGGGAAAAAAGCCGAGAAGACTCAGAAGAGTCTCCCTTGCACCAATGACTATATAAACGCTTCGCTTACTAGACAGGCGTCTCCGAACAAAAAACCTGTTAACACTTTTGAAACACGGTAGAAGCCTTTGACCTGCCGTTAGAGGCGCCACTAGTAGCATTGCTGATGCGCGGGGAAAATTTTGACCACCGTCTGCTATCGTATGCAAGTTGAGCCATCGAACACGCCAGTCTATAAAGCGAAGCGTATATATAGTCTTTGCCCTTGCAGTTGCGTTTTTCGCGCCTTATACTCAGAAAAGGCGCAAAAAAACACATCTGTAACTGAACGACAGTCACATTACAAAGGCTTTATGTATTGAGAACGCTAGATTATCACAAGAAAGATATGTTTTACAAAATTTGCAAGTGTAATAAAGCATTTAAGTCGAAATATGGTTATCATTATCATAGAAATAAATGTGATTCAGCAGAAAATAATAATATAGTTGAAGCGGGAAATTATGTATGTAAATAATCGGGTTAATTGTACGTTTTCGTCTATAGTAAGTATAGTGCTGACTGCGTAAAGCATTTGGAAAAATCCCACAAAATTAAGTTTAATAACGAAGTCAAAACTTTCAAGAAATATTCAGTTAATTTCGTTTCACTTAGTAACGTAAATTTATAAAAAGGATGTTGAACCTTGAAGGGTCTATGACCTTTCAAGTTTGGTAGAGTGCACTAACACTTGTAAGCTTACTAAAAAATCCACACAGGTTGCTACGAACAAATAGTACAATAAATTCCAGATTAAACCTCTACTATTGGGCTACTATAGGGGTTTTAGTTCAAAACTATTCTGATTCAACTGATAAATTTTTAAACAAAACTATTCTAACTAGTGAAATAACTATTACATCAATGATTATATATTTATTTTATAAACGTGCTATATTTTGGAATATTGCCTCTTCACGTAGAGGCTACCTTAGCTTTACATTTAAAATCGACTTTAACCAAATGTGGTAAGAATATGCTCTGTAGAAAAATCCTTTTAATTATATTTGTTTTCTTTTTCGCGCCTGGGATAATGAAAGACTTTCCCTCTTAAATTCCAAAAAAGATTATACTCCCTTTAAGGGGGGAACCCTATGAATGTTTAGTACCGAATAAAAGCACTAGATGGCAACAGCGTTTCAATTTTGAAAATAATTCCCTTAGCTTCACGTTGTATTGACTGATACTGCACTGACGAAATGTTTTGTAAGTTTAAGTGAAATTTTCTTTTTTCACTACAAACAGAAATTAAGTAAATGGTTGCCTTAGAGGAGCTGAAAGCCTAACACGCGTAACGAAAGGGAATTTTAAAGCGATTCTAGTATGCGAAACGGTAACCAAATTCCCCATTTAAAATTCTCATTAACTTAAAAATATTAAAAGAATAAATTAAAAATTAATTACTTTGAAACTTGGTCTCATATCTATTTATCAATACAGCACACACCGCAGTTTTTTCAAAAAGTTGAGCGTAAAATTGGCAAAAATATCGTTTTTGAACGCTGCGCCTATGTTTGAGGGTTTTTTTTAAATTACAATAGGATTAAACAAAAATCAGTTGATCGGAAACCTAAGGCGCATATTTTAGTTCGCGTTTCAGAAAACAAAACTACTCAACAATAATTCAAACGCCTACAAAATGTATTATAAATTGACCAAATAAACCGTTTTCGGAGCTGGATTCTGATTAAGAGAAAAACCTGTCCAGACTATTAGCTTAAAGGACCATAGTCATAAGATTAACTTCTCCACCTAGCTAGTAATGTCAAAAATTAAGGGCGTATCCTATGGGTCCTAATGAATAGAAAATGCCAAATGAGGTTATTCCATGCCAACTTGAAATGGTGGAATTTTTTTTATTCGACTTTTCTTCGCCTAGAAGGCATATGTGCCGAAGTGCCGGGCTATTTCGGATTAAAAACGGTCTTCCTTTACCTTCAGGGCCGCCGAGAGTGGGCCCGGGCCCCGGTTAATCAATAATTTCGGGGCCCCAAGAGCTACATTATTTTTTAAATAACAATAGAGTAGTATCACCTCGTAGCTTTGGCCATGGCTGGCATTTTAGGCGCGTTTTTTTCTCTATAGGAAAAAGCATGGGTGACGTTCCGTGATGTAGCACTGACACTACTCTATAGTTCGCGGGAGAAGTATAATAGAAGCGAAGAAACGCGGCCCCCCAAAGGTTGTTCGGGGGCCCCGGGAATTTGTATCGGCTTTGCCCCTCTCTTGTCAGGCCTGTTTACCTTTTGTTTGTTTAGTGGAAAATTTGGCTAATTTTTCATTTTAAATATATTTTCTACGGATTTATTTGCTTAAGCAAATAAGTTTACCAAAGTTTTAGACCTGTAATTATATTATTTTAATATTTATATACTTTTTAAATTTTAGGTTATTTTCGATTTTAAACTTTTAAAATTCATTTCTGTCGATTATTAAGGTGTCTAATAAACTTATGATAAAGATAATTTATTTCATGTATACAATTTGTGCTGAATGCAAATATGACGGCCAAATTGTGCTAGCAAAAAATCAAAATAAAACAATTAACTGCTTCGGGGTCGCAAAGACTCCCAAATTTCGACCTTCAAAATTTTTGTCCGAACACGTTAGCTATTCTAAATTATAAATGGGATCAATGATAAATTATTTTAAAGCACCCTCCCTCTTCGGGTGCACCACTGATAAAATAGCACGAATCGCGTACTTACGGGTATGAGAACAAACGTAGAAAACTTGGGAGTTAAAAATTGAAAGGGGGTAGCTAATAACGGTAAAATTCCATATAACCCCCCCCCCCCGGTACGCCACTGGGAATTGCTTACTGACGGTCATGTCATCAAAGGGGCGCTTGAAAGCATAGTTAGGCATGAAAAATTGAGAAACATCTCAAATCACAAAAACACACACGTTGGGTTAATAGTATGCATGTTCGTAAAAAAAAGGTGCTAGGCGCAAGTAAAAATCGAAAATTAGCCGCTCGTAATATTTCTTCCGTTTTAGAGCTTTTATTAGGTCATACGAGAACCAATCCGGTAATGAGAGCCTGTTTCTTCGCTTGCTGACCGTCATATTTATGGATTTTGTAGGAACAACGGTTTGGTATATAAGAGCACGGTCTAGTTCGCATATTAAAAAAACCTGTTGTAATAATATATGGTAATATCCTATATATATAAATTGAAATGGTATAGCATTGCTGTTCGGCCACCATATTTGACTTTTATGAAACCTTTAGAACAATAATTCTAAGTGATCCCAAAATCGACGAGTAATATGGTTTTACTTGTCAAACTTTCTGTCCATGGTAATTATTCTAGAACTATTCTATAAAAACATATTTTACGAAAAGGGGAAGACTGTTAAGAAGGGAAGAAACATCACTCGCCTTGTAATGGCAGGCGAGAATAATGTCCGTCAATCACGAAAGCAGAGGCTATAGTTGCATCTGCACATTCTCTGCTCATGTTATTTTAATTTTATATTTATAATTATCACGTGCTTTTGAGTAAGGCCAGAAGTTAAGTAATCCTAGAATTTAAATTTGCATTATTAAGCCGCGTCCCAATGTTATTATACGCGTACATTTGCGTGTTTCCTTCTCGAAGCTTGGAAATGAAAGCATTACTTATCTCTTCGTGACCCAGAAACTAGAAAGATTAAATTAGCTATCAAGAAGTTATTCTAAACAAAAATACATCTCAAAGAAAAGATTAGATAGCGAATTATATTTTAAAACGTTTCCGACAGAAGTAGCTCTTCAAAACTATTTTTTAAATGAAAAGAGACTTAAAACGGTTTTAAAATTCACAATTTATTTATTTCAAAACCGTTTTAAGTCTCTTTTCATTTAGTTTTTCACAATGTGCTTCTCTTCACTTCTCTCGTATTTTTAAACATTTAGTCAAACATTTTCTCGTGCTATTTTAAAATAAGGCTCGTAAATTTGCTAGCGCTGCCCGAGGACCAGGAGAAGTGAACATAATTTACAGATCATAGGTTTTTTAAATCGTATAATTTCTAATTTTTACAAAGAAATCATAACGCAAATTTGAAACTTTCTAATTACTTCCATCGGACTCTAGAGACCGTAACCGTAAACGTGATTTTAGAAAAGGTTCATTTTGGGGACCACTAGTGTATTGCTTAGCAAGTTTTTATTAAAAGAAATGTTAACTCTATTTGATTTATGGTATTTGAAATTTATATCTGCTTTGAAATATTTATAACCATTTCCGACAATTTCCGTCAATTTTGTATATTTATTCGTATTCCATTACTAAACGCTATCAACCAAAATCTGTTTGATTTTTCTTCCGCCCTCATTTGCATAAACAATTTCATTATTAAAATTAAAATGATATAAATACTAAATAGTAGTGACAGATAAATAGATTAAAGGTCTTCAGCCACACCTCAGCTATCACCGAATTTATTACCGTTTCACAAAAGACTAGATAATTTAAAGAATTTACATAATGTTTATAAACTTAGAACTTTTTTCAAAAACAATTAATATTACTAAGGGATTTTAAAATAAGATTTGATTTTTTTTTGCAATTTTCAATTCAACTGAACAGCGATGAATGGCTCACAAATAGTTACTTTACGGTGGACTGCTCCCGAAGTAAGTATTATTTCGATAAAACATGAAACGAATTAGTAAAATGTTTAAGCTATCGTAAACTTAAAAATAATGAATTTTTACCGAGTATCGACTGTTTTGAGAAAAAGTAGCGATTGAAGTTTGAAATTTAAGAATCGTTTGCGTAAGAAAGCCCACGCGAAACTACTTAAAAAGGAAGTTAATTTAATTTAATTGACTATAAAAATTTCTGATACTGAATACTAAATTGTTTAATTTAATTATAATTTCCGCAAAAATTATTCGCTAGAAAATGTTTGTTTTGCTATTGATTGAAAGATTTACGCATGCTTTTTGTTAATTTGGTTTATATTAGGTTGGATTCCTTCAAGGTTGGATTCATTTAATTAGTTTACACATTCAAATAATTGAAAAGCTGCCGAAAATATCTGTATTGCAGTAAAGATATTTCAACATTATATAAACTTTAAGAAAATGAAAAAAATGTCCTGGGTATTATCGTATTTATTCTTTAATACATAAAAAATGTTTTTCGCGAATCTTAGTACCGTGTTTTAAAGTTTTCTAAGAAAATTAGGATATAATTTATTTCTAATTTTATCCTATTCTAAAAAATTACTTTCATCTTTTTCGTACCAACATGTATCTGACAATATACAGAGTTTTTCGGATAAGCATGTCGTTAACTCGCGGGTGTGTTCGTTGTGTTCTGATAAGTCGTAAATGTCAAAGAACATGGGTCCAACAATGATTTATTTAAGACATCTGGGCCCCCAAAAAACCTCAAAAACACGACCGCTATTTTGCCTTGAAAGATATTTTATCATTAAATAAGCATTTAATTTTTTTGAAGAATCGATTAAATTAGTAACACGTGCCAAATGTTGATTAGTGAGCTGTTAGAAGTCTGATTCGTTTCAATGATTTAAGTAATGCCAACCTAATTTGAATGACTCGATTCCATTCAAAAACCAAGTTGTTATTTTTGTCCAAACATTCATATGGTACTACTTAAATAAATAAGATTTAAAGATACAATTAACCAATACAGCCTTGAATACATGCGTGGGCCCGTCGAATAAATGTTTCAAGGTCGCGGTAAAAAATTCCTGGCGTGTTTTGAATTATCTCACACCCTTCAATTACGCGCAGTCGCAGGTCCTCAACGTCTCGTACTTCCGTCTTGCACACTTACCTTTCAAATGACCCCAGAGAAACAAGTCGCAACGGTTAATATCGGGAGATCAAGCCGGTCACGCAACTGGTCCACCTCATCCTATTCGTTTTTACTTTACAATCACCGTGTCTGTCTGTCTGTGTGTCTGTCCTGCGAACACGTGCGCATTTTCCGTGCAAAGGATAATCATTGCGTACGCAGTTTCTTGAAATCTCTGCGTTAGCAGTTGCCAGAAATTAGGGAACGAAGTCGATTGGTTGGCAAAATCAGCGACGGTGAGCGTTAGCGGATTAATTTGCGGTTAGGTTTGGTTCTTTTTCGTTGACGTTCACCGTAGGTTGAGTTTGTGTTATGACGATTGTGGGTGTTGACTCTGTTGTGTTTGTGTCTGTTGTGTCTGTGTTTGATAAGTTGTGGTTGTCGCGCTGTGTTTGTACGGGCGTTTTCTCTTCAACTTCTTCTTATTAACTTTTGGAACGGACCGAGTGCTCAGAGTTACGGCAACCTCTCAACATCCAGTGGCAGGGTTGCCCCTAATTGTGCACGGTATTCGTCTGAGTATCAATTTGCGATTTACTGTCACCGGCTTGGAATCGAACCCGGGGCTGCTGCGTGCAAGAGATTTACGCTAACCACTGAGCCACCGACGACGCTTGCTAAGCTATGGTGTTTTTCGAATGTCCTTAACGAAGTTATAACGTAAGGTACTATAATTTATTCTACATCATTTGAAATATTTATAAATTATACTAATATTATATTTAATTAAAAATTAATAAATTATATTAATCTTATATTTATTTAAATATTTATAAATTATATTTTAATGTAAAATTTGATCGTGATCAGGAACTGAAATCGGGTCGAATTTTTACCATGCGGATAGTTCACCGCCAAGCCATTGACTTCCTTAAGGAAAATATTAAAGTAAAGGAACCATTATGATAAGGCGGGTGTTTTTACTAAACGGATGAATACAATATCTGTGGATATTTTCTATCGAGCTTTGTTTTTTTAATTTTTGTGAACTTGTTAAAGTCTAAATTGTTTACGTATGAAAATTTAAAGGTCAAATCTTGTTTTAGCACAGTCAGGAGATAAGATGATAAAGGGTAGAACCCGTTATTTTTTTGGAATTTATTTCATTTTTTCAGTCTTTTTTTATCTGAATTAATAGTTCATTTATGAAGAAAATATCGAGTTGGATAAATCGTGCTCTTATGTTTGTCTGGTTTTTAAATGGGTCGTCATTACTTCGTAATTTATTTTAAACGCTTTCTCGACTGATTAAGATGTTTAATGCAGTTCACCAATTGGGTTCGTTTGTTTTTATGTCCGTCTACTTTCATTTAAAAATAAAGAAAATAATAATAATCAGCTAGTCTAATACCCAAGGCACCACCTTAGGCCTAAGTCATCAAGCGACTTTTGAAGCCTTTTAATTCAGGTGGCCGGGTTACAATGCGTAGGAGGGTGGTGGCAAGCCCTGCATGCCACCCGATCGAGCCATCAGCTCCCTACACTAAGGAGCTGTCTTAAGTGGCTTTATGTGCTTTGTGAATGGCAAGTTTTTCGCTTCTTGTTAATACATTTTTATTGGTGTGGATATTTTTATATCTACGATTCTTAATGTAGTCATTGATTTCCTTGGTGTACGAGTCATTATATGATATTGTAAATTGGACGGTATTGGTCTTTTCATGCGGTATGTGTCACAACGTCATCAGGAAGTCTACGAGTCGTCCACTAGCAGATGTCGAATATAGCTATTCTGCGGTATCTTCATCAAGGGCGAGTGTTAAAATAAAATGAGCGTTAAAGATACAGCAACTATTTCGTAAGCGACAAAAATACAAATACCCTCTATAGATATTTCTTTCATTAAAATTTGCTTCGTTTTATATTCAACTGATAAACTTATACTGTAAATAGGGTTAAATTCAATTGTGCATTGCTTTAGTACGTCTAACTCACTGTTGTAACTACTTTATTTCTAATATTCTGAATAAATTCAAATCGGTTGTTTCGTCTCAATTATTTTATTTATATTTAAAATTTTATACCGGGAGGGATAGAAGCAGGATAACGTTTTTAGTAAATAACTCTGACTTGGGAAGATATATCTTTAAGGGTCATCTTGAGAAATTAATACACCTAGGGACAATTCTTCCGAGGAGAGGTAAATTTTGGCTTGTCAACTTGTTAGTTTCACATCGAATATATATTCGAAGTGCTATGGACGAAATTTTTCTTAAGTGTTGGATGTTTGTTTGTCGTGGAAAGCGACGACAAGGTAGATGGAGCTGCGAAAAATAATTTTCTAATTTAGACAATACCGAGATTCAAACCGAGATTTCTGACCGCGTAGTCTCCAAAATAGACACCTTATTCAAGTAAGCAAAGTTGCCCTCTTTGGTTATCTTGCTTGAACTTTGGCCTTGAACACTTTTATAGTTTGTATAGCTTGTCCAGAGATGTCGCTCTTGTCTGAAAGTTTCAGTGCGTTTTTTTGTTTGAGTATTTCATCGAGCAGTTAGTTTGGCGGGAAGTTTGAATTAAACCCGTGTCTCCTGAGGGTGGGTGGGTTGGTCTCATTCGAAAGAACTCTTTTTTACGCCACTCACGCGTGCCGTTAATTTCTGCCCCCTCCGACCAACCCCCGAAAAAACAAGTTGGTCTCATTCGATAGAACTCTTTTACGCGCACAATAGAACTCTTTGTCGCGCACGCAGTGCCAATAATTTCCGCCCCCTCTGAGGAACCAACTTAAAGGGAGAGTTACCGAATGTTACGATATCGTACGCCACGAAAATTGTAATACGCCCTAAAAATTGCGATGAAATCATCGCACTGACGCGTCTTCAACTGAATTCCTATTTCCTATAAAACAAATCCGTCGCCAGTATGGTGCTAATTAAAGTGTTTCCTCTTTGTGACCCAGTCCAAAGCACATTTGCCCCCGCTTATAGCCAATGGCAAGGGCAGAGTTTTATCCCCGGATGTTTCCTCCAAAAAGTAACTAAAAGTGGACCAAAACATCTGACCCCCCGCAAACACGTGGAGCCAACTATAGGTGACCTTACTGACGCGTGAATCTCGTCATCAAAGCTTCCACAGGTTAAACAAATTCTTTCCTCCAAGGGTTAAGTCTCATTTTTCGAGCCGAACGATACCCTTCTGCATCTGTATCTAAAAAATAACTACACCTTTATCTATATATATAAAATCTGATGTTTGTATGTATATATATTGGTTTGTTACCTTCTATGCACGCCCAAGATAATTGCCCGATTCGCACGCAATTTGGCCTGTGGCATTGTGACCCCTGTCGTCAGGTTATAGGGGCGTCTTGAGATTGCTAACCTTCGTAGTTTTTGACCACGCGACCAATAACCGGTGACCGCAAGACCGAAACCCCTGACCTCACGCTGTCAAGAGACGCGGGTATTAAGAGACACGGGAGTTTAACTCTCTGGCTCTAATTGCCTCACTTAGCTGCTGCATGGCACGACCTTCGACCCTTTTCGCTTGCGTTCGTTCTCTTTTCTCAGCCCCCCCTCTCTATCTGTGTCACGCAGACACCTTTGCCCGGGCCGTATTAATTCCACGCATACCCATAATACCAACCGATATGCCATTTGATTTTAAACGCCTGCAATTTCCAATAAATCTTAGCTTCGCAATAACAATTAATAAAGCGCAAGGACAGTCACTTTAAACTGCGGGAATTAATTTAGAAAACCCATGCATTATATGGCGTGCTCAAGAGTTGGAGCTGCAAATAACCTGTACATAATTATTCCAAACGGAGAAACTAAAAATATTGTGTACAAAAAGCTTTATCATAATTACATCTTAAACTAATCAAAAAAATCAAATAAATGTTAATATTACAAGATATGATATTTTGCACTATTATCCGTTTGCAAATTAAAAAAATTCCTATTTACTATTTAAAAATAATTTAATTTGCATATTTAATGTCAAGGGCATTTGGTTTCCGTTTTCTAAACCCCAATTTACTCAACTAGCTGAAAGCACGGCCGGAGGCCGGGATTCTCAGCTAGTTACTTCTATACCTCTAAACTGTGTGCAAGTTTCAGTTCTGTCAGGTAAACAGCGGACGCAATAGCCCCCTTTTTTATTTTGGGCGTGATATTTGAAATTAGTTTATTTTAACTTCTGTTTCACTTTCCTTATTTAGGTTTAGTTACTAACATTACAAAAATTAAAACAATTGTTTTGTCGTTTCTTCCAAGTTTTATAATTTTTTAAAAAAAATTATAATTCCGAACATTAATTTCTTTTCCGGCCTTTGATGGCGACGTGAGAAAATACCAATTTATTCACCGAAAATACTACTTAGGGATTTTGATCTTTTCGACTAAATCATAGACGGGAAATTCGAAAAAAATATATTTATATTTCACCAAAAGTGGGGTAACAGGTAAAGGTCAAAGGTCAAACAATTTAAACTGTTTTTAAGACTGAGAAATTCAATAAAGAATTTTTTAAATTTTATTCTGGTTTTATTACGAAAATGCTTTAAAATAAGCTCTATCCCATTAAAATCAGACTTTTGTTGACGGAGATATCAATTTCCAAGTTTTCTGTGTCGAGGCCTTTTTGGCCTTTTTTCGTAAAGTTCTATAGCGAATATCTCAAAAACCGCTTATCGCACAATAAGAATAATTTGTAAATCGTCTTTTTCGACTAGAATAACCCGTAAGGCAAATTTTTATCCAAAACTAAAAGGGTACGGTGGAAAATTTCAAAACATTTGCTCGATTTGTCGTGGAATGATCCTGTAGATCAAAAACGGACAATTTTTCATTGAAATAATACGTCATGAAAAACAACAAGTTGGTACTACCCAAAAAGGTTTACGTCTCATGAAAAATAAAGTTAGAGAAACCTATCTAATTTGAAATTATCGTATGTTTGTAAAGATAAAAAAGGGACTGTTTTTCAAGCCAAATCATGTTAAATAATTTTTTAGAGAAAATAAAATTTACATAGTAGAATTCCAAAATTAACGCGTCTTATTTGGGGCAAGAATGTTGCAAGAAGTCCACGAAACCGTCTAATTTATGCCAACTGAATTTCCCACGTGTTTTTTTTATTTTGCACTACTCTGTCGCTTAAAACGTTGCTCCATTTTAGAATATAAAGAGACACAGCTTCATTTTAAAATACTTCTCTGAACGTTCTCCAGTAAAATAAAAAGATGCCTCGTTATACCTGTGAACAGCGGTCCAGGATGGTCGAATTATACTACGGAGATGGTCAACGAAATGCACGTGAAGTGAGTCGATTATTTCAAATGTTGTAACTTGACAGTGTGTCAGGATTTATAGCTCGGTGTACCTAATAACAAAGACCATACCACCGGAGGCCTATCATCATACTGCCCTACGCAAGCGTCCCCCTAGCCCAGACAGGTGACAAATCCAGCATGGGTAGCAGAAACCTACTACTGATGGTCGCACCTTTGACGCAAGCCACTCAACACAGCAGAAGGTGCAGCAATGGGTGAACTAATTCCCACTTCGGTAAGGAGTCAAACCCTTTGGAAAGAGCTCCTAAAGGGGAACGACGGGCACACAGCAGTCCAAGTAACCCGGCACAGCTGGCACCGGATATCCCAGTGGACCCCAAAAGGTCGGGAAACAGGCACCCTCTCCGATAGCCTGAGCCGAAGCCCAGTATCCAGTCCACACCTGACCGAAGTCGGAGGTTGTAGATAGAACCATGTGGATGCAGCTAACATCCTCCAGTACACCACCGCCCTCATGGGTTTCAGGAGCCGGGCACCGACTCCCTGGTAAAGCCACCAGTTATTGAACACTCTGCCCCTTGAGGGCCTTGTATCCTGACAGTCGTCCAAATCACCACACTCTTATCCGTGCTGTCCGTGACTTGGAAAACGACGGCAACGTGAATCGCAGATTCCGCGGACCAGGCCATGACAACATCAACATAGAACACACAGTTATCGCGTACTTTGTCGCCTACCCTCGAGCAAGCATAAGAATGGCCTGCTCTGATTTGGACTTGTAAAAGTACTACGTTTGGAGGGTCCTTGACCGTCATAACTATCACCCATTTCGTGCCACGCTCCACCAAACACTTTAAGATGGTGATCAGCAACTTCGGCTGGATTTCTGTAACTGGTTTTGTACTTTGGCCAATGGAAAAGAAGATTTCCTCCATTTGATTATGGTGTCCAACAAGTGCTCCTTTGAGAGAGACCGCCCATTTATTAGCCAAAATAACCACATGGGTGTGATAAAAATTCGCACTGGGGTTTCCTCAACGCAATCAGGTACAATTCCGTTTAAACGTCTGGGCTGGTCTTCTGAAAGATCGCGTTATTTTGACATTTTTTTCTTCCGCGTCGACTCAATGGGCAGAACTACCTAGCCTTTCTACAAAATTAAGTCGCAGACGAGTTGAAAGATGTGCCATTAGTCGACGTCCCACGCCTTTGGTTCCATCATGACGGTGCACCTGCCCACCAAGAAAGACACGTCGTGCAGTACCTTAACAACGAGTTCCTTGGGCGATGGATAGGCAAGAAAGGTCCAGTACGATGGCCTCCGAGGTCCCCAGAATTCGCACTGCCGGACTTTTTCCTGTGGGGATTCGTTAAGGTAGAAGTGTATAAAACGCCTGTCACTAACGAAGAAGATCTACGGAAGAGATGGTCTGTGCTTCGTTTCAAAATATGCTTCATCGCGCACGGATTTGTATTGCAGCGGATGGTGGAATTATTGAACCTCATTTAAAATAAGACACGTGAATTCTGGAATTCTACTGTGTAAATTGTATTTTATCTAAAAAATTATTTGAAATGATTTGGCTTAAAAAACAGTTCTTTTTTATCTTAACAAACATACGATCATTTCAAATTAGATAGGTTTCTCTTTCTTTTTCATGAGACGTAAACCCTTTTGGGTACTACCAACTGCTTTTTTTTTCATTACGTGTTATTTTAATGAAAATTGGTCCGTTTTGACCAAACCTATCTCATTAAATGTTTTCGAGTACGCTCTACAACTTGTTGATTGAAAAGTTTCGTCTACCATCTGACGTTCAAAAAATAAAATTTTAAAACGGTGAAAAATTTCACAATGTTTCTGAAAATTCCAAAGGACAACGGTCCTCCCCGAGAGAGTATATCCTGATAATTTCACATTTTTAGCAACTATAGTTTTTGAGAAAAACGCCTAGCTGGACCGATCAAATTAAGACACCCTGTATATTTGAATGGACGGATATATAACTTTTACTAATTGAAATGCCAATGAATTCTGACCAAACGGACTTAAATAGCAAGGTCATTCAAAAAGGTTAAGTGGTTTGAAGCTTTCTCCCGTAACACGTTAATTCGACCTGTAACAATACCTTCAAAAGAAGTTGGCACGCTTGCCAAAATATACCTCTAATCAGAAGAATTTTCCCTTGGGCGTATTAACTATTGGACACTGCGCTCAACAATATTTCGCCATATTCAAATCCTTCTCCAGAAAAACCCAATCCCCGTTCTATCCCACCAGAAGAATATTTTTTATTATAATTATTTTAAATATTACAAATGTAATTGCCTTAAACAAATTTCCAATATCAATAGAACAAAAACTATGGAACGCCATCCAGGTCAAAATTATGAATAAAAAAAAACAAATGTAGGGAAAAATATAAATTTGGCGAAAATAAATATTTCTGTTGTGAAAAATATAAAGGCCAAAAAAATATTTTCGTTGGGAAAAATATAGTGTTTTGTGATTTTCCAATGATATAATTGCTAGTGATTTTCACGGCAATATACCAGTGCTACCGAACCCAACCCAACCTACGGGCGACAGCTAAGATATCCATAAGTAACCTTATAAAAACGGTATCGTACGCTAACTATTGTCGCCTTACGGCGCCGCACGTTGGCTGCGCTCTCGTGCTGTGGGTGCGTGGCGCCACCTTAACCCCATTCTTGCTAATCAAGCTGGGCCTTCTACACTTCAACCTAAAGGACAGTACCTAACCATATCGTACCGAGTTTTGTCCAATTCAAATATTTTCTCAACACAAAATATTTTTTGTCAACCAAAATATTTTTTGTCAACGCAAAATCTTTTTCTCACCCCAAAATATTTTTTTTAACACAAAATATTTTTCTCACCCCAAAATATTTTTTATTTTTAAATTTTTAAATGAATGGCGTGAAAAATAATAATTTTCCATTGAAATATAAAAAATATCGAAATTTTTTATTTTGATCTGGATGGGTTTTCATAAAAAAACCAATTTCAGACCCAATAAATAAATTAATAATAAATTAAAAAATCAACAATATGAGAAATAGAATATACAAGATTTTAAATTATTAGAACGCTCACGAAACGATAAATATACTATTTTATAGACAAAAACCAACCCCTTGTATTAAAGGTCTTAAACAATCAAATGTATATGGAAAACAAAAGTTAAAGCGAAAACCAAAACTATAAAGAAAGCACTAATAAAAACTGCATGGGCTCATGACGACAGCCCAACGAAGCCGATAAAAATCAAATTAAAAATCGTAGACATGAATTATCCCCAACATTATCAACAAACAAGAAAAATATATATTATGATAACCCAACTAAGAAAAAAGTTAATTAAAATACTTAGGAATCAAGAAGTCAATATAAATACACACAGTAATAAACATTGTATTAACGGAAATATGCAATAAAAATATTTACTAATAATAATGACGCGGCGGCAACTCTATAGCGAGCCGAATAATGCAGTGTCGCCGGAGGCGAATAGTCCGTCATTTCGGCATTGGACTTGGACAAAATTAGACGTGACTGTTTTTAAGTCAGTCTAGGAAATACGGCGGAGCGTTTGAAACAGTGATTCGCTTAGGCGCCAAAACGATAAGGAGTATGTATATACATTCCGTACGAAAATCTTAACCATTAGCAATTAGTTGCTAGGACCAGCTGGCTTCTTTAAATTATACTTTAATTGTTCCCTAAATTCGAGCCGTGTCAGTTATTTGGGGTGGCGGAGTGGTTAGGACTTTCGCCTTGCAGCAAGAGGAGCCCGGTTCGATCCCTAGTCTAATCGTCTGGTGTGGCATTGTCACCGACTATTGAGTTGGACCTTATTTCTCATCATCTACGCTAAATGGTCAAGCTTACTTATGTTTTCTTTAGAAAAATTTACCAAGTTACTTGAAGACATAGGCCCTATGAACCAAATGACAAATATGGTTTATACATATTGGAACACCAGCCTATTTCCGCCAAGATGCGACGCTCCCCTTCAGGTGGATAAGACGAGGTGGACCAGTTGCGTAACCGGCACGATCTCAACCCGTTCGATTGTTTTCTCTGGGGCATTACGAAAATCATTATCAAACGAAACCTACTGCTAACAGTTCACTTACCAACTTCTGCCACTTGTTAATAATTGAATCGTTTCATCAATAAAAACCAATGCCAATTTAAACGGAATATAACATCAGGTTTTTTAGTGTGGAACACCAAAACTTGGACCATTTCCCGCTCCATCCTCTGGCTTTAGATATTTTTGGCGCTGGTTTTTGATTTTCCGCCTAAATTGTTAACATAAAAAACCTGAAAAAAGACTTGAGGTTATATTCCCTTTAACGCAAACAATTTGTTTCAAGGTAGAATATCGTTGGTACATTTGAGCGATTTAAATTGCTTTAGACGGTATTTTTTGTTTGCATCGAAGCAATGTAGTACCCATGTTCTTTAGACTCATCTGGACCCAAAGAACACGCCCTAGATTTCACGACATGCTTATCCGGAACCCCCGGTATATTAAGCTCGGTTTCGATATTTTTCCTTGTTATTTTTTCATAATATTCTAAAATGGTCTTATGAACAAAATACTGAAAAAATCTTAACAGGTCCAAAAAGATAAACCCTTGCAGAATTTTAAGATATTAGAAACTGAAAGAGTAGCTGGGACCCATATGGATCAAATAGGCCTTCGAGTAAAAAAATGTTGACTACTTAACTATTTGCTTACACATTTGAGTTTTAAAACTTATTTTTTTTGGTAAAGAGATACTAGGTTTTTTTTGTCTCCAGTATCTCTAATAAATAAATCTGCGTTTTAAATTTTGTTCACGTTCGAACAGTCTCTTTTGGAACATTTTTTGAAGGATAAGCAAGATATTGTTCGAGATCTCACGACGAACAGCTTTAAGCCGTACATCGTATTATCATTTAACGTGCTTCAATTCATTCTACATAACATACCAAACACAAGGTTGGTTTTATTAGAAAACTAGCTTTAATACCCGGCTTCTCGTACGTAATAAAAGTACGGCACCATAACAAAACCGTCTTCAGAAAACTTCGTATAATTATTTCCTTCTGACAATTCTTCCTAATAACATTTGGGAAAGCTAACTTTAAGTTTGTTCTTTAATTAGGCGACTGAAAAGCTAACTAAGATTTATGAACCCAGCAAAACTCGCTAACTTTCAATACGCGAAAGAATTCCAAAAAATAATACGGTAAAGAATACGGGCGAAAAGCAAAACTCGCTAACTTTCCTTACGCGATTTTCCCCGCTAAATTTTCTATTTTTGGAGCCTTTATAATTGTTGACCGGGGACTAATTAGCGGCTTCGGGAGAGCGAAATTGTAGGGGACAACCGGAACTGGTTCAAGAGAGATCGAGAGGACGAGAGCGAGGGGGGAGAAAACTTAGAGGACGATCGCCCGTTCGCAGACCGAGAGGGAGGAGGAGAAAACGATCGGTCCACGAACAGGGGCCACAAACATACAAACATTGAGGATTATATATAAGACTAGCCCTCAGCCAGTTGTGTGTTTCGAGGCGCTTCACCCCAGTAAGGCACTCATGCCCCTTTTCCCCATGCTTGAATTACCAGAGTACCCTTTTTCCCCGCAAAAATAACAAAAAACTCGCCTTTATCTCTCGTCGCGAACCGCCTGTACCCCTGTATACCTCCTGTACCCAATGGCCGATTTGCTACCCCTCATGACGAACAGAAACAAATACGCTCGTCCCTAAAAATTTAAGAAACCGAGAGACCGCCTCGCCTCGCAGAACGGCGGAAAGGCCGGGAAGGTCGAAAGCTTGCCGCATTCCTCCTCCCAGCTTTGACAATGTTACCTACTGCTGCCCTGACTGAGTATATAAAGACTCCGAGAAACCGAGCAGAATAGCGTGGAAAACAAGGAGCCACTACCCATACGAGCAGATTTTACCACTCGACCGACTTAACAGGATAAAAGGCAGTCCCGATTTCCTTATTGACTAATCCAAAGCCCGAAAGTCGGTGGTTCAAGGTCGACTATAATTAATCAGCGTGGGAGGCGGGGGGAGGGAGACGTCGCTGGCGCCTCGCTATATCTGCCTATAGGCTAGTTGAACCACCACCAGTAACAAAGCAAAAGGCAGTCCCGGTTTCTCTCGGTCCCGTGCCGCCTTTGTCTTCTCCCGGTTCTCCCCCCGCCTTTGGTACCTTTACTGACTAAGCAAAAACCCAAAAAGGCTATAGTTGAGCCACTAACGAAGTGAAAGGCAGCAGCTTCTCTCTCCGTCCCGCGCTGGCCTTCTCTTCGCCGCCCCGCCTTTGGCTTAATGACAGACTAAGCAAACATTCCAGAAAGCTCAGACGTACGACCAATTCGTCAACGGGGTCTCGATCGAAAAACGGTTTGAAAGAATTTTTGGATTGCCTTCAAATTCCTTCTGTTGCCGACGTCACCCAGATGAGATCCCATTGATTTTCAATTGGATCTCATCTCAGTGACGTCACGATGTTCGTTAGCAACGAAGTTACCAACCTTAGCCCTTAGCAACCACAGCGTATAGCCTAAAATTTACTAACCTTGGACCAACGTACCAAGCGCTCCTTATAATATAGACTAGCCGAGAAGCCCGCCTTACAGGCGGCCCCTCAGCAAGTTTTGTGTTTCGAGCCACTCCACCCCAGTACGCCCCCCCAACCCCTTTTTCCCATGGCATAATTTCCGTGCCACCCTTTTTCTCATAGTCGAACCACCGCAGAAAGGCACCCTGCCCCTTTTACCTATGCGAGAATTTCCGTGGCACCCTTTTCCCCATAGTCGGATCAACGCAGTAAGCCCCCTCCCTTTTTTCATGTGATAATTACGGGGGTACCCCCAGTTAGGCCATTCCTCCCCCTTTTGCCCATGTGATAATTACCGTGGTACCCACCTCCTCTTTTTCCAATGTGATAATTACCGTGCTACCCACCTCCCCCCCTTTTCAAATGAGATAATTACCGTGGTACCCACCTTCCCCTTTTCCCCACCTCCCCCTTTTCCCCATGTGATAATTACCGTGGTACCCACCTCCCCCTTGTTCCCATGTGATAATTACCGTGGTACCCACATTCCCCTTTTCCCCATGTGATAATTACCGTGGTACCCACCTCCCCCTTTTTCCCATGTGATAATTACCGGGGTACCCCTCCCCCTTTTTCCGATGTGATAGTTACTGTGGTACCCCTCTCCGCTTTTCCCATGTGATAATTACCGTGGTACCCTCTCCCCCTTTTCTCCATGTGAGAATTTCCGTAGTACTCCCCTCCCCCTTTCCAATGCGAGAATTTCCGTGGTACCCTTTTCCCCGCAAAAATAACTCAAACTCGCAGTCGTACCAACCCCATATGTACCCCTTTAAACCCCCGGTATCCAATGGCTGATGCATAAAGGCCACGGGACTAACGTACGCCGAGAGAGCCACGGGCTGCGTTCAACAACTATCAACGGAGAAAAACTAAAAGTTGTTGTAACGAACAAAATATCGTCTTCTACCCCTTCTTTAACTTTGTCGAATGACGTCACTATACCGATAAGCAACGGAAAAACCATCTCGCTCAGCCGATGTTTCCGCTGAGTCTCCGATGATCAACGTGACGTCAAAACCGGAAGTCAAAAAACCCGTTCACAAAGAACCGCTGACCGTTGATCTCAGCGCTGAGCTTTTTTAGAGTTGTTGAACGCAGCCACGGGACTTTCAAATCGGAACGACCCCGAAACCCCCCGGCCCCGCCTGCCACCTCTCCGTTTCCGAAACTCACAGTCCTTCTGAAACTAACCCATACGATCTCCCCCCTCCTTGGCGGCGGAAACAGAGAGAAAATTTGGGGTGTATTGCGTTTTGGGACAAACACGGCCCAACTCTCAGGGGCGACAATTTTGAGAAAATAGATAGTCGAACCACCTCAGTAACGAAGCCAAAGGCAGTCTTGGTTTCCCTCTGTTCCGCGGGTCGCTTTTCCCTCGCCGCCCCGCCTTTGGCTTCGTGACAGACTAAGCAAACATTCCTGAAAGCTCGGACGACGACGACCAACGTACCAAGCGCTCCTTATAATATAGATATGGATAGTTTTGCCAAATCCCGATTTGCGTTCTGATTCCAAAAAAAACATTGTTATCAAAATTGAAAAATGGTCTTCGGTTTACAGAGGACATCGCACTTCTTCTATGGCATTTGGCTTTCGACCGATTTTTTTCAAATTGACATATGTTGTTAAGCTTGATCAAAAGAGCAAAATTGTCCATTGCCATTTTTCCCTAGCTCCTATAGTTTGTCCAGTATCAGCGGTCAAAAGTGGACAAAACTTAGCATAGTCTATTTGTTAAAAGGAGTCACGGCCCATCGGTTAGCGCTCTACGCTCGCGCGACGCTAGTCCGGGCTCACTATCAATAGAGTTTTCTTGCCAAGATTTTTACACCTCTACTTCAATATTAATTATTTCTTTTCTCGAAAATTATTATTCGATGAATTTTCTTACGTGGAATTATTTATTGTTCAATATTCTATGAGCAATAATAAAATAAAATAAATATTTAAGATATCAGAATATATATGGTTAACAGTTTCGTTGAATCCCACATTCAACACTCGCTGATAGGTAAGAAACAGTCACTCAACAACAGATCAAACACTTATTTATCGCTATCGATACAGCACAGAGTCGGTTAAAGTCACGGTCACACGACAGTTAAGACTCAATACTTAACTATTTATTTACTGAGTTCGTTCATCGTCAGAGATGGGCAAAAACCAATTTTCAGAGCTCACACTCCTCTCCTTAGAGTCAGATGTTGGAGCTCGCACTCGCGCTCTTCTCTTTTTTTTCTCAGAAGCTTGAGCTCGCGCTCACACTCTTCTCTTTTTTTGGTGGAAGCTTGAGCTTGCGCTCGCGCTCTTCTCTTTATATGGCGGAAGCTTGAGCTCGCGCTCGCGCTCTTCTCTTTTTTGGCGGAAGCTTGAGCTCGCGCTCGCTCTCTTCCCTTTTTATCTCCGAAAGTGGAGCTCGCACTCGCTATCTTCTCTTTTTATATGCGAGAGTGAGCTCGCGCTCGCGCTCTTTTCTTTTTTTATCCGAAAGTGGAGCTCGCACTCGCTCTCTTCTCTTTTTTCATCCCAGAGTGGCGCTCACGCTCAAAATAGTTATCCCACTCTTTTGAGCTGAGAGTGCGCCCATCTCTGCACGTGACCCCCGCGAATTTAAAATTTCGTAACCAAACCCGCACTTTTATCGTTCTTTGTCAGAGAAGGGCCAACTTTGACGCTCGCGCAATATCGGCCAACCCATTCGCCGAAATTCCATGAACAAGGATTTTCCCGTTATAAATTCGGCGTTCAGCGCCACGCTCGTTTTTATTTTAGCATCAATGCAAAAACTATTCCAAAAGTAATTTTCCGCTAGGGGCGCTCGACGCCGAGAGATAGTTTTGTTCGTAGGTTAACATAGAAAATTCAATGAATGGGCTGGCCGCTATTGCGCGAGTTGGCCGTGGTCAGAGAAAGAAAAACCGCCATCATCTCCAACGGTTCGATGGTCCGACCTGGCAACCTCTGACTCAGAGGTCGGAGATCACGCTCTTTTTATATCCAAGGCAGGCTGCAGCTCGCCGCCTTTTTTTTTAAAGAGAACGGAGCTCGCACTCTTCTCTTTTTTATCCGAGAGCTGAACTCGCACTCGCGCTCTTCTCTTTTTAACCGAAAGTGGAGCTCACGCTCGCACTCTTCTCTTTTTAACCGAAAGTGGAGCTCACGCTCGCACTCTTCTCTTTTTACACCCGAGAGTAAAGCTCGCGCTCGCGCTCTTCTCTTTTCATATCCGAAAGTGGAGCTCGCGCTCACGCTCTTCTCTTTTTAACCGAAAGTGGAGCTCACGCTCGCACTCTTCTCTTTTTACACCCGAGAGTAAAGCTCGCGCTCGCGCTCTTCTCTTTTCATATCCGAAAGTGGAGCTCGCGCTCACGCTCTTCTCTTTTTAACCGAAAGTGGAGCTCACGCTCGCACTCTTCTCTTTTTACACCCGAGAGTAAAGCTCGCGCTCGCGCTCTTCTCTTTTCATATCCGAAAGTGGAGCTCGCGCTCACGCTCTTCTCTTTTTAACCGAAAGTGGAGCTCACGCTCGCACTCTTCTCTTTTTACACCCGAGAGTAAAGCTCGCGCTCGCGCTCTTCTCTTTTCATATCCGAAAGTGGAGCTCGCACTCGCGCTCTTCTCTTTTTTCATCCGAGAGTGGCGCTCGCGCTCAAAAATAGCTCTCCCACTCTTTTGAGCTGAGAGTGCGCCCATCTCTGTTCATCGTGCGATCAGAACGTCGTACGAACAGAACGAAACCAAAGTCCAAAGACGACGCTTGGTTTTGGGAAGCACCCTGAATTTCGGTAAGAAAACTCTATTGATAGTGAGCCCGGACTAGCGACGTTCCAACGTAGAGCGCTAAGCAAAGGGCCATGACTTCTTTTAACAAATAGACTGCACTAAGTTTCGTTCACTTTTGACCGCCGCTACTGACCAAACTATAAGGACAATTTTGGTCCTTTGATCAAGCCCAGCAACATGTTTCAATTTGAAAAAAATCGGTCGAAAGCCAAATCCCACAGAAGAAGTGCGATGTCCTTTATTAGTAATTAATAGTATTTAATCCCGTTATTCAATATTACTTAAGATCTCCAATTGAAAATATATTAGGTCTTTTCTGCTGCAACAAATTTCAATTTTATAATGAGATATTTCACATCACTTTGTAAAAGTAAGAGTTAGTTTATAGAAAATGTTAACGTTTATAATAAAATTATCAAATACACGTTTATTTCGATGTCACGCTTGTACTGTTATAATTCAGATATTACTTATGTCTTCTATACCTGCGCAGTTTGCTAATTACTTTTGTATTTTTTAGACTTCGTTACGTCAGTGAGAAATATATGAAACATGAGATTAACCCTGCTGGAAAAGCTTCTTGGTCTAACGCATTCGAATATAATGTAAGTTGTTCTATAAATAAGTGAAACTACCATAAACAGACGACAAATTTACGTTACACCTTCTATCTACTCATTTTCTTTGGTTGGACATAACCTGCCCAATTAAAGTGCAACACGGTAACAACTTTTAGTATGAACTTTATCATATACATCCTTAGAAAACACGTATATTGTCTTACTAAAATGTTCCTGTCGTTTTTGATGACGTTTTAAAGCAAGTGTCGGCTCTATCATTGCCTACGCTATTTTTGATTGGGTCTGTGTATCAAAGATGGCTATGGTTGCTCAGATCGCCGGGAAGATGCTTCCACCTAGAATCGACTTTCAAAAACCTTTTATCGTTTATTTTCAAGTCGGCAATTACGTGTTTGCCGAAAAGCCAATCCAAGGGAGGTTGAATGAGCACGTGATTACAAATAATCCTTCTGATACGTTATTACGATTACCCAATGAGCTAAAAGCATGCTTTTTGGCCACGCCATATAGGTAAATTATGCTGGGTAATGTGCCTAATCAACTTGTTTAAATTCGCACGGTGGCGACAGCTGTCGAGCGAGAACGCAACTACACTTGAGCTGACACTTGCTTTAAATACCGCTCTTTATATTTACCAGCAATATTTATTACATGTAAGCGAGGGGTCCGTCACTTCGATGAATCGTGTACGAGATTCCGAATCAAGGAATCTGGAATCAAGATTCTTGATTCTGCTAAGATTCTAGATTCTAGTCAGATTCCGTGATTCCGACATGATTTCTTAATATTCCGTGATTCCACATTTATTTTTTGATTCTTATTTGGTTCCGTAATTCTTGTTCGATTCCGTGATTCTTGTTCAGTTCCGTGATTCTTGTTCGGCTACACACTTGTACAAGATTCCTTGATTCATCTATTCGCAACCAAAACCAATCTAGCTGTTCGAATATTATAGAAAATGCGGTGTGACTAGGCAAATGACCAGTTAAAATTGGCAAGGTCAGTTTAAAAATGGAATCGAAGGTGGTCAGTTGATGGGTCAGTGGTTCACTGGCCCACTTAATTAAAGGGTCCCACTGGTGTTTGAAAAATCCAGCCCGAAAATCGAGTAGCAGGTGACATTTCATTCCTTACGTCATAATTTCGCACCGGAAATTGTAATTATTCGAAGGCTGGTGTGGCCTTTATTCGACTTGGCCTACGGATACATTTTATGGATTAGCTCAGGTATTTCAGGGCACGGGGTCGGAAGTCTAAGTCGATGGCCACTGCCACTCACTGGTTCACTTTAAAAAGTTCCTTATTTCCCACTCTGTAAAGGGGCTTACTTAATTTTCCGTTTGCTTGAGATGCAAACCTCACCCTACAAAGTTCCAAATTCGAGCCAACGCCGGGAGTAGGGGCTCACTCCTGTAATCCCAAGCGTCCGGGAGGCAGAGTTTGTGGGTGGCCCTGTGAGTCGGCATACTTTCGCCACTGGTGTCCCCACCCTTGTTTCCACGTATCCCCCGTTGGCGTGGCCGTTACACATATCTCGCCCGGATTTATCAAATGGACGAGAGGACTGAACTGTCCCACACGTTACAATCGAATAAAAAAAAATTGAGCCAACCAAATGATAATCGATTGTAATACGCCCGAGAATACGACGAGCTAATACCGAGGCTAATACGCTTGGTAATACGAATACGATTCAACTATAAGCACGTTGACACATACGCGATACGTCTAAAAAGGTTTCGAAGCTTATCAAATCGTTTTCTACCATAAGTGTGAACCTAGTTAAATCAGAGAGAATTTATAATATTATATATTATAAATCATCTCTGGTTAAATCGCTTAAAACCGTTTCAAATCACTAAAAAACCGTTTTCGGGCCTTAAAGCAAGTGTCGGCTCGACATCAAGTAGCTCTTTTTTCAACAGATGTCGTTATCGCAGACGCCAAAACAAGAGAGTTAAGTGACATATTGACCCAAAGGCGATAATTATAGGTACAACCCGCGTTGATTGAATCGTTTGTAAATTGGTGAATAACATAAATTACAGCAATTATAAACAATATTTTTACATGGGATATATAATTTAGGTTAAAGTCCACTAAATAGAGTATAAATTGTTTAATTATAATACTCAACAGCGGCTCTCTGACTACGTTATCATGGAGGGGGGGGGGGGCAGAATAACATGTAAAAGGTTGGTGTATATGGCTGGAAGCCTTCACACCATGCACACAGGAGAGGGACTCATTAACTACACTATCATCAAGTAATACAGAAAGCCCAAACAAACGTCTGAAAAGAGTTATAGTCAAGCTTGAATGGTTTTACGTAAAATGTCACAGGTGGCCGCAAAGACGTCGGAGAATCCGGCCTGTACCGCACTGAGGACGTAAACTAGATTGGCCGGCAGAGCCTTAGACGTAAGTGCCCGAAGAAGAAAAGCCCGAGCCGTCCGTCGCGATGGGCAAGCGAGTAAGGCGTGGGTAGCGTCATCCACTGCGACTCCACGCCGAGGTGCCCCGAGGGACGCCCTGCTTAACCGTAAAAGGTGCCGATATCTCTCCGTTGACTCGCACTTGGGAGGTACGATCTATTAAGAAGCTTGCACCCAGCTGAGAAGGTTGCCCTCCAGGGCGCAACGTTGGAGCTAATAGAGGAGCGCTTGGTGATGAACACCGCCGAAGGTGTCTTATAGATCCAGGAACACCGCTAGACAAAATTGTTTAGTTGCTAGGGCGCACTGTGCCCCCGTAGTCAACCGGAAAGCATTATCCGTCACCCGTCACCCGCCGACCCTTCCGGAAACCAATCGGTCTTGAGGATAACATATTTTTCTCCAGGAACCAAACCAGACGGCCCAGTAGCAGTTTCTCATAACGTTTTCCCACTCCTGTAATCCCAGGCGTCCGGGAGGCAGAGTTTGTGGAAGGCCGTGTGAGGACGACCACCAATCCCCCAACGGGTGGTCGGAATACTTCCGCCACGGGTGTCCCCACCCCTGACCCCACGTATCCCCCCGTTGGCGTGGCCGTTACACATATCTCGCCCTGATTAATCAGATGGACGAGAGGACTGAATTGTCCCACACGTTACAATCGAATAAAAGAAAAACTTTCACTTCGAGCTCCAGAAAACTTTGAATTTTAATGCATTTCGTGATAGTAATTTAATGTTACATCGCATTTCACGTTTACGTAAGTAATTTAGTTTATTTTTAAAAATAGTTCTAAGTTTAAAAAAATATAATTCTTTTAAAAAAAATCTGGGCTTCTAGCCAACTCAGGATGAAGCGGCCTTGCTGATCCGTGTGACTACTACCCCAGAGTGTGTTGTGGGCGTTCAAAGCGCGTAGGATAATAGGCCTATGTCAGCGCCAGCTGAGGATGCCAAACACTCCACAACCTTTTTCTGGTCAGTGAGTATTTCAGCCCCATTATGGAGTGTAAGGAGCTACCTGGGGCGGATCCCTGTTTTGAACCACCTAACCTGGTTCCAAACTTGAGGCAGGGGCGTGTGTGCATGTAACCTGTTGCAATAGGCCCTCCAACTAGCACGCTACATGTCACTAATCAGTCGTTTATAGACAGCCTTATCCCTTATGTTAGCAGCCTGGTCCAACAGGATGTCCGACCGCTGGGCCAGTGGCGGCTTAAGAAGGCTGGGTTCCCGGGGCGGCAGCAGTGCTTTGTGACACCCCCCAGGACGGTGCAGAAGTTTTCGCGGATCCGTCTTCTTCAAGTTTAATCGTTCTGATTTGCACCCCCCCTTCAGCTTCTCCGATGACACCCCCTGCTGCCCTGGTACCCGGGGCGGACCACCCCCCGCCCCCCCCCCTTAGGCCGCCACTACGCTAGGGCCATGCGACGGGTCTGACGGACTTCCTTGGCCTTGTTAGAACATCGTTCATCCCACCTTGGAGGCTGACGAGGATACGAGCCTCCCTCACCCTTTTTGATGGGAATCGCAGCCAGGGCCGTCTGGCGGAGAAGATTTTCTGCAGAGTATCCAGATAACGGAGCGTCCTCCAGTGTGTCATCCAACAGGATTCTAAAACGTTTGCAGTCCACCGCTGGGTAGTGCTAATGCCGTAGAACTTGTAGTGTGTGCTGGGCCGCCTATAAAAATAGGGAGATTATCATTTGTTCCTCGGTTAAAGACTGTCCAGGGGAGGGAGTGAGCCAATGTGGAGATTACGAAAAAATGGTCTTGAGGCTACACCACCTGAGTCATTGTCATAGATGTTAAAAGCGTAATCCAGTCAGTGGTAAAGCGGATCTTAAGAGCCAGCACTTCCATCCTGACACATCCTGGGGAAGGAAGCTGTACCGTCGGCAGAGACCTAGCAACCAGAATCGCAACGCCGCCCCTAGCGCCTTTCGCCAGGGGTGGGAGAGAAACGCGGTGCGCGCGGAACACATCATAAAATCCAAAGTGGACGTTAAAATTTAACTTCATTTTTCATTAATAGATGGCACCGCGGTCTTCACTCAAGTCGTTTTTTTTTCGAAGAATAAGATAGATTCATGGCCATCTCTAATAACAGGGGCCTTTTCATAATACAGGTGACAATGATAGAGCCGACAGTTGCTGTAAGTGTGACCGAGGCTTATGACAGTGATTCCTTAAATAAATTTTAGATTCCGTGATTAATCTTTGATTCCGAGATTCGCACGAGATTCCGTGATTCGTATGTGATTCATCGATTCGAGTAGGATTCCAAGATTCCGAAGATTCGAATATTCTCAAGATTCCGAAGATTCGAATATTCTCAAGATTCCGAAGATTCGAATATTCTCAAAATTCCGAAGATTCGAATATTCTCAAGATTCCGAAGATTCGAATATTCTCAAGATTCCTGATTAGATTCTTGAGATTCGGAACCACGGAATCAAGGTCCGTACGAGATTACTCGAAGTGACGAACCCCTCGCGTGTAAGTCACCTTTTTGGATATTGATATGATGTTCCACGGATTATGCTAGGCAGATTTCAACTAAATGTAACCGCAAATCTTAAAACAATTGTTTTTATAAATTATTTGAAATCATATCAAAATCAATTGACTTGTCTATTGTTTAAACGTTATAGATGGTTGATGCCGGATTATACCCCTCTGTGCTAAGGGATACTAAGCATAATACGCACTGGGGTACGCCATGCAATACCGGAAGTTTCGAGCTCGTAACCGCTGTTAAAAGTGGTAAGGATAGAGGCAAGCATCAGTTCTCGATCAGTGGACTATCTTGGGAAATATGGATGACGACGGCGTTTGTCATATTGATCTTGTCAATATTGCCATTTAGAAAAAAATTGCGAGCGGCGTCATCGATGAGAGGTGTGTGGGAGATTCTGGACGACCTTTGGTTCTATTCTTCACATTTATTGCAAAATGGTAAAAATCATTTCCTAATTCTTTGTTTATCTTACGCAATGAAATAACGCATTTTACATAAACAAATATGTAATAATCTTCAAGGTTTGAATGAGTTTTGTAATTCTCCTTCATTCAAGTTCATTTTTTGTGGGTGGCTGATGGCTACTTTCGTATTAATGAAAGCGTATTCAGGAAATTTGAAAGGAGCTTTAATATTGGAAAAGGGGACTTTTGTCAAATCACTAGAAGACTTAGTCGACAGAGAAGACTTGGTTCTTCACATTGGGAAAATATCGCATATAAAAGACTTAATTAAGGTAAAAAAATATTTATTTTTATTTATTTTAACAGTTATTTCCAATTACGAGGCCATTTGCTATTAAGAAATGGTTTATAAAATCCATCTCAATCCTTGTTATATTATCATGTGGTTCACTCTTTTACCATAGAAGGGTCATTTAAACACTTTTGTCTTATCGGAAACGGCTACCCGGGAAAGGTGGCCCACCCATACCAAAAACGTACCTGCAAAGTATTTTTCTATTTGGTCAAAATCTTCTGTTCGTGCTTGAGGGTTAACTTTTGAATTTTTTTGGTAAAAACCCTAAAATTTAATATTTTTCCGAAATGGGCCCGGCTGCATTAATTATGCGTTCTAATTGTCGCTCGGCGATGAAAAGTCACCATTAAGGACCATAAGCTCAAAATCAAAACGGTAAAGTGGCCCTTGTTCAAACGTGGAGGGGGAGGGGGTTTCTATGCGGATTTTCGCGGAAATCGAAGGTATTGTTTGTAAAGTGCTCGTGGAAATAAGGGAAAATATTTCACCTGTAAACAGAACGTCGTGTTATTGCCAAGCCTTAATATGTCGAAAAAGCTACCAGCTAAAAAACGTACGGCATGGGGAACACTTTTTGCTGCCGTAAAGGTGAAACATTAACATTATTTTAACAGGCACTATAAAAACAGTAACTTGCAGGTCCTGGCTCTCGTAAATATCACATCTTGGCGATTTCCTCGGAGGAAGATTTATTGAAGCGTCTATGCACTAGTTAAAAAAGATTGTTCGTTTATGAATCATAAGTTTTTTCCAATTTCTAATTTGTAATTGGCTTTAATTTTAGTTTATAATTTAGTGTAAATTTGTCAAAGCGCATACATCTTAACTAAAGATGTTTTGTATTGCATTTTGTGCCATTATTGTTGTAAACGGGAAATGGTCGTGAAATCGAGGGGTTCTCCGTGGAAGGGTTATTTTCCAAAGTGGTGCAACGAATTCAGGGCTTCGACGTAGTAGCTTTGGCCACTGGGCGATTTCAAATATTATTTGTCAGACCATTTTTCTTTATATGGGCGTGAAATGCGTTAGATAGAGCCCCCGTTTCTGAACTCATTGGACCCCAAATTTGAGGGTCAAGAAGAAAAGCAAGAATTTTCTGAGGACACGTTGCTTTTAGGATTTCCTCCAGTGCATCTATGCAAACGGAAAGCCTTGGATCCGTTATTATTCCAAGCAGAACATTTTCCGGCTTCGGAAAGAATGCGTTGGCCTGAATGGATGCATTCCCCACCATTTGGTATTTCAAAGAAAGATACCATGACCGCTCTATGGCTTCGAAGAGATGACGGCAACCACCAGCAATTGACTTCTTCTTTCATATAATGAACCACAAAGGCATGTACACTGTTCGTTAGAATTTAACTATTACTTCCATTTTCTTTGTGGGCCTTTTAATTGACATGTTTAATCTAAGAATTCTATTTGCAGTGGTAAGCCAGCGAGCCAGGTTAATAGGACCTGACTTTCGAGATGCAAGTTTGACCAAGCATTCCCCGCAGGAAATAGATTTTGCTCCTTTGTAGAGGTAACTCTGATCTTTGCTGAGGTCTTTTGGATTCATGTCAGGTAAGTCATATTCTATAGATTTGTAATTAACAATTTTAAGTGTCTCACAATTTAGAAGCTTTGATCCTATTGGACATGTGTAACTTTTGGGACCAGAAGAAGGGCGGTCAATAAATTTAAAAAGAGCTCTGAATGGGAGCTCATTATAATATAAAAGGCAAACTGCCCATTGCAAAGGACGACTAATGTTTTCTTCCAGTTTTCGAATAATGCCTAATTTCCACCATGTGTTGGTATTTGTGCCATTAAATTCAGAAACAACGACTTCATCGAACCGCCGTTAAGATCTTTCGTGACGTAATTTAAAATAGCATCACACTCATCTTGGGCAGAGCCTGATGGTTTGACAAGGTGACATGTATTTTGAGACAGGCTCAGCTATTAAGGCAAAATGTTCCTCCTTTACTAACCCAAGAGTTTTCAAAGTTTCATCCATTCTGCCATCAAAGTACAGCGCATATAGGATTTTCAAGTTGTGCTTCATCTGATTTTACGGTCTCATTTATATTTAAAGAGGTTTCCTCAGAAATGAAAACTGTCTTTTTGGCTGGCTGTAGCACACACCTGCCTACATAGTCGGCGGCGCTTGATCTTAAGTCATATCTCTGAGCGATTAATGATGTTTCAGATAAATGAAGTTTCAACTGCGATGACTGTGACTGGCTCCTAGTGAATCTGAGTGGTAAAGTAAAATCATCGTCAACTACACCTCCCCTAGCGGCATCGGCCGAAACACCATCCTCTATTTTAGGAGCGCCTTCTTCATCAAAGTCCCCATCAAAGTAAGTAACAGTATTATCTTGGGCAGTAGATGAAAATGATCTACCCTGACCCCTTTCAGGTTTCACTTTTTTTTGCAGCATGTTCTGCTCTCTTACGCAATTTTTCTGTTTCAGGACGATCGAATAACGAGATAAACATCAATCGTGAACTTTGATGGTCAAGATAAAAAGCCTGCTCAATAACTGGAACTTTCTTTTCTTTGCGGCATGAGCAGCAAGCCAAATCCTTGCATTTAAATAAGGCCATATAAAATAATTTTGAGGAATCCTTTCTGAATGAAGAAGTCTTTTGTTCCATTTTGTTATCTGATGTGGATTTTCTTTCAAAAGTGCTTTAATGGTAATGTATTTTGAGTTAAAATTTTGTTTTAGTTAATTAACGTATCTCTCTGAAACTGTCGGAATAATAGAAGATTATCTAATTGATTTTAATTTCAGAGTAACTTCATTTGCGGTATCCAGAAATTAAGGCTCCCCGTTGCCACCGGATTGACACCACATTGCCCATCTGATTTCATGGCAACATCTTAAAACGTCCGCCTTTGAATTCTTTATAAAAGCCAAATTTTGGACATCGGACAAGATCCCTCTTTGAAAATTTTGTCATTATGGACGCATAGAAACTAACGAGGGGGTGATCACTCCGCGTAATCGGTGTACAGAGCCGTACCTTTGACTGTACTAATGGGATTACGCGTAATCTTTGAAGTCCCTGCCTTTGGCAGTGGTAATCTAAATGTAATCCGGTGTACAGACTTTCTAAGAGTGGTTAGCCCCTCGGAAACTAACAACAGTCAAGAAGGCAATGACAACCACAACCAAACAGCTCGTCATACGCACTATCCTCTTTAGTATTAACTGTTTAGTGTTTAAGTTCGTGTGGGCTCTGGGTCACTTGTTTTAGTGCTAGTAAATGAGCAAACATCTGCACAAACAATGCTTCGTTTTGCCCGAAAATCCGCATAATAACCCCTCCACCTGACATTTGAACTAGGACAACTTTTGTGTCTCGAGTTTGAGTTTGTTGTCCTTTATGATGGCTATTCATCGCCGAGTGACCCTAAGAAATCAATTAGTAAATTTTTGAATTTTAACTAAAATTTCAAAAATTGACCGTCAAAGAACGAACAGAATATATTGACCGATTCGAAAAATATTTTGCAGGTGTGTTTATAGTATGGGTGGAACACTGCTCCCGGGTAGCCGTTTCCGATCAGACAAAAAGTGTTAAAATGACCCATCCTAATATGTGGTCGAGGGCAGCAACGACCAGTGTGTCTTCTGTGTGGTGGAGAAGTGGTTAGGACACGGTACTGTTGAGTTGCCCAGCGCTGACCGACCTCAGATATTGGAACCCAGAAAAAGAGGGACTTATGCTATTCCGAACACCTACCTTGGCTTCTTAGAAGGTCTTGGTAGGCTGATGATATCAGCGACTAAGCATATTCCCCTTTAAAGCGATAAATTGAGAAATTTAAACTAAGCGTCAATATTGAAAAAAAAAACGTATTTAACCTCACTTAATCTTACACTAACATTTTTATTTTTTTGTTACCGAGAGGCTACGCCTCCTCCTTGTTCCAAAAGGGACCATGTATCCAATGGGGTGAAATAAATATTCATTCACTTATTAGCGGCCCTATGAGAATCCCGCAGTTGGTCGTTGGTGGCAATTGGAGCGAAGACCTAAGGATGCAGTTGCGGCTCAATCGTAGTCGGGTTCGAATAAAAAGGAAGGTGCTGCAAAACCAATCGAGCTAGTCTTCGTTAGAATATTTAGTATTTTACTAATTTGGTTCTGTTCCAAATTTATGGAAAAGAAAAGTTAAACCATTATAATAAATTTTAAATATCATAATAGCGAAACAATGATCAAATGAGTTTTCACTTTTTTCATCTAGTCTATTGTCGAGCTAACTAGGGCACATTTTTAGAGTAGTTTCTTCATCAACTTCTTTTATTAAATTAATTTTACAATTATAATTAAATTCGAAGTCGCGTCTCAAAAACACCTCTTATGGCGGGAAAGATAAATTGATATGGAAATAATAAATACTTTTACGTTGAACCTTACAGCTTCAGCTTCCTCAGTTTTATAATTGTATAGCTGATTTATATCAGTCCTAGAAAATGAATTTTAAAAAGAACAGTAACAAAAGTGGCTTTGTGGAAAAGGAATGAACTGATTGACGGGTTAGTTTACTTTGACCCCAAAGAGTGACTGTGACCCTAAAGCATGACTATCATCATTAGCTGGCCATGTTGGCTTCGCAGAACCGCTCCCACCTTTCCGACTGTTGACCTTCGTGTTAAAAATAGATCATGCATATACTTCTTGTTAAAAGTTTAACACTGGCTTTTTTAAAATACGTCTCGAGCATTGAGATAGCAAAATGCGTTGTTTTTTTAATTTCTAAAACTATAACATTACAAAAATTATTTTTAATTTAAAGTAGAGAGCAATTAGTGGCGGAGTTTTTAAATTAAAAGGTATTTTTCGAGTCAGGATTCGGTGTTTGCTAAATGGGCTTGACGATGAAGTCACACCCATTTAATTAATGCCCCGCGCCTGCGTTTCACTTGTGACCTACAACTTCCTCAAGAGCTACAATTAACAATTGTGTCTTTATTTTAGAGTGATAAAGGATATGACTATAGAACAATTAGAAAGATTGGTATACTAAGAATTGTATATTTCGATTTTATGGGTAAGAGTCATGACGAAATGAAAAAGTCCATCGCAAGTGGTAAAGGAGCCACCTTCTTATTTTCATCCAACAAAAATACCTTAGTTCTTTCATTCGAAACTTACTTGAAACAGTTTGGATATTTAATACACTTTGGAAACCAATTGAGCGAATGCGTTCACGTTAATTTGGCCTACAACAAGAAACTCTCGAGGGAACATTTGGAACGAATTGATTATTTGTAAGATTGTTTAATTGTTTAAAGGTTTCTTAAATTCAACTTTAAGCTACTTATATTTTACTGTCTTATAAGTCAAGCGATATTAACAAATATAAGTTGAGCAATCCTGTTCATAAGTAAATATTAAAAAAAAACGGTTGATTTTTTCCGTGTTTGTGCCAGGGGAGATTGACCAAGTAAACGTAATGGAGTTCGAAATACGGTTAAGCTATTATTTTAAAGAAGAAAGCAAAACTGAACTGGACGCGGAAACGTAAGATACAACGAAAATAAAGGTGTGGAGGTTTTAAACATCATCCTCGTAACATGTTCTGATATTATATATTGCCAAGATGGAGTTGCTTGTTGAAACGTTGCCATGAAACTTATATCGAATTAAACAAATTGGTATTCTTTTCATATGAAAGGCATCATGTGCAATGAGTTATTTTCAAAAACCAAACGAGGCTTTTTTAACACTAGATGAACATTGATGTTCTTAAAGTGTGTATATTGTTTTGAGTTGTATATGTGTTACACTGACTGTAATGCTTAAAATGCTTAAAACTAGGCATATATAAACATCTTGGGCTAAAATATCTATTGTAAGGACCGAGGGTAGAGGGTCCCAAATGCTTACAGTTCAAAGGCGCTGGTCGCCCGCGGGTGAAAGTATTTGGCCTTGAGCAAGCGATGCTTCTTTGGCCGAGATGCTCGCTAGTTCCCCCGTAATTGAAGTTGCCAACTAGCCGCCACTGCGAGGAAATTCTCAGTAAAGTCCCTCGCCTTTTTCTTGTATTCCATTGCTCCATTTATAGTATTGTTAGACTCCCCCACTTTCGATGCCTGTTTTATTACGTTTTATTACTTAGAATGCCATACACTTCGTTTTAAATATTTTTAGTGTGTGATTTATTGTTGTGTACCCCTTGTCGGTCTTTTTGTAGTTACCCCGTGACATGTGTGTTTGTGTGCGACCATATCTTTCGCTTCGCAAGGACGAAAGATAAATACGAACTATAGTTTATGGTGTCGGACCCAAGAGCGTGGGTTGAAAGCCGTGATCTTCGGAGAAGTGTCATCACCCGAGTGGTGATTGGGCACTGTTAATTGCGCGTTTGGGTCACATGACCCAGAACGCATAAATAGAGCAGTTTTGAGCGCGAAACGGTGTGTGCCGGACGAGCAGTGAACGGAACCACGTCCGAGGTCGTTAAGAGCGACTCGGTTTAATTAAAAGTTAAAGTGACGGCACCGGTGACTTTCCTAAAACTAGTCGATATGACAAAGTATAAGTCTCACGCGTATACAGCGATATAAATAATAATAAAAAAAGGAACCAACAGCATCTACGCCATGTTGCCCACGTCAACATTACTCACCAACCTCTAAAAACGGCTCAGGAACCTGCAGGTCTCCACCGATCAGAAGCACAGCGTACCCGCTCTTCACCATGAACTCCTAAGTTTGATTTTATGTTTATAGTTATTTATAGTTGAGTCTCAATAGAGACTCAACGTTTAATCCTCATGTCACAAACTATTTTAATTCACTACCTGTATTTGTACATATTTGCTAGAGCTCTAGTTATTCCTTTTGTCGTTCGGTCGTGCATAGTGGGAAGTACTTCCAGGTTAGGTTACCATGTTTAATATGTTTAGTGTGTGTATATGTATTTAATGTTAACGTCCCCTTGTTATTAATTTTAAGTATTAACTGTTTATTCTAACGATCCCCTTTTGTTTATCTTTCAATATTAAAATTAAGATTAATGCCAGATCCTCGTTTCAGTGTATTTACTGTAAGCTCACATATCATACCCCTAGACAACTAACTGACCGATGTTTCGTTTAAACCCGCTAACTCCAATACCAGTGGTGGTTAGGCGGAGGAGAACCCGGAGTAAAGTTTGGTAATGTGTTAACCCGTTTGTGTAGTGCTTCTCCCGAAGCCTTGGTTCTTCGTAGGTATCCCCGTATGTTTGGGTGGGAACCTATAAAGCTAGTCTGTTTGTTGGATTTGGAATCAGGGAAAATAGTGGGAAGTTACGTCACAAATTGGGGGTATGTCCGGGATAATAGTGTTAAGTGCGTTTGTTGATAAGTATGAGTTAATTGGTAACTAAGAAACCCCCACAGCTAGCTTGTATGATATTGGTAAGTTTAGTGTTTTTTTTTTGTTCGCCAATGCTACCTACAGGACGCATGCTTTGATTTGAAAATTAACAATTTAAAAATTGAGAGGTATTTAAAATTTGAGAGGTATTACGACTCGGCCTTTATTGTTTTGCTTAATTTTGCCCAGCTGTATGAGTACCTATATTTTGTTTCTTTATTGTTTTGATTAATTTGCCCACCTGTATGAGTACCTTTAGTCGTTTCGATACTGACTTCATTGGCAGTCGTAGAGAGCGTTACGAGAAAAGAAATTATCTCCCTCCTACCAGTATGCCGTTAAGCAGGACCCCTATAGGCAATCCACGAAGGAGTCGCAGTGTGTCTCCACGTTCGTCGGATAACCTAGTTTTACCGTTGGCAGGCTTTGTGCTTAACTCCCCCCTCACTAGCGTACCTATTGTTGTAACGTCAACCCCTCCGATGAATGTATTTGCTGGCGGGAGTTGGGCCACTCAGTCTCAAGTCACTCCGTCCCATATGGCCGGAGGCGGTATAAGTTCAGGAAATATATTTGTTCCTATACCCCCCACCCCACCTAGTGTATTAGATCAGATTTTAAACCAACTGACTCAGTTGAGCAGTGATAATAAAATACTCCATCAGGAGATAGCCCAGCTTGAGAGTCAAAATGCCATAAGACCACAAGCCCCCTCCTTAGCTAATTTGCCCTCGCATAACCCTACGGGTCTACCTTTCCCTTCAATCCCCCCTTCTTTAACGTCCGTCGGGTCATCTTCCAACCAAGCGCCGACGAATTCCACGGCCAGTGTATTCACCCCTCATCCTTTCGCCAGCCCGTTCTTCCCGTTTACCGCTCCTACGAGCGCCCCAACTTTCGCAGGAAACCCCGTAGATGCCGGCCCGAAAGATTTTCTGCGCCGTGCGAGACAAGTCTGTATAACAAATAGTATCCCCGAAGATGCTTTTGTTCAAAGATACATCCCCTTGATGCTGACAGGCCCCGCGTTGGACTGGTTTTACTCGGAGCCCTCTTTCACGTCTTGGGACGATTTTGATAATAGAATTAGGTGTGCGTTTGAGCGGTCAGGTAATGACGAGTTTGTTAAAGATAAGATCGCGGAGCGTATTCAAAAACCTCAAGAGACTGTTTGTGAATTCGCAACGCAAATGCAGAAGTTTTTCGTGCAACTACATGTTCTTTTGGCGGGTAGAGAACAAGCTAGGCTTGTTTACCGAAACTTACGCTGTGATATTAAGAAACTATTGCCAACAAAAAAATATGACAAACTTAGAGACCTCCTAGATGACGCCATGATGGCGGAGAAATTTAATCGCGATGAATCCCAATCGCAGACTGTTGGACAGAAGACGGCTAGTACTGTTAAGCCCTCATTAAATCCCCAAGCTAATAGTTTTGCCCCCCGGTATGCTCCTCGCTCGAGTGCACCCGTTCTAAAGTGCAATAACTGTGGCCGAATGGGGCACAAGTCGGAAGAATGTAGAAGTGGTACGACACCCGTTAATTATTTTAATAAAGACGGGACGTATTACAACCCGAATATGAAGTGCTTTATCTGTGAACAGGTTGGACATCGGGCTAGATTTTGCAATAATGTTAAAAAGGATTCGGGAAACGTTCAGGCGGGCGGCGAGAGGTCCGGCGCGTCGCCGCCTGCGCGAAAACAATAGACAGTGATGCGTCGGGTACGGGACCAATTAGTCAGTCAGATTTTCAAATTGGTCAGGACTTTTTAAAAATTTATTTGGGGTCGATCCCGTGTCTCGCGTTAGTTGATCCTGGCTCAACTGATACAATAATTAATAGCGCTTTTAGACCCCTATTAGAGAAAAGTGGTCACCCCACTTTGAATAAAATTTCCGCCTTAAGGCAGCCGGATGGCTCGTTATTAGAAACCGACGGATCCGTTTGCCTTCCGTTCGGTCTACCAAAAAAACAATTAACCTTCGAAGCTTCTTACGCGACTGGAATAGGCTACGAGTGCATTTTGGGACGAGATATGTTGTACGCAACGGGTATGATAGTAGATTTTGGAAGCGGGAAATTTCGTTGGCCAGAAAGTATGGATGTATATAAATTTCAGTCTGATTGTCACAGTCTCTCTAAGGTTTACGCGCTTTCTTCTGCCCGTTTAGGTGTAGCTCGTCCCAGAAACACGGTCGATTACGAAGGGATTAGGAAAGCTCTCGAAACGTCCCCCCTTCAAGGCGAACAACAAGAAATTCTCGAAGAATTGGTATATCAGTCAAACCAATTTTCTCTACGGTGCCCGGTCGAACATCGCGGGTGGAGCATTATATAGAAGTCGGGGATAGTAGACCCCTCGCATGTCCCCCCTATCGCTTTTCCCCCGCCAAGCGCGCGCAGTTGGATACGCAAATTGACGAAATGCTGGAGCAAGATGTTATAGAACCTTCGGACGGCCCTTGGGCTGCCCCCTCGCTGCTCATTAGTAAGAAAGACGACACTTGGAGACTGTGCATCGACTATAGGAAGTTAAATAATATCACGCGGAAGGATGCTTATCCGTTGCCGCGCATAGAGGACATTTTAGATAGCCTTAACAAACCGAATTTTATAACCACGCTAGATATGAGAAGTGGCTATTGGCAAGTTCCCCTGCATAAATCACATCGAGATATGGCGGCTCTCGTTACCCATAGAGGTCTTTTTCGACCCAAAGTTTTAATGTTCGGGTTAACAGGGGCGCCAGCTACCTTCCAGAGGATGGTAAACAACTTATTCGGAAATCTAGCCGGTAGTGGTGTATGCGCGTATTTGGACGATATCATTATCGCGTCCGCCGACTTTGAATCCCATATCAAAACCATCGAAGTAGTTTTTAATCGTTTGTTAGAGGCAGGCCTTACGGTGAAGGCATCTAAAATACAGTTTTGCCAGAATGAGTGCAAAATCCTGGGTCATGTAGTTACCAGTTCAGGGATAAGAGTGGACCCCGAGAAAACGTTTACAATGAGCCAGTTTCCCCGCCCCCGCAACCTTAAGCAATTGCGCAGCTTCCTGGGAATGGCGAGTTATTACCGCCGGTTCATAGAACACTTTGCCAAGATAGCAAACCCGTTAACCTCCCTGCTCCATAAGGACCGTACATGGAATTGGACAGAGGACCAGGAAAGGGCCTTTGAAACCCTAAAAGGCAAATTGTCGTCGGCCCCAATTTTAAGTCCCCCAGATTATGACCATAAGTTTGTTATTTACTCCGACGCGTCCTTAACGGGACTCGGAGCTGTTCTCACGCAGAATATCGACGGTAAAAAGAGCGTCGTGCAATACGCTAGTCGTTCGCTCAGCAATACCGAGCAGAAATACTCTACGACTGAGAGAGAGTGTCTTGGCGTCTTATATGCGGTCGAGAAATTTAGACCTTATATAGAAGGAGCCCATTTCGAGGTATTTACGGACCACTCCGCAATTAAATGGCTCCACAGGCGCAGACTAGACATAAACGGTATTACGATAAACATCATCGAGATTTTGAATTCAACGAAGGCGATATGGTCACCCGAAAAACCCACTATCTGTTAAAAAAGGTTGATGATTTTTCGGCAAAATTGGCGCCGAAATTTGATGGTCCATTTAGGATCGGCTATAAGTTTTCACCGCATACATATAGGTTAGAGTCCCTTAACGGTAAACCTCTCAAAGGAACCTACAAAGTGTCCAACTTAAAACCTTACGTGGAAAGGAAGGGCTTCAGTTTAAATGATGATGATTTAAGCCTAGTTAATTTAAGTAATAGCGATGAATGTGAAATTCCCCAAGGTAGAATTTTAAGACCTAGGGACCCCATTACAAAGAGAGTCGTACGTCGGCCTTGAGTCTTTTATTGGTGATAAATTAAGTTTGTAGGATGGTTGATTTAGTTTGATTATTAAGAGTAATTTGGTGCACCTGTATATAGCATTGCAGCGTTGTTAATATTTTTGTTTGACATGTAATTTAGTCTACTATGTATAGCATGGTCTCACGAGGTCGTTGCGACTTAAAGTGGGGAGGAGTTGTAATGCTTAAAATGCTTAAAACTAGGCATATATAAACATCTTGGGCTAAAATATCTATTGTAAGGACCGAGGGTAGAGGGTCCCAAATGCTTACAGTTCAAAGGCGCTGGTCGCCCGCGGGTGAAAGTATTTGGCCTTGAGCAAGCGATGCTTCTTTGGCCGAGATGCTCGCTAGTTCCCCCGTAATTGAAGTTGCCAACTAGCCGCCACTGCGAGGAAATTCTCAGTAAAGTCCCTCGCCTTTTTCTTGTATTCCATTGCTCCATTTATAGTATTGTTAGACTCCCCCACTTTCGATGCCTGTTTTATTACGTTTTATTACTTAGAATGCCATACCCTTCGTTTTAAATATTTTTAGTGTGTGATTTATTGTTGTGTACCCCTTGTCGGTCTTTTTGTAGTTACCCCGTGACATGTGTGTTTGTGTGCGACCATATCTTTCGCTTCGCAAGGACGAAAGATAAATACGAACTATAGTTTATGGTGTCGGACCCAAGAGCGTGGGTTGAAAGCCGTGATCTTCGGAGAAGTGTCATCACCCGAGTGGTGATTGGGCACTGTTAATTGCGCGTTTGGGTCACATGACCCAGAACGCATAAATAGAGCAGTTTTGAGCGCGAAACGGTGTGTGCCGGACGAGCAGTGAACGGAACCACGTCCGAGGTCGTTAAGAGCGACTCGGTTTAATAAAAAGTTAAAGTGACGGCACCGGTGACTTTCCTAAAACTAGTCGATATGACAAAGTATAAGTCTCACGCGTATACAGCGATATAAATAAAAATAAAAAAAGGAACCAACAGCATCTACGCCATGTTGCCCACGTCAACATTACTCACCAACCTCTAAAAACGGCTCAGGAACCTGCAGGTCTCCACCGATCAGAAGCACAGCGTACCCGCTCTTCACCATGAACTCCTAAGTTTGATTTTATGTTTATAGTTGTTTATAGTTGAGTCTCAATAGAGACTCAACGTTTAATCCTCATGTCACAAACTATTTTAATTCACTACCTGTATTTGTATATATTTGCTAGAGCTCTAGTTATTCCTTTTGTCGTTCGGTCGTGCATAGTGGGAAGTACTTCCAGGTTAGGTTACCATGTTTAATATGTTTAGTGTTTGTATATGTATTTAATGTTAACGTCCCCTTGTTATTAATTTTAAGTATTAACTGTTTATTCTAACGATCCCCTTTTGTTTATCTTTCAATATTAAAATTAAGTTTAATGCCAGATCCTCGTTTCAGTGTATTTACTGTAAGCTCACATATCATACCCCTAGATAACTAACTGATGTTTCGTTTAAACCCGCTAACTCCAATACCAGTGGTGGTTAGGCGGAGGAGAACCCGGAGTAAAGTTTGGTAATGTGTTAACCCGTTTGTGTAGTGCTTCTCCCGAAGCCTTGGTTCTTCGTAGGTATCCCCGTATGTTTGGGTGGGAACCTATAAAGCTAGTCTTTTTGTTGGATTTGGAATCCGGGAAAAGAGTGGGAAGTTACGTCACATGACATCATTTGTTTCCGAAGATAACTAGAATTCCTACACAGTACTGATGCACTCAAAAGAGTGTAATCTCCGGCTTGAAGTTCAACTCTGGTGTTCCTTACCAACTAAAACGTTTACTTATCTTTTAAGTATTTGCAGAAATTTTGTTTGTTATAAAATTTCTATGTTGCTCAATATGGTGTATGAACCAAAAAACATATTTCAAAACAAAAGAGAGAGGAATGATGTTTAATATGTAGGCATATGAACAATTCTTATGTTTCAAGCTAGATTATATGCACGGGAAAACGTCGTTTAAATGGAAGAATAATAACGTATTAGCATGCTTTATAGCGGAAACATGTATCACAACAAACGGGGGTATTATTGAACTTTATTTATGAACATACACACATTTTTGAAGAAAAAAAATTAAACCTTTCAAAATTTTTCTGAAATTTATACGCATATCTTAAAAATTTCAAAACGACTATTACAGTTCTTGAAATAATAACCCTTCGAAAAAAATCAAACACCCTGTGTAAAGCTTTGACTTGTTTAATGTTAAATATAAGTACTTTTAACTTTAACGGAACACTTTTCGGACTTTAATATGATAAAAAAAATTGTTAAATTTATGTCTAAATTGTATATATGAAGCACCTTTACGCCTAGAGTCAATAACAGCGATATTAAAAAAATCCCCACTACTTGGAGTAAAAAGCCATTCTAAGGAAGGAATTTAAATGCCCCAACAGCCCATTTTCGTTAGTTTAGTATTCAAATGCCTCGGTAGTTCTTTACCATTATAAAGGAATGCAAATGAATCAAAAGCTAATTAACGTTCCAATAGTATTCAAAAGGCTGATAGGCCTTCTAGGCAAACTTTAATTTTTTGAGACTGAAATGTTAAACCAGTATCTCGATAAATTTATCAGAAAGCCGCCAGTTTAATATCACATTCACCCTCGATTCCGCGTCGTGAAGACAGCTAATTTTCTTTAGAGCATCACACTTAAACTCTCTTCGACCAATGTTTATAGTTTGGCCTGTACTATATTTAAAGCCTCACTCGTAAAACTCTCGAGGAGTTTCTTGTTAAAACACGAATAGATTCTCACGAAATTAAACGGCCTTGATTTTAGTATCCTTTTCGCTTTGGGTATTTCTATCAATCTGTCCACTTCTAGAATACCCCTGCTACTACTCCCACCTAATGAGATTACAACAAACGAATAACCCTTACCTAAAAAAAGATATACAAATTTTACATACACTTTCAAAGAATTTAAAAAAACTACGTTATCAATTCTTTTTAAAGTTTGAAATGGTTATTTGTATTTATTAGTTTCATAAAAAACAAAGCTCATAGAAAGGTGAAATTGTAGGTAAACCTAATAATATTTTAAGGGAAATTTTTATAAATTAATGAATACTGTTTAATTTTTTGATTGGTTTTAGAACTTCTCGTTTCGTGGAAACAAAGCAATCTGAGCCTCAAAGGAGGAAATCGGCTTGGTTGACGCGTAAATTGGTATTTTCTTCCAGTGGAGTAATACAAGATAATATGCCGATGGATCTCTGGTTTCTACTCCCTGTTTTCAGAATATGGTTACTTCCAATTTCTATTTCAGTCTTAGTCGCATTTCTTGAGATTTGTCTCGCTAGTGTGGCATGTCCCTAGCAAGACACAATCAAGCTTAAGAATTTATTTAAAATGTCAATTATAGTTACGGTAATTTGAACAAAAATCTTTAAGTTATTACACTTACAATTTGTTAGTTCAGAATTTCTCTTGTCTGAGCCTAGAGAAAAGCATATTTACACAAAGATGATAATTCGTTTTGCTTAAAATTTGTTGAAACATTCAAATATCAAAACGAAAATGCAAAGCAGTTTAGAGGCGGATATCAATATTCACAGATATTTCTTGTAAATAATTTTAAAATTAAGTTGTGAATTTTCGTCACATTTTTATCAGATGGAAATGTATATATTTGAACCTGGAAACCGCAAAAGTAAATTGAAAAATAGGAAATTGTAAAGGATAAATTGTCTTCGTTTATTATTTATAGTTTGGAGAGACTATTCAAATTAATTTTGTATCTAGCGCGCTTGTAAACTTAAAACTGTCCGTTAGTGTTATTTTTATTGATTTTGAAAACAAGACAGCAAGCGAATTTGGAGACGCTTGGAAAGCTTACATTGGCCCAGATTGACAATCGGGGAGTAAACCAAATTCAAAAAATTTCTGCGATAATTTTTGCTTGCATTTTTGTGTAAGGAGTATAAATTTTAATGCGTTATAATAATATAACTATCGTGAGTTTTTAAATTTTAAATTTCAATGGTGTATAAACATAATAAATTACAGCAACAAGGAGTTTGCAACCATATTTTCAAGTGAATTTTCGTCCATAAATTTTTAAAGAATTTTAGGCCTGCATTTAACTTACAAAGCCAATTTTAAACGTCTAGCACGTTTAATAAAAAAATTGATATTCGTGTTTACCTCAAATCTTTCCAAATCATTTATTTTAAAAACACATAGTACAAATTATTTTTTCAAAATAGTGTTTTGGTTTTACTAGCAATCTGTAGATTTGAACTATTATTTTTCACACTTTATATTACTTAACGTGAAAGACTATGAGTTATCGTCAATCAATTTTCATTGAAGACTTCGCATATATTGATTTTTTTAATACTTGATGTTGCATAAAAATATCAAAATGGGAAACAATGGTTGCCTTCCTAAATGTATTTTGAACAACAAAACTAATATAATGAAGAAAATTATAGTATTTTTTCTAAATAAGATTTTTACCTCTCCGAGGGGACAAAGTCCCCTAGGAGGGGTTATTGGTATTAGCTACAAAAAAGCACAGCCAACGTATCAAAGTAAAATGCTGTTATTTTAATCTATTCTTTTACAATTAAATATTTTATCAATATGCGCTTAAATAAATCATCCTCCAAGAAATCGCCCAGAAGTATTTTTTCAGAGACAGGACCCACAATATAGTGTTAATGTTGTTGTTGTGGAAAAAATAGAAACCTTACACCTGTAAACAGAACGTCGTGTTTTTGCCAAGCCGTAATATGTAAAAAAAGCTACCATTAAAACGAACGGCATGGGGAACTCTTGTTGCTGCCGTAAAGGTGAAATATTTCCATTATTTAAACAGTCACAATATGAACAGTAACTTGCAGATCCTGGCTCTCGTAAATATCACATCTTGGCGATTTCCTCGGAGGAAGATTTATTGAAGCGTCTATGCACTAGTAAAAAATGATTGTTCTTTTATGAAAAATAAGTGTTTTGAAATTTCTAATTTGTTATTTTCTAAAATTAGTGTTTCGCAATTTCTAATTTGTTATTTTCTAAAATTAGTGTTTTGCAATTTCTAATTTCTAATTTTCTAAAATTAGTGATTTGCTTTAAGTTTACTGTATAACTTAGTGTAAATTTGTCAAAGCGCATACATCTTAACTAAAGATGTTTTGTGCCATTATTGTTGTAAACGGGAAATGGTCGTGACATCGAGGGGTTCTCCGTGGAAGGGTTATTTTCCAAAGTGGTGCAACGTATTCAGGGCTTTGACGTAGTAGCTTTGGCCACTGGGCGATTTCAAATAATATTTGTCATCCAACATTTTTTCCTAATATGGCCGTGGAATGCGTTAGTTTGATCCTCCGTTTCTCAACTTATTGGACCCCAAATTTGAGGGTCAGAAAGAAAAGCAAGTACTTTTTGAGGACGCGTTGCTTCAGTTGGATTTTCGCTTTTCACCAGAGCGGGTTAACAAAAATACTCACTCGTGCCCAATTAGCGATCGGTTGTTGGACTATAATGCAGCACAGTCTTTTTCTAACACTTCGATCTTCAGTTTATTAATTGTTTTATTATGCAGTTAATTATATTTTCGTTATTTAACTATACCATGAATGTATTCATTTCAACCATGAATATCGAAGTGCATTAGGTAGTGTGGCCTCATTCACTAGGATGGGAGGGGCTTAATTATTATGACTTTGGTCACGCGCCGCCACTCAAAAAGTGTATCGAAGGGTAAGGTTTTGAAACTTGACTAAGCTTTCAGTGCCAAGACTTGTTTAGTTTCTAAAATTCTAGTACACATCTTTTTGATTAAACGAAAATAGGTAAGAATATTAATAATAAATTCATTAATTAACGATTATCTAGATATTTTCTAAGAATCACGAGTCATTTTGTTCGCTGGTTAAATTGCACAATCTCGGAAACGTCCCCAGATGGTAGAAAGGGTTATGATATAGTTCGATATTGATGATTGAGATGAATCCATTCACGACTATACCTTATCGTAGCGGCTCAAAATTAGAATTTCTCTCCCGAATATCAACCCGAGTGTTATCGCTAAATCACTTTCACAATGACTCTTAAATTTCTCCATTTTAAGTGCGTTTTGAAAATCTTTCAATCTTGACTATCACCTTAAAAGTCGCCTACCAACACACATTCACCAAATAAATAGGAAACCGAAACTAGACGATGAAACAAAAATATCCGCAAAGCAGTACGACGAGTATTATTAACATCTGTCGAACCCAATAAAGTAAAAATGTTAAACCAAAAGCGATATTCGACAAAAAAGTGTGTCAACTCTACCTTTGCACCATTAAAAATATTTACTTGGAGCTAGTCTCACAATGGAATGCAAAACCTATTAGTAGGAGTAGTACTAGCAACGATATATTTAGTCTACGGTATCGCTTCGATTTACTCAACCATAAACATACGTTCTTAAACGTCTCAATCGGCGGCGCTGGGGTTGATAAAATTTCTAATTGAAAACCCCCTCTACCCCTGCCTCTTTTTACTTCGCGACAAGCGCTCTTTAAACTTTATACCGTACTGACACACTTTTGGGTCTATGTCACTTTTGGTTAAACTGCCATAAAATGACGTGATTTAGAATCCTATGGAAATATCCTCATTTAGTATTGAAAAGAAATTGCTACACATTTTTGAAATACTAACCTGATCAAGAAAATTTAAAGACTTTGAACGCGAAAGTTAAAGCATATTGTCCGATTCTACTGTCATTACTTTTAAAATTGCACCACATTTTGTAAAATATTACAGTTGAAGAAATGGTCAAATATGAAAAAGGTCAAACTAACTCTTTCGATTGAACAGGACATCTACGGCATGGTTTCATGCGCGACTGTCATTTCTTTACAAATTAATCACAATTCTAAGCAGTGGCGTAAATAAATGTCGATCAATATATGTCTATAAATAAAAGTCGTTAAATGAATGTTTTTAAATATATGTCTATAAACAAATGTCTATAATAAACGTCTTTAGATAAACGTCTATAAAAACGTCTATTAATAAAGGTTTTTAAATAAATATCTCTAAATAAATGTCTTTCAATAAATGTCTATTAATTAAAGTCGTTAAATTAATGTCGTTAAATAAATGTTTTTAAATAAATGTCTGTAATAGACGTCTTTAGATAAAAGTCTATAAATAAACGTCTATTAATAAATGTTTTTAAATAAATGTCTATCAATAAATGTCGTTAAATAAATTTTGTTTAGTAAATCTCTAAATAAATCTCGCTAATAAAATGTCTTAAAATAAATGTCTATCAATAAATGTCGTTAAATAAATTTTGTTTAATAAATCTCTAAATAAATGTCGCTAATAAAATGTCTTAAAATAAATGTCTATAAATAAATATCTCTAAATAAATGTCGTTAAAGAAATTTCGTTAAATAAATGTCGTTAAATAAATATTAAATAAATATCTTTAAATAAATGTCTATAAATAAATGTATATCGATAAATGTCTATCAATAAATGTCGATAAATGAATGTCATTAAATGAATGTCATTAAATGAATGTCATTAAATGAATGCCATTAAATGAATGCCATTAAATGAATGCCATTAAATGAATGCCATTAAATGAATGCCATTAAATGAATGCCATTAAATGAATGCCATTAAATGAATGCCATTAAATGAATGCCATTAAATGAATGCCATTAAATAAACGTCTTTAAATATACGTAATAACATAGACGAAGAACGGGTAAACCCTGGACACGCGACGTTCGCCTCTCTCCACGAAAAAATGTGAGTGCCGTCAGAGGCGCTGCTTGTTTGTTTGCTGGTGCACTCGCGCTCCACCCACCTCCTCCTCTCTTGTCAATTTCCGGTTTTGAATCACGTGGGTCGTGGAGATCCCACACGTTTAAGCTAAGGCTTAGCAATCAGACATGGGCAAAATCACGAGTAAATATTTCCCTCTCACTCTTACTCAAGAGTAGGAGTAAAAAAACGTCCAAATTCGTTATCTTCCCTCATTTTAATGCCCGCGAAGAGTGAATTTTTTTACTTTTTAGTCAGTCTTCGAGTAAGATCTTTCAAAGAGTTTTTTTCCTCAAGCTTACTTTATAGGGTGATGCGTACTTCAGTTATTTATATCCTCAGCTTTATTTTTAATACCGCTGTTTGTTTTGTCTATTTGTAAAATGAATTTTAACACTTGAATACTCTACTTTACTGTTTGAATTGCATTGCAAATTAATATTTATTAGATATATAATTTTCTTAACCGGCATTTTAGAAGGGGGGGGCGCTTATGTTTGTATTTTGAAAAGGGGTTATACAACCACCGTGTCTGTCTGTGGGTCTGTGGCACTGTGGGTCTGTCTGTCAGGCCTGCGAACGCGTGTAATCACTGCGTACGCAGTTTCTCGAGATCTCTGCGTTCGCAGTTTCTCGAAGGTTTGGCAAAACCACCGTGTGACGGTGAGCGTTAACGGATTCATTTGCGGTTTGGTTTGGATGGTGTTTTTTCGCTCACCGTCGTGACGATTCGGTGTATTACGTTTTTGTAATGTTTATGCGTAGGTTGTGAGTGTTGAGTTTGTTGTGTTTGTGTTCTGATGGTTGTGCTTGTTGAATCTGTTGTGTTTATACGGGCGTTTTCTCTCCAACTTCTTCTTAATGACTTTGGGACGGACCGAGTGCTGAATGTAATGCTACCTCTCAACGTCCAATGGCAGGGTTTCCACCAGTTGTACACGGTATTCGTTTTAGTATCAATTTGCGATGGCATCGGGCGGGATTTGTACCCGAGACCTCCTGCTTGACAGGCGGACGTTCTACCACAGAACCACCGACACTTGTTACGCCTTATTGAAAATTAGACCTTCAGCTTTATTGGAAGCGTATTTAATAGAGTACGAAATTTTGGTTTAATTGAAATAGAATTGAAATTGAAATTATTGCATCGAAGAAATTCTAATTTAGCGTTTCTCTATTGATTAAAAACAAATGCGCCACCCAGGTTTCGAACCCAGACCATTCGGCTTGGCAGTCGAGCGCTCTACCACAGAACCACCGATAGCTGCTTAGGTTCACTGAAATTAAGACACGCATCGTAAGCATAATAGGTAATAAAGTCTTTTTTTTTATTAATGAATTTATGAAACCCTAATCTGGTTTTTTTTACGAATGAAATTTTAAAGGTTAAATCTTGTTTTAGCGCAGTCAGCCGAGATAAGAGGGTTAAAGGGTAGACCCTGTGGGTGGTCCACTTTGTTGGTTTTTTGTTATTTATTTACGGGTATTATTATATTGTTGTGTTAATTCAAAGACGATAATTTAACGTTTATTGCTTTAAGAGCTGGCGGTTAGTCAAGTGGCTCTCTGTGCTTTGTTGATGGTAAGGTTTTTGCTTCTTGTAAATATATTTGGTGTGGATATTTGAATATCTACGATTTCTAACGCAGTCAATGATTTCCTGGGTGTGCGAGTCATTATATGATATTGGAAATTGGACGGCATTGGTCTTTTTCATGCGGTATGTGTCACAACGTCAACTGGAAGTCTACGAGTGTTGAAATAAAATGAGCGTTAAAGATGCGGCAAGTATTTCGTAAGCGAGAAAAATACAATTACCATCTGTAGATATTTCTTTCATTTAAATTTGCTTAGTATTATATTCAACTGATAAACATGTACTGTAAAAAGGGTTAAATTCAATTGTGCATTGTTTTAGTGAGTCTAACTCGCTGTTGTAACTACTTAATTTATAATATTCTGAATAAATTAAACTCGATTGTTTCGTCTCAATTATTTAAATTAAAATTAAAATTTTATACCAGGCAGGGTTTGAACCGAGAATACGTTTTTCGTAAATAACTCTGAATTGCGGAGATATCTTTGGGGGTCGTGTCGAGAAATTAATACCACTAGGGACCATTCTTCCGAGGAGAGGTATATTTTGGCTTGCCAACTTGTTTTAATCGTTATCCCTCGCTAATATTATAATGGGTTCACTGATATTTCAGTTGTATAATTTGTATTATCAAGAATCTTCGCTTATTTCTGACTTACAGGTCCACAAGTTGTAGTTCCCCCGCTTTAGTTGGAGCGCGTCCGACGGTTTCACGATCTTCCTTGAAACGGAAGCATTCTCCCGACTTAAATTCGGGAGGAGTCGGCCGTCTGGACACCGGTAAATTGGTGTTCGATAAAACGTTCATGGCCAAATTACAAAATGGTTAACTTGGGGCGCGGAAACTAGGCACTCATTTTACCTACGTGGGCAGTAAGCCCAAAAATGACGGTACTGCTATAATTTACGGGACATGTAATTAATGCAGTCGCGCATTTCAGGGATCAAATGGGAGCGACTACAATTGGAGACGTCACCTTAAGGTTAGTAGGGTTTTTAAGCAAGTCTTGTATGTTATGTTTTTAACCATTCTTTGTTTTACAAAAATTATATAGGTGGTTCGTACAATTGACCTGGCACAGCCAACAGTGGCCCAACCTTGCGATATTGTTCTATTTCCCTCACCCCCATCGCCTAAAGAGAAGCCCACGAGCAAGCTGCCACCCAGTCTTCCCCAGCAGATTGGATTCCGGAGAGCCCTAGTGAACATGGTTGCCATGACCGGTATACCTTTCAGCACAGTGGAGAGCGAAGGATTTAGCACAGCGATTACCGTCGCTAACCCCGCGCTGACGGTGTACTCTACAAATTATTAGAGATTTGGACTTTATTGTGGAAAAAGAACTCCGACCAAAACTTAAGGTGCGTACAAAGTTCCGGAAAAACTAATTACATTTTCCTTAAAATCCAAATTGTAGAACATTCTCGATGGCATTCCGATGAAAAAACTTCATTTGACGTTGGACATTTGGAGTAGTAGGAGAAGAGAGTCGGTGATTGGGGTGAGAGCCCAATTTATCGACTCAAGCTTCAACTTTCAGAACATGGTGTTAGCCTTCGCCCATTTTCCGGGCAGCCACACCGGGGAAGCAATTTACGAAAAGTTGTAGGACATTTTATCGTATTTTGACATCCAGTCATCGCGGGTAAGAGATGAATTTTCGTATCTTAGTCTGATAATATGTAACGTCAAAGACTTCAAAATGTTTGTTTTCGTAGATTTCCTGTGTGTGCGCGGATAACGCGGCGAATATTTCTAAAGCATTGCGTTTGGCCGCAGAAACGCCTCTAACTTTAAATGTCCGAAGTGTGGAGGTGTCTGACGTGGACCTCAATTGTTCAACGGTTCACTGTCCACATCGCAGTCATCCGAGGAGCTCGAAAGCGACCACGAAGAAAGTAACGTGGCGCTTGACGACGGTACGATTTGCTCCCTGTTGAACGAGTGAAGTCACTTTGGAATTATAATACGTATATTTGTTTTTATAGCGAGGAACTCAATGGATAAAATATTCCTTCCTGACTATCGTATTTCCCCGGACTCAATATCTATTTCCGAAAACTCGGACATTAATTTCGACGATGACTGCATCGAAGTCGACATTCCAGCTACCTGGAGCAGGAAAAAGTGCGTTGCCCATTCCCTACAATTAATAGTGAATGGTGCCATAGACTCTGTAACCAGTGATCGCGTCAGAGCCGTTATAAAAAAGGTTAATTTGTGGATTAACTTTCTTCATCGGTCATCAAAGTGGTCCGAGGCTATTCGACAAATCTCCCCTGAGGGGCAGGATTTGAAAGCCATTGGAGGTGTAAGATGGAATTCGACTTACATGGCTATAGAGCGCCTCTTGGAGGTATTAGGCAGACTTTTTAACAATTTCCTAAATTTCCTTTTAGAGCTAACTGTTACTTTCAGCCTGGAATGGTAAAGGCGTTGGCCACCACCATCTTGTCGGCGCATTTGGAGAAAGTCGCGACGAAATTGCCTCTACCGGACGACAGCGACGTGCTTCATATGAAGGAGATTCTGAGGCTACTTAAGCCATTCAAAGAAGCCACGGACGTGTTTCAAACCAAAGGGCCAGTGTCCAACTTGGTCATTGGCCAACTCAAAGGTTCAAAGGGAGCTAATGAACACGAAAGGGATCTTTATCGAGTCCTTCAGAAAGGAACTGCTTTCTCGACTAAGGACGCGCTTTCAAGCGAAAATTGACGATGGTGATTACATTGTTGCTGCGCTTTTGGACCCTCGCCAAAAATTTAACGTTTTCGACCACTTCTCTGGTAAGTGTATTAAATACATTTGGTAATTATATCCAACTTATTTAACATATAATGTTGCAAAGTAGACAACCAGAAATTCAAATGTGCCACAAACGACCGAGCGAAAGGAGTATTAAAAGAATATCTGTCGGTGTTGGTTAAGGCCTACGGGACGCAGCCGCCAATTCAAAACAAAGTTCAGGGAGTTAATCCAGCCGAGCTGCTTTTTGGATTGATGGAAAGCCAAAACGACGGTGATGAAGATGAAATAGGGCTTTCCCCAAGTCTGGACGTGGAGAGAGAGATGAATATTTATTTTTCAGAAACAAATCAACCAACTGCGCCGTTGCAGTACTGGAAGACGTTTTCATTGAAATTTCCCATATTCAGCGCTTTAGCCATGAGGGTTCTGTCAATACCAGCTTGCACTGCGGACGTTGAACGCATGTTCTCCATTTCCGGTGCTATCCATAGCTACAGGAGGTGCCAGATCACCATACCCCGTATCACCAATCTCTTAATGTACAGGGAGTACAGAACATGACAGATAAATAAAGTCTCTAATGATAACTAAAACGTATATGGTTGCAATTTATATAAGTTCATAAGCAAACTCACACGCTCTCAATACATGCGGTTTAATATCTCTTGAGGTGCATTTTCCTACCTTTCCTCCGTACTATAAAAGCTTGGTTTTCCACCATACAGAAGGGCTTATTAGATAATAATGACTCGACCTTTCCCAAAATGGTAGTCAGGAGCCATCCCTGGCCTGCAGTAGCGTCCACTTACGTCACCTTTTCTTCATTCATTCACAATTGTTTCATTTTTCCCATGTACATAGAAAATATGGCTGAAGAAATTAATTACCGAAATGTGATCGCCCCTTAAAGTACAATTTCTATATGCAATTCAAATTCCCCGCCATGAAACTAAAATTTGCGTGTCCAGGGTTTACCCGTTCTTGGTCTATGGTAATAATAAGGGACGTTCATAACAAGGAACGTTCGTAACAAGAGACGTTCTATACAAGGGATGTGCCAAACACGGGACGTTCCTAACAAAAGAAATTTCATAACAACGGAGTTTGATACAAGGGACGTTCGTAACAGAGGAATTTCATAAAAAAGGACGTTCGTAACAGAGGAATTTCATAACAAGGGACGTTCCATACAAGGGATGTTCCCAACCAAGAAAGTTTCCAATCAATCGACGTTCCTAACACGAGACGTTCTATACAAGATATTTTTATAACAAGGGACGTTACTAACAAAGGAAATTTCATAACTAGGGACGTTATGCTTTAGTATCATCTAAAAATGTTTTTATTAATTGTGTTATTCATTTCACTGCAACTGTAATTGTTTACTTTTATAAGTCTCTTGTTAACACGGAAGACAACGAATAAATTCTGTTTAATCCTGATCTTCTAGAAACGGTATTAAAACAAGTGGTTTCAACTCAAGAAATACTGGTAAGCGTTTTGCACTTTCATTCAGTATTTTTACATTTTGAAAATTTATATTTTCTATTTTTATCCATTACCGCGAAAACACGGCTAATCGGTCAGAGGAAAGAAGTTTAAACCGTAAATGTAAAAAACCGCAACTCTCCATATTTTAACCGAATTCATTAAACGTTTCCAATATTTTTATTTGTTTCAATCGAAATAAATCTTGAATAATTGCGTGACATCCACTTCCTTAATTAAATTAAATACTTTTTTAAATAACGTGAAAAATTCTAAGCGTGACTTCAACTCGTCTGTAAGTTTTTGAAAAAATACAAGTTGGCAAGCCAAAATATACCTCTCCTCGGAAGCGTCTCTGTATCCGTGGTTCTGCGGTAGAACGTTCACCTGTCGTTCCAGAGGGCTCGGGTTCGAATCCTGGCCGATTAAAAAATTATACTACACCCAATGACAAAAAGAGGGCGTTTTTGGAAAAACCTTTTCCCTGATTCTAAGAAACTGCGTACGCAGTGATTACCCTTTGCCTCAAAAATGTGAACGCGTTCGCAGGCCTGACAGACAGACAGACAGACACGGTGGTTGTATAACCCCTCCTAGGGTACAAAGTTCCCTCGGAGAGGTAAAAATCGTTATAATTTTGCCGCCATTTAAAAAATCTTGTTCTACTCAACCTTAGTTCAAAAAAGCAAAAACTTGAAAACACGTCACTATGATAGGAAGTAATGTCTTAAAAAATATCTTCAATGTTCCTTCGACAAATAACCCACCAAAGGGACTCAACTTCGTAGGATAACCCCAGATATAATTCAACGACTCTACACGCACGTGTCTTTTACGGTGGCTCATTACCTAGTGGCGCAAAAATGCAAATGATACTTTTTATTTCATAAACAAGGAATAATTTTACCACAACATTAACTATTTCAAATTTTATAAGAAATAACAAAATATTTTGATTTACATTTCATTTTAAACTTAAGTTTACGGGATTTGAACTCGCAACCACGCAGTATGACGTGTCACCAGATACTGCTTGTAACCTCTCGGCCGCGATCACTCGATAGACCTTTCCCATTGCAATTACGAAAAATTAACTTTTAACCCAGGCTTAGCGGGAAACCAAGCTTGTGCATCAAATACGGCCATTTTATTTTTCGTGATGAAGCAAGGCCAACGAAGTATATGAGGTCTTTTCAATAATAAAAATATTTTTGGATGTCATAGCACCAACGCCATCTAGTTATAATTTTCTTAAAAATTCGTTTCATTCGCTTTAATTTTAATTAAAATGCATATAATTAAAAATGCCTTTAGATAATGTCGTTCTGATAATCAATACGACATTTAAGCTGCTAAACCTTAACCCTGTTTGCTCTACACGTGGCTATATATATATATATACATATATACACATATACATATAAACACATATACATATATACATATACATACAGGGTGTTACGGATAAGAGTACCGAAACTTTCTATATGCATTCTATGGGTCTCTTTGAGTAAAAAATGTCAGATATACATTGGTCCTGAAGTGCTTCGTTTCAGAGATACGGGCGCCCAAAAAACTACCCCAAAAAACCAGACACAGCTTTAAATCTGGCAAACAATATTCGTCCTTGAACCAAATTGTTTTCATTAAACTATCAATTGTTTTTTATCCGTGAGGCGAGAAACTTTAATAACAAGTGGCAAAAGTTCATTAATGTCCTTTTAGAAGTAAAATGAGACAAAGCCATTTTAATTTATTGACACGGTTCCAAATAAAATAAAAACATTTTTTCGTTACGAACTGTTTTACTTATCAAAATTAAAGATACAAATGACATTAGATTTCTAAAAGAATGCTTTTAAGTTTGTCTAATTCGTTCTGTGGTTAATATGGCACGTCCAAGAACGCTTTTTGGGTTAGAAGTTCAAAGATAAAACCAGTCGAAATATTATTTGTATCTCTCTCAACAATGTTTAACTTTGTATTTTGAACTTTTTTTCAAATAAACCAGAATAAAATATCTGGTTATTGGGAATCTTATTTACTTTATAACCACAATTGCGATATTGATGGCACATTTTTCTAACGCTGAATACGCGGATATGCACTTGATGTACGGCTGAGCCGAAGGAAGAGGAGATGTAGCCCGAAGGTTGTATCAAGAACACCACCCACTATGAAGGGTACCGAATTGGCGAACTTTTGAAGCTATAGACCGGCGCCTACGAGAGAGCGGGAACTTTAACCATCTGGGAGAGAGTGCAGAACATGCCCCTTGACGTGGAAGAAAAGGTAACTACCTCGGTTTATAATTACTTTTTAGTTATGAATTTTGAACATTTTTCTGTTAAAATGTTAGGCACTTACAATTTTCGATGATGATCCGGGAACAAGTACCCGCCAAGCTGGAAGACTGTTAGGTGTCAATCATGTTATGGTCTGGAGAATTCTAAGTGGTCATCGTTTTCACCCTTTCCATCTGAACGAAGTGGACTATCCTAGACGTACCAACTTCTGTCAGTGGTTTGGGGACAGAGTACTGAATGACACACAGTTCGCGAGTATTATCCTAACAACCGATGAGGCCAATTTTTCCCGGAACGGCATAGTCAATTTGCACAATAATCATCAATGGAGCAAAGTAACCCACATGGAACTATAGTCGCAACTCACCAAGAGCGCTTTAGCCTCAACGTTTGGTGTGGCATTGTCGGAGACTATTTAGTTGGACCATATTTTCTTCCGCCTAGGTTAAATGGAGATTCATACCTACGATTTCTTCAGGAATCGTTACCAGAGCTATTTGAAGACGTCCCGTTAGGAACTAGATTGCAAAAGTGGTTCTTGCACGATGGAGCGCCACCACATTTCAGCCGCGCAGTGCGAGATCACCTTGATGCAACATTTCCTTTAAGGTGGATAGGACGAGGAGGAAATATTTCGTGGCCGCCTCGATCTCCCGATTTAAACCCTTGCGATTTTTTTCTTTGGGGATATCTGAAGGACCTGGTTTATAAAACAGATGTCCCTGACATTAATGACCTTCATCAACGCAATATTGATGGATGTGAGACTATTCGGAACAAGCCTGAAATCTTGAAAAAGATTCGGCGTTGTCATTTTTGTATTGCAGCCCAAGGTGAGCATTTTGAGAAGGTATTGTGATGTTTTACAATTTATTAAAAGACAATAATTATTTGTAACTGGTTTTTGCGTATCACTTCCGATGAAGGTTTAGCTGGCGTTATCATTAATCTAAACGAATTACGGATTATTTACACTTTTAGGTTTTAAGTTTATTCTACATAAACACCAATTCCCCCATACCACCTACAAAAAGTACAAGTTTCAACAATTAAGGCTGACTATCCTCGTAGAGTTGACGTTTGTCAGTGCCCAAGCAAACCCAACATCATCCCTCCGGCGTCCTGTGAACATACCGAGGATGAGTGTACGTTAAGCCTAAAGACGTCCGAGAGTATTTAGTATGGTTAAATATCAGCTTAATCGGGACTTATCCAGGACGTTCATTTGATGTCTTGTATTTTTCTTAGCCATCTATCTACAGACTAAAACGCCAGTCGATCTGACACCAGTCTTTTAGGAATCTACTGCTGGTTGAATCCTAGAGCAATGTGCCATATTAGCTACAGAATGAATTAGACAATTTGAAAACCATTCCTTTAGAATTTTTATGACATTTGTATCCTTAAATTTAATAATTAAAATCGTATCCCTAAATTAAAATGGCTTTGTCTTCAAACTCATTTTACTTCTAAAAGGACATTAATGAACTTTTGCCACTTGTTAGTAAAGTTTCTCGCCTCACGGATAAAAACAATTGTTAGTTTAATGGAAACCATTTGGTTCAAGGAAGAATATTGTTTGCCAGATTTAAGGCTGTGTCTGGTTTTTTGGGGTAGTTTTTTGGGAGCCCATATCTCTGAAACGAAGCACTTTAGGACCCATGTTTATTCGACATGTTTTACTCATAGAGACCCATAGAATGCATATAGAAAGTCTCGGTACTCTTACCCGTAACACCCTGTATAAAAATATAGAAAAGATTATTGCTTTTGAAATAAAATCGTAAATGTTTTAATTTCGAATTTAAAACCTTTCAATTGGGAAGATTGTATTCCCAACCGAGGGGCTAGCCACTGTCAGAAGGCCTGTACACCGATTACGCATACTCAACACTGATTGCAACTTTTCGGTTTGGAAAGTTTTATACTGCCATAGGGTCTACTTAACCAACGAGTTTTAACAAAATCGGTTAATACATTTGTCAACTAAAAAAGTGTTTATGCTCTTCAGAGTGATTAAGTCTGATAATTGATTCATCAAATTTAAGAAATTTTATAACTAAAATGCTTTTTTAAGTTTATTATTCATCCAATATGAGAAATTTCATAATTAAAAATGCCCGTCTTATAAATCAAAATTTGAACTTATATTTTAAGGCTAGGTTTCACTTTGACAATTTTAGGTAACTTTTATATTTAAAGCAATAGAAGTAAAAATTTAGATAAAAATCTTTCAAATTTAATTGTTTTTTAGTTTACTACAAATTCGTAGAGGTTAGCTCAAAATAAGGTTTGGTTTTTTTCAGCTTATTATTTTCATTTTATCAAATTAAATTCCATAGAATAATTAATTACCATTAGAATATTACCAACTGTTAATGTTAAACCAAATCTAAATGTGAGTAGACAACTGTATCACCATGGAAATGGATTTACTCAGTGAGTTGGGAATATAATCATACCAATTCGGGGGTTTTACTTTGGAAATTAAAACGTTCACGATTTTATTTCATAAGCAATAATATTTTTATATAGAAATGCTCAATTTAAGAAATCACTACAATATAATTTTCATAACTTACTCGGTCATATTACCAATATCAGCCAAAAATTCAGACAGATAAAAGACACAGCTGAAGACAAAACAGTACACGACGATAAGTTTGCCTCACTCAGCCGTATTCTGCATGACCCCCTAGGCAAGAGGGGAACCGCCCTCTTGCTTAAGAAGCTCCGGTTGGCTGAAATGTTTGGCGGGAATTCTCTTGCCTTTGGTTTTCTATTGGCTGTGGTTACGTCATGGGTGTAACGTAACATTTTGACATCCGGCGCTTGTTCCGCTATTTTGTTATCATTTTTAGTTCCACATCGAGATATATATATATATCGAAGTGGGACTATTGCTATGGATGGATTGTCGTTCAGTGTTGTATGTTTGTTTGTTTGTTTGTTTGGTGTGGAAACCAACGACATGGTAGATGGAGCTGCGAAAAATAAATTATATAAATTATTTTATTGGCGGCGCCGGGACTCGTACCCAGATAGCCGCTGGCCGCGTATTCTCCAAAAACCGACGACTATACCAACCGAGCTACTCCGCTCTGTTAAAATTTCACTCGGAACTTCAAGTCGCTCTTACCGTAGCGGGGGGATTTGTCTAGTTAAGTTGTCGCAATTCTCGTTTCTGTTTCAGCGTTATTTTACGTATATTTACGGTGTTTTAGGGTCAAGTTAACCTCAAACTTCGCCTCCCCCGCCCCAATTTCGACCCCCTTATCGGAACCGTGTATGGTCAGAAGTAATAAATAAGTGTGGCACTTTCTTATCGAAACCGTGCATGGTCAGAAGTTAAAATAAGTGTGGCACTTTCTTATCCAAGTCGCACAAAATAATATTATCGCCTTTATGGCGAACTTGTATAGTTTGTATTGTTGGTCCAGAGATTTGGTCTCATTCGATAGAACTCTTTGGCTCGCACGCAGTGCCGTTTATTTCCGCCCCCTCCGAACAACACCCTTAAAGGGAAAGTGACCGAAAAAAACAAGTTGGTCTCATTCGATAGAGCTCTTTGACGCGCACGCAGTGCCGTTAATTTCCGCCCCCTCCGACAAACCCCCTTTAAGGGAGAGTGATCGAAAAAATAATTTGGTCTCATAGAACAATAAAAATAAAAGATGGGATCGTCCACGCTAGCGTCTACTTGAAAGAGTGAGACCAACAAATCCAAAGCAGTCGAACTTAGGGCGTGTTGCAAAAGTCTGCTTTGCTAGAATCAAACATGTTTAATTCAATAGGCTAGCACTTTGGCTAGGGCTTTGGCAACAGGCCTTTAAGCTGAAAAGTATGTGACCATGGGGACAGAATCTCCGTCTTGCCATATTCTTAGTACATAAATACATTCTTGCAATAATATGATTTATGCAGTTGTTAATAATCCATATTAAATATCTGCTCTAAGAAAATACTAATTTAACCACCGAAATAATATAAAATCACATGGCCCGAACAGCTTTTGTATTGGTTTGCCCACCCGGGTATCCTGGGGGTGGGCGGCACCCACTCTTTAACTTAGGATGGCAATTTATATATCAGACGATAAGAAATCACGTAGCCTCAACAGTTTTTGTATTAGTTTGCCTACCTGTGTCTACTAAGGGTGTATGGGTTTGCCCACTCGAATACACTGATGTGGAACTAATATTACGGCCTGGGCCGACTTGTTCCTTATGGCGCTTCCCAGAGCTGTTGCTGCTGTCGCCACACTAGCTGCGTTAGGCTTAGAAGAAAATGAAAGGACATGGCACACTTTCTATGGGATTTGGCTTTCTACGGATTTCCGTGAAATTGAAATATATTATTAAGCTTAGTTAAAGGAGCAAAATTGTCCACGGGCACTTTTCCCTAGCGCCAACAGATTTTCCAGTATCAACGATTAAAGTTTGGTCACTTGAAGTTGGGTCTGACATTTGCCATACCATTGTTTATAGTCTTGAAACTAATAAACCTTAAGCACGCTTAAAGTTGCGCAGTTGGTAAACGCGTGATCGATGTACCGACAGAGAGCCGGGTTCGAATCTCCGAAAACCTTTTGAGATTTTTTGTATTATAAAAACAATTAAATAATACCTATGTGGCTTCTGTGTGTAGGTTTAAGCAATATTAATAATAACGAATGCCTAGTGACGCGCTTAAGCAGGCATCGAAAATGGTGCAACTTAGTCTAGAAAGGGGTTAAAGCGGCAATAGTGGATATATTTTTTAACTGAGCCAGGAAACAACGTACGATGCGGTGATCTTTCCTTACTCAGTTGCATCAGGCTTTATACTAACCTCCTCCGTCCTGACCGACGCGGGTTTATACTCCCACCCCTTTCTGGCAAAATAAACTACATGTATCACTAGTGACTATACAATATTCTCCATGTGCATTAAAAAACCTGACTTTAAGTGTCTATTAGATATTATTATTTTTATAATCTTTACGTAAACAACTACCGTTTTAAGCATTCAAAGAGAAATAAAATCAGAGATTCGAAGTATTATTATTATTGGTTAAACCTACGCACAGCTTAACGAATTGTTAAGCACTCGCCAAAAAAATCTCAAAAGGTTTTCGAAGATTCGAACCCGGGTCTCTGTAGGTACATCGATAACGCGTTTACCAACTGCCCAACTTTAAGCGCGCTAAAGGTTGATTAGTTTCAAGACTATAAACAATGGTATGGAAAATCCCAGACCCAACTACAAGTGACCAAACTTTAATCGTTGATACTGGAAAATCCGTTGGCGCTAGGGAAAAGTGTCCGTGGACAATTTTGCTCCTTTAACTAAGCTTAATAATATATTTCAATTTCACGGAAATCCGTAGAAAGCCAAATCCCATAGAAAGTGTGCCATGTCCTTTGTAGAAGAGACAACAGCTTGTAGACCTCTGTATGGCACACTAAAGGTAGCAACAAATTTTATTTAACATTTTCATGAATAAAAACGCATGTGAGTTATTTCATTTCCACACCACCCTGGAGGTAGAAATAATGGCGCGTTTTTTGCGAGATATACCATCACCACATTTAGTTAAAATAACTGAAATTGGGTTCGGGCCTAAATCCTCGGGCATCCTAATCAGAAAAATTAATTTAATAATAATAATAATAATAATAATCAGCTAGGCTAATACCCAAGGCACCACCTTAGGCCTAAGTCATCAAGCGACTAATCTACCATAACAGGTGGCTGCAATTGACCAGCAGTGACTGCTAGCAATAGCTGGCTTATTGCTTCCGTCTTTCGCTCTTCACAAGCCACCAGCCTTTCAAGGGCATCAGCGAACCTTCTGCATTCCTCTCTAAGGTATCAGCTACTCGGATTAAAGAGTCCCTTATTTGTTGCTGAGTTTCCTTCAACTCCACAATTTCAACTGCAAGCTTTTTTTCCTCCGATACAAAACCGTCCAGGGCATCATTAATTCCCTCCTTAAACGGGAGATAACGTTTCCTTGAAGACGGAACTATAAGAAGAATAGGGTTGAGCTTCAAGTGGAAGTTTCCCTGCCTACGACTGATAACGGCCAAGCAGCCAGAAACTGATTTGTGGAAAGCGTTTTCAAATCAGTCTCGTTGTCGATATAATAAAACCATCTCCCCACCAAATATTATTCATACTCATGTTATAAATTTTACCAGCAGATGTTTTTGATACCACTTCTGGCCGAACACTCGGAACAGCTAACATTCGGGTGATACTGGCTTCGTCCTGCTCTTGGAAGCTATGTGTAGAGCTTTGAACACTTTCACCCTGTTGACCATCATCGAAACCTATAACAACATTTGTATTACTATGAACAACAACTCCAAATTGATAGAAATCTTACTACAAATGGAAATGCCACAGCATTGAATAGCCTCTGAAAAGGATTACTATCGCCGCCAGTTTCTTAAGTTGATTGGCCATCGCTAGAAATGTATAATAGCTAAGGTTAATATGAATAATTCAATTTATTGGTAATTATTTATCAATAACAGGGCTATTTCATCCACAAACTGGAAGGTCTCTGGAGAATTCCTTTAAAAACATTTAAATTTGTTATTATTAGTGCTTTACACATATTCGCATGTTGTGCCTGTATTTAAATATTTTGGCTTTGCTTATTTTTGCATGTTAATGTTTGAGCTGTATTTAATTTGTATGTCGTGCAATGGTTTTTTATCTTTTCCTCATTTTCAATTATTCAGTTAACCATTTTATTCAGCTTTAACCATTGTATTTAAATTGAACTATAGTGGCTTTAATATTTGGAATGTAATACGTGGTAATATTTTTGAGAAAGTACGTTACAAATATGAATGTTTACTCTGTACTTCCAGAAGCTGCTGTATCATATGCAGTGTCGATACCACCTCTGCAATAAGAGCTTTTACCCTCTCTTCCAATTGAGTAAGTTCTGGCAAATCAAATGCCGATCCTCCGCTAGTTGGTTTGATTTTCGCATTGATTGATGCGGTTTATCCTGGACACTAGATTTTAAAGTATTCCACTTCTTGCGGATGTCATAGGGATTCCTATCTTGAGAGCCAATGCCGTTGACTGCGTCGGTTATTTCGATCCATAATTTGTGCTGCTGGGTGTTCAGAGCACCCTGATTACAGGCATAGCTCTTTTTGCAGCTCTCTGGCATATCTCCCTAAAATCGACCGACGTGACATCGGCCCACGAGAAACGTGGCGGTTTGGATTCGCCGGACTTAGCGCGTGATTCCGAGGGGGGATCGACGTCTTCGCCGAGTAATGTCGCCTAACGGTGACGCGCACTCACTTTGCTCGAGCGCCGGCGCCCCCCAACCCCATACTAAAAAATGCTATGGCCCATCTATAACGCAACCTAGAGGACAGCACCAAGCCTTACGCACCAGGTAGAGTCGGGCGTGGTGTGTATTCTATCCCTACGAATCTCGACAAAAAGAGCTATGCCTGATTCAAAACAACAATGCCTTATAAATAGTGATTACGCTCCTTGGTTTACTTTCTATAGTAGCAACGTTTACAGTAGGAAATCGACCTATGCCGGAACTATGACAACTATGCAACCTATGCATTTTAGGGAGTAGCAACTTTCTAAATTCCTCCCAGCATGCTTTTATTAACCAGAGGTTTCTTAATTAAGATATGTAATACACCTTTATGTTGTCGAAGTTCTGAAAAGTTTCGTTACTCCATCTTTGATACCAGAATATTGGTTTCTTCATCAGAAAAGGCTCTGCCTATAACCTTCTTAGGTTTTTTAGCTTGTTATACAAAAAACCAAAACTAACAAAAAATGATTTCTTTATTTTAACATGTCTTTATATAGACAAAATTATACCATTCATTGTTACAACATACTACAGATTGATTTTGTCTATTGCAATGGTTTTTAATTTTTTTGTTAATTATTGCATTACAACGAGTTAATTGGATTAAATAAATGGCAAATTGAAAATAGTAGCACCATTATTGCATGTTTATTCTTCATTATAAAAGAGGTTAAGTAATACTTAAACGTCAAGAGGTTGTTTTATGAACAATTGTTTTTTAAATAATTTGAATGTAATAAAAAAGACCTAAATGTTAAATTTATGTTATAAATAATTCTAACAAAAAAAAGTTATTTATAATTATTTAACTTTTTAACTATTTTTAACAATAACAAATAGATGGCGAATAAAATGATATTTATTTTTAAGGGTTACAAATAGATAGCGAACTGAATGTAGATAATTTGTGAGAGTCACAAATAGATGGCGAATAAAATGATATTTATTTTTAAGGGTTACAAATAGATAGCGAACTGAATGTAGATAATTTGTGAGAGTCACAAATAGATGGCGAATAAAATGATATTTATTTTTAAGGCTTACAAATAGATAGCGAACTGAATGTAGATAAGTTGTGAGGGTCACAAATAGATGGCAAGCCACTAAGCTGGGAACTGAAAATAAACAGATTATAAAGTTATTGCTTAGTCCATGCCATATTAAATAGTCTATGAGTGAACTGCCTTAAGCTGAACTGAACTATCTATATCGTCTTTGCGTCATATTAATGACGTTTGATAAGCCAATAGAAGGGCCAAAGCAAGAAGGCTTGAGTGGGGGTGAGAACTGTTTCCTGTGTATTTCAGCCAACCGAAGCTTCTTAAGCAAGAAGGCGGTTCCCCTCTTGCCTAGGGGGTCATGGAGAATACGGCTGACTATTTTGAATTGCCAGCCATCACGTGCCTTAAGACGCCATCTAGGATAACGTTCGTTAAGTCAATCAACAGCACTTCTAGCGGCCAAGACGTAAAATTGTTGATTCATCATCAAATGGCCTATTTTATTCTTTTTTTAACGGAGACTGCCTTCTGTAATCCCAAGCGTTTGGGAGTTAGTGGATGGCCGTGTGGGGAAGAACACCAATCCCCCAACGGGTGGTCGGAATACTTCCGCCACGGCTGTCCCCACCCCTGTTCCCACGTATCCCCCCGTTGGCGTGGCCGTTACACGTATCTCACCCTGATTAATCAGTTATTGTGTGCTGGTGCCTAAGGCCTTGGGTCGACACTGATTTGTGTGTATCAAAAAAAAAGGAGATTGACCTAATTCTCATGACTGCGTAAAAGTGTTAAAAATTTACAAATCGCAAAAATTCTTCAGTATCATGTAAATCTATCTAATTTTAAAAGATTGGCCAAATCAAATTAAGAAATCTAGTCGTTGTTGTTGCGAATATCATTGCAAAATGTGAATTTATCATTCAGAAGCTAGGACCTGTACGCTGTACCGCGTTCATACCGCGTGTACGCCTACATATTCGTACCCTTGGCGCTTGTACCGCCGTGTGTTAAAATAGTTGCGACAGCTTTTCTATTCCAGAGTGTGCTTCAATAACAACAGCTTCAAAACATTTTGAACACTTTACGAAACAGGGATTCGCAGCGCAAATATCAATTTCATCGACGGCAAATTTTAGTCATTTTATGAACAACGATGGAAAGCCACGAAGAAAACATCGAATTAGTTCGTGTTGACGTATTGGGAATATATTCACGGAAAAAAGGAAAGGTTGGTCAAGACTCATGGAAAAGAAGGACAGAACAGTTTACTTGTACTTGATTTTGCATTGCGTAATCGTCGCATCAGCGGCACTCTTATACAACCAGGCACTCAAGTTAGTTTCATCGAGCGTAGTTTTCATTATTGGCAGCTTTGGACCGTTCATAGTGTTGGTTTTGAGTAGAATCATATTATCCGAATATATCACGGTGCTCAAATTGATCGCGTTGCTCGTTACCGTCGTTAGTGTTGTGTTGACGAGTTTTGTCGGAAAACCTCTGTCTTCCCTCCAAAACTTCAACCCAGTTTTTCACCGGCATAGCGTTCGCTTTTGGTTCTTGTCTCGTGAGATCGATAGTTTTTATTTCGTGGAAGAAGATGTCTTCGTTAAATGCGAATTTTGTGTGTGTGGTACAAGGTGCTTCCGCCTCTCTGTTGGCTGTGACTATCCTTTTCTCCAGTGACCCTTACGTAGTCCCGCCGTGCGGTCTGGCTGGAGTCATATTGCTATTTAGTGGTTTAGCTAATGGCACCAATTCAATTTTGTTGTTTTACGCCTGTAAATTTGGCGAGGCTGGGAAGGTGTCAGCTATGGTGAGATCTATGTCAATCGTTCTTTCGTTGGTGTGGGAAGTGTTGTTCTTCGGTGCAAATCTCCAGTCGCTTCAGTACATTTCTGCTGTTCTGGCCATAGTTGGCACCGGATTAAACGGGTTCGATAAATACATCACTTATCCCAAAATACTTACCAAGCCTTTGTGACGTATTTTTCGATTTGGTTGATTCTGGGTTATATAATATTTTTTCATAAAAATTTAAAATGACACTGCGTGAATTCGTTAAATATTTTAAAGGCCAGTTACGATAACCTCAAGTAAATAATCGTTGAGCTAGTGACATTTTGAGAAGGATGGGCAACGTTTAATACCAAGTTTTCAAAATTCAGAATGCACAATGTTCATGAGACGGTCATTTTATAACTATTCATTTTCAGTTATAAAATTTTAACTTCAATGGATTTAACATTTAAATTACCTATCCTAAATCAAAGATATTCCTAACAGGAAATTTCACCATTATTATATTTTCCATTTTTAAAAAAGGGAAAATTTTGGTTTAACTTTTTTTCTTAAATTAATATATGTATTGGTTAGTAAATTCCTATATCTCGAGTTACAATGTTTTGAATTTCATATTGTATTTAGATATAAGGTCACGAGGACGTTGTATTCAAATAAAAAAATCTTAGAGTAGACATATATATATAGTCGTTATAGAAAATTTATATTTATATAGAGTATTTTTCAGAATAGACCAATACAATAAATGGAATAGAAATGGATAATAACGATGTCTTATTTCGCTATATACTAATTACTCCTAAATGATTATATTTAAAGGTCGTTTTAAAGTCGGCGCCTAATCCATTTACCGACTTCGATAAGGTCGACATAAAGTCGGTCCATACACGTGTAGCATTTAGGCGTTGGTTAAGAGTCGGCGTTTGGTCGCACATTCGGTAAAGAGTAATCGACCCCACACCAACATTCAAACGTTCCTATTAGCGAACATACAAGGAACGTTTCTGTAGTTTGGGGACGATTTAAAGTCTGCGCCTAATCTGTTGGCCTACTTCGATAAGGTCAACTAAGAGCCGGTTCATACCCGTGTAGCTTTTAGAGGTTGGTTAAGGGTCGGTGTTTGGTCGCACATTCGATTAAGCGTAATTGACCCCATACCGACATTAAACGTCCCTACTAAGCGTACGTACAAGAAACGTTTCTTAAATTTGGGGTCGATTTAAATTCGGCGCCTAATCCATTGGCCGACTTCGATAAGATTGACTTAGATTCGGCTCATACCTGTGAAGCATTAAGGGATCGGTTAAGAGTCGGTGTTTGGTCGCACATTCTGTTAAGAGTAAACGACACCACACCGACATTCAAACTTCCTTCTACGCGTACGTACAAAAAATGTTTCTGTAGTTTGGAGTCGACTTAGAGTCGGCGCCTATTCCGTTGGCCTACTTCGATAAGGTCAACAAAGAGTCGGTTCATACCCGTGTAGAATTGGGATTCTGTCAGTGCTTCTGTAGGCAAGATTTTCCTAAGTGATGGGTAGAAGCTGATTACCACCACTAATACAGCACCATCGGAAGTTCTCTGCTACTAGGGGTTAAGAGTCGGGGTTTGGTCGCACATTCGGTTAAAAGTAATCGACCCCACACCGACTGTAGAAACGTTCCTACTAAGTGTACGTACAAGAAAAGTTTCTGATGTTTGAGGTTGATTTAAAGTCGGCGCCTATTCCGTTGGCCTACTTCGATAAGGTCAACAAAGAGTCGGTTCATACCCGTGTAGAATTGAGGGGTTGGTTAAGTGTCGGGGTTTGGTCGTACATTCGGTTAAAAGTAATCGACTTTACACCGACTGTAGAAACGTTCCTACTGAGTGTACGTAAAAGAAAAGTTTCTGAAGTTTTGGGTCGATTTAAAGTCGGCGCCTTATCCGTTGGCCGACTTCGATAAGATCGACATATAGTCGGTTCATACCCGTGTAGCATTTAGGAGTTCGTTTAGAGTCGGTGTTTGGTAGCACATTTGGTTAAGAGTAATTGACCCCACAACGACAAAAAAAACGTTCCTCATAAGCGAACGTACATAAAACTTTTCTGTAGTTTGGGGTCGATTTAAAATTGGCGCCTTTTCCGTTAGCCTACTTCGATAAGGTAAAATAAGAGTCGGTTCATACCCGTGTAGCATTGAGGGGTTGGTTAAGAGTTAGGGTTTGGTCACACATTCAGTTAAAAGTAATCGATCCCACACCGACTGTAGAAACGTTCCTACTAAGTGTATGTACATGAAAACGTCTGATGTTTGGGGTCGATTTAAAGTCGGCGCCTATTCCGTTGGCCTACTTCAATATGGTTCTCTAAGAGCCGGTTCATACCCGTGTAGCATTGAGGGGTCCCTAGTAGCACAAAATTGGCGGGCCAGCAGCTAGTGAAATTGTGTTGGCCGGCAGTGTAGGCGCGGCAATGGTGAGTTAGCGGCCATGTCTTACATGGCCATCAGTTGGAATACGTGTTGGCCTACCAGCTAGGGTCCAGCACCTTTCCCAACACCATTCCAACATTTATTCATCCTTACCAATACGTTTTCCTTAATTTAGCCTTCACAAAGCCAATTCATTTAGAGCGTTAGACCTACATTTAATCACCTCTTCGCCAACATGTATGCCTGCATTAATCCAACTCTTATTCCAATATTAAGACAACACTTACCCAGTGCTTATACCTTTATTTAACCATCTCTACAGTTAGTAACTAACCAATTCAGTTTCCATAACTTAGCCGTCACATGCGCCAGTATTTATTCATTCTTTGAACCTACACGTAGCCAAGTCCTTTCCCAATTATGTACCTGCATTTAACCAACTCTCAAGCCTGCATTTAACCAACTCTCAAGCCTGCATTTAACCAACTCTCAAGCCTGCATTTAACCAACGCTCGTGCACCGCCTATGCCTACCTTTAGCCAGCCCTTTGCACCCTAGGTTTACGCAACATTTGCTATAGTTAAATATTTAACCTTATTTAATTAGTCAGAAAAATTCTTATTAAAATCATTTATTTGAGTTTCACATCGCAAAGATTTAAAGATCCGTGTCACTATTTTCATTTTTTTTTCCTGCGTTTCGACCGTCCACCATTTCTATCTGGAGCCCCGCGAATATATTTCTTTACAGCCGCTTCAACAGCAAATTCCTTCTTACCTTTGTAATTTTGTTGAATTGCACCTGTACCAAAATAAAAATATTTAGTTCTATATTTCATTTATATTTATTATTATTAAAATTGTTTATTTACCTATTATGACGTTTTTTATCTTTAATTCATTGAACGCAAACTTCTGTTCCGATCCCACCCAGTTAAACTGTAGTACTATGTCATGCAGAATAACATAATTGAAGAGTCTTCTGCAACAATCCGTTAGTTTTCTGCCACCGTAAGAGGAAACATTTATGATCTGTAAAAGATAAGAACTTTAAAAAAATTCAAATATAATAACCATGAAGTTGAGACATACAGCTTGTTTTTTAATATCATCATTTTCTAGAAGCTTTTCCACTATTTTGAGATCTTTTAGAGAGCCATTTGCCAATTTTGGAAAATCATTAATTTCCATTGTTTCTATTAAATTTCCGCCATGATATTCCGTGTTTTTCATTATAAAATCCATTTTTGTGTTAAGATCACTTAACATAATCAACACTTTATTTTTAAATTTTGCATCACACTGATCTATAAAAACACAATACGATTAACACAAGAATGCATTTATATTTAGGAAACCATATGTTCACCTACCCCCCTTTAATATGTAATAGCATAGGCAATTTCAAACATTCAAAGCTAAAAACTATAGTATAATAATTAGTCAAACCAAATCAAATCTAGTTTTTAAACAACCCCCCCCTAACTACCACACAAGATATACAAAAAACCTCCCTCAAAACTAATTCTTAAAAATTGTTTCCTTCAAAATATAACCTACTTCTTTTACATCTAGAAAACTAGCAAGTTTAAATATTTTAAATTTAAGTTTACGTTATAATACAACATTATTTAATAAAAACACTTTGGGGCGTTGGGACATGCTCCAACCATGGCTACGCCGAAACGGCCCCCAGTAAGCATTACTAAAAATATTACACAACCCAAAAAGGGCCCCGTAAACCAACCCCCCTCCTCAGAGTAGTAAGGATTGCTCTACCAGCGTTATTTCAATTCCTTCTGGTTAACATTGGCCAATTTAATTCAGTCCTAATCATTAAATTCACATTAGCCGAAGTTTCAAATCCCAGACAATCGGTGTACTCTAGCTTCCACAATTATGTTCCAATGTCAACGAGTTAACAAAGTTACGGTCTAGGTTATGGCTTTTTTTTTACAAATAGAAAGTGGTAATAAGAGAGAAGGCCTTAGAACGTTGGATTGGACATTTTATATTGGCCAAAATTGAATTATCAGCTGTATATTGGGAAAAGTAGGTGGATAAATATTCTAGTACTTCAAGATTTTTGTGGAATTGCACACATACCTTCAGAGCTATCTGTGGGTTCAACTGATTGAAAACTCTGAAAATGACGCTTCCGCCTTTTGCCTTTACCCATTTCCCCATCGCTGGCCAAATCAGAGGTGATCTCTGATTTCTTGAATTTATCTCGGGCTGGACTATAATCAGCTATAAATGGTTAGACATTAAAACAAATTAGCCATTTAATGTATTTATAGTTTTTCTGGAGGTAACACATACGGGTTCTATATAAAATTTTCCCGTCATACAAATTCCAGTTCAAATCGGGTTTCGCAGATTCCTTTACTAGTTTTGTTATTTCATTGTTCAAACGAGCTGGTGGCCAATAACAGGACTTTTCCGACTTGCACCATTCTAGAGGAACTGCTTCTACTGTCCCTTCAGAGAAACTAAATATCACGAACATCTAAAACAAAAAAGAAAAGAAAACCACTAACTGAACTAGCTGGGTTTTAATTGTTTCCCTGTATTTGACTGTGTCAAATGTTTGTTTGTTTTAAATCTGAATGCAGTTTTAAAAATAATTAATTTTCCCCAGATGAAAATAATATAATTAAATGTTAATGGATTTAAATGTTTTTTTTAGATATAGCCAATGCTTTATAAAGTGTTTCTACGAAATTTAAAAATATGCAAATTTATTTTCCAAGAATTTACCCCACCCTCCGGTAAATTAAATTCCACCATAATTAAAAAATAAGTATTAAAAATTTCAAATGTATCTACCGATGTTACTAAGAAATCAGTAGTAAATGTCATTACTTATGTGCCATTGGAAAAAACTTATAGAAAGCTAAACCCTTCTTATCCCACTACGTAATTTATGAATTAAACAAAACTAAGAGTTGTGAAAAAGCGAAATAACTGAGGCTAGAGAATCTTTCTGGTTTAAGTAAAAGAAACATTTACGCTCAAACGCAGTTACAGGGTACTATTTAACTTTGCTGGAAATTCGGGCAACAAACATACCTAAAACAGCTGATGACTTAAAGGATACGTAAAAATGTTGTCATAATATTTGCATACATTTCCCACTAATATTACTTCTTTTTCTTTTGTCAGGTAGATGTGTTTCACTAAAATTACTTCACCGTTAGTTAATTTCACACAATTATTGGCTAAATGAGTGGTTATAGAATAATGGGAAGTCTCAACTTTTTTAAACGACTGAACACCATTTGGTATTACCTTACGTTTGTCTGTAAATGGCTTTTTAAGAACTTCTCCAGAATTTTTATGTTGTTTAGGGTAAATTCTTTGACCTTCATTAAGGCGTTTACACAGTTGCTGAAGAGGCTTTTTGGAGAACGAAGTTTTTTTTTAAAAGTTGTAAATGATTTTCGAAAGGAAAAGCACTGAATGCATCTAAAGGGCCAAACCTTCGTACGTCTGCTACTAAATGTGTAAGAGAATGAAAGTTAAGACTGACAAATTTTTCTCCATAAAAATCTGGGCAAGATGAAACGTATAATTCTAAGAGTTGTTTAGCGTAGTCAGCTAGAATGTCGCTTTAGGTAGGGGAAGCTAAAATGTATATCGCACATGGTAACAACCTGAAGAGGTCCCAAACATCTAGCCCAACGATTCCCTTACACACGACAGGGCCGGTGTAAAGTAGAAATTGACGAAATTCCGTCGCTTTCCATCGATCGATGTGTTTCAGTGATCTAGGTTTTCTAGCAAACTCCCCAGGAATATCTCGGCAGCAGTTTTTAAGCCTGGACGATAATTCGGTAATCTGATGACCACTTAGTCGGACAGTAAATTTTCCTTTCTTAACCCAAGCTCTTAAAAACCTCCTTGTTACGCCTAAACAGACTAGGTGCATATAATCTGAGGGAAATTGTGCTACCATATCCATATCTAGATTTTCAAAGGGAGACTTGTCACCACGTAAATGATGCTCTTCATCATCTTGATTTCGGAACGTGGTGTTAGTGCGAAAAGATATAACCTCATCTGAACAATCTTCTAAAAAAACCAAATTATGGCCTGACATATAACCTGGAATTGTACATTTGTCACAAGATCTATACCCCGTATGCCCCTTTGTATTTTTCGCATAAGACTTGGCTGGGGTGTCCAAAATAAAGGGTCCATCTAAATTACATTTTATAGTTCTTTCCCCATAAGAAAATCCATTTTCACTGTGATCAGATAACTCTTTAATAAATGGACCAAGAAATTCAGCAGTAGACCCTGGCTTACCATCGCCACAAAATACGCCGACGGGGAAAACATAACCAATAATTAATTTTTTAAATCTGTACACGCCTACTAAAATGGGCCAAAAGTTTTTATTTGAGCTTTCAAATAATGGGATACCATCAATATTTGTGGCAAAAGAAATATCATCTGGATAATCAGAATGTAAATAAAAAAAATTAATTAGTCCACTTTTAAGGCCGATATGCCAGTACTCCCCATTTGAAACTTTGGAAATTCCAGTAGTATGCCTCATAGTTTTCAAAAGAGTTCGTGAATCTCTTGGTAACTCATCTCTATGACCATGATTTCTTAATATTGTAAGTAAGCTGTTCACTTTAATTGTATCGACATTGTGGTTAGTGATCCAATCTCTTAAATCTTGTGCTAAATCTGTAGATTCATCGTCGGAACTTATATGGGAAGTGTGACTTAAAAAACTAACTGAACTATCAGATTCAGAAAACTGAGTTATCAAAAGGACAACTTATGTCATTATAGGAAGTTACATCACTATTAATGATGCGTTGTTCTCCGCAACCATCACCCTCACTAATAATATAATCAGTTTGAGCTGGAACTTCGCCAACAACTTCAATATTATCAAATTCGTGGTAAGCCTCAGAATTTGGTGTTACCCTATCTATTACACTTTTCATATAGTTAGCTCGTTGTCTTCTCATATGTCGTTTACTGAGATTAACAAGATTGTCCATAATGAAACTCTTTTTGCTTCAATTTATTATTACATTATTCAGGCGCCCGCTGACTGGTACTAGATTTACTTTAATAATTATGATATAAAACATTGTCGACCATTTAATTATAATTAATACTTTGATATATAGTTTCATCTTAAGTCACATTACTAATGCATGTATATTATTTTTATACAAACCTCTACAAAAATAACCCTTAAGACATTAAAAAATTACTTCACAGCCCCCTCCCACCACCCTAATGAGTACAATATATCCGTACAAACTTAGCAAAATAGTTAAAAAAGATTGGTATTTAATTTGTTATAAAAGAAATGGAACACCGTCATTTTTTGCATGAATCATTCATGCAAAAAATGACGGTGTTCCATTTCTTTTATACTATATTAGCATGAAGGTCTACAACTTAATTTATTTATTTAATTTGTTACCTTTTTCAAATCTTAATTTTTGGATTTATACCAATATAGATTGAGTTCAGCTACCAGTTTTAATCCATCATCCCAGATCGTAATTTGATTAAACGGTTGAGAACGGGAATTTTGTTTTCGCATATATTCTATTAGGTAACAAATATTTAAATTAATTTGGTTTAAAATGGAATGTAACATTTAAATTGTTAATAATATATAGCAAAAGTAATAATATTTACCTTTTACACTATGCAAAAAGACTCCAAACTCCAAAAATATCTTGAATAAAAACTTCGAATCACAAGACTGTATAATGGCGTCCAGCGACCGTCCGACCGCGTTGAGAAGTGAAAAGCTTTTGTCTGTTGAGACCTGACCACGGGGTCAGAGCTATCTGTATCTCAAATACAAAGCCTATTCTAGGCACGCTTATCACAAACCACGTGGGCATGTGGGTGGGAGACCAAAGGGCAAGAAATCGCCTGCAAGCCAAAACCACGAGAGATAAGTGGGTGTGTATACCGATATGAGGTCCCGCGGGGGGTGAAACAGGCCCCTTTTGGGGGTAAGCAGTCCCCCTTTCCCCCCATTTGCGGCAATATTCGCTAGGTCAAAAGGTTAGCTGATTTACGAGGTCAATAGGTTAGATGATTTACGATGTAACAACCCCTCATAAAACCTAGGTGGTAAGCATCACCCCCCATTTTCGGCAGGTCAATAGGTTAGATGATCTCCCCCTGTCGCTATTCGGTAGGTGGTGTGGAATCAGCTGACACGATGTTATGCAAACAGCTATAAACCCGAGTAGTTAAATAGGTCCGTCAAAACCTATCCGTCATAGTGAATGTAGCCCTAAGGCACCTGCCTTTCGAGGTGGTAATAAATAGTTCAATGGGTTTCCGCCGACAAACACTTTCCGCTGACAAACACTCCTCCGCCGACAAACCAGTATTTACAAACACTTTCCATATTATATGGGGGGGGGCTAAGGGTTGTAAAAGGTTAGCGTAAAACAGCGTGTGGTCATCGCTAAAAGTGTTTTGGAAAAAAAAGAGCAGAGTGTATACAAATTATAAGGTTTTATTTATACATTCAAAGTTACAGTACATTAAGCGGATGAAAAAAACGCTTAAATATATTTATGGTTTGTAGATACCATAGCGAACAAATTGTAAAAGTTAAATACACAAAACATATTTTGGTTGGCAACTGTTTCTTTAAAATCTTCAATAATTTTAAATGCTGTTACGTAATTGTACGCGTAGCGTACAACGGTATCATACCTTTCATGTTCAACCGATAGAAATAAATTGTTTGGTGCGCATGGTTCTTTATACATTATTTCGTAAATTTTACGATAATTATCCGTTATAACGTAACCCATTAATTCAAAGAGTTTTTGGTTCACTTTAAGGAGTTGAATGTGCGAATTAATGAAATTTTTGAGTCTGTCCAATTCTCGAGTTTCAGGCGCTTTGATTACGACCGATGCTTCGGATATCGTATTTTGGAAGGTTAATTCTTTTTGGTCAGACATGGCGGCGGTCACTAGAGCATCAGATAGCGGGAACGGTGATCGAAAGGGGAGCCTTTGTGGATCAGTTATTTGTTCCCAGTGCCCGTATAAATCGTCCCAGGCGCGCGAAGACATCTCAAAGACCTGGTGTGAGATTTTATTGCATAGAGCTACAGATATATCGAGCTCAGACGTAAAACCCGTAGTAACGAAAAGCTCGGATGAAAGTGAATAGCGAGGGTTAATTTTTCGCTGAGTCGGGTCAAATTTAGACATTTTAGTCGGCCCTGGAGCGTTATCTACACAGCTTCGTTTAGACATGATGCTCGAGAAACGGTTTGAAGTGTACTGCCGATGGATGACGGGGATTAATGTCTTATATATATAGCGATAATAATTTGATGACGTAATCAGGATGACGTAATGGGTTGACTCAATGACTCATGCGATTAGTAAAATTTTGCGGTGTTATGTGTATAGCGACGCCCATATTGGTAAACCAAAGAGATAGAAATTCTACAAGTCCCATTAAAAGTAAAATCAACGCGATTAGTAATGCGTTTTTAGGATTGTTCGCGATAAGCCGACTAAAGGGAGAGGCGGAAATAGAACCTTCCATACCGGAAGTTATCTTTAAACTAAATTTATCAATAAACCAAAAAACAGATTTAAACTTTATATATTTTATATAAAAGCAAATGGCATACAAAGTATTAAAATAAACAAATAACTAAAATAAACAAATGACTAAAATAAACAAAAAGAAATATGGACAAATAACTAATATATACAAATGAATTATTTACAAATGAAAAATACAAACGATAAATTCAAAAAATATACAATATTTATAGGTTGTCGCTGAGTAGTTGTTGGAGCATGTCGTGGAAAAGCCCCTCTGTGTCGTATACAGCTTGAGACTGCTCCTCGCTGTCTGCGTACGCGAGACACGCTCCAACCTTCCACCGACACAACTCGCTTATCTCGAGAGAAAGTCTAAAAAAGGTGTGGAGGGTTGTATTACGTAAATATAAATCGTATGAAATAAATTAAACGGCCGTATTCTGCATGACCCCGCAAGTAAGAAGGGAAACGCCTACTTGCTTCGGCCCTACCATTCGACGAGAGCTCACTGATTTCCCTCTTCTTCCCCTCTTGCTTGGCCAATTGAAGGGCTGCAGCGACGTCACTAGTGTGACGTGGCTCTTGATGAGCCATGTGCCGGAAATAACGTTAAAACGCCCTCTACTCCAAAATTAAGCGTACAGTGTCATCTAGTGTTATTTTAGGGAAGAAAATTTCCAATGCCATCTATTTTTCATTTTTTATTCCAAACTTTTGTAATGCCATCTTCTTACAAACCAAAAAGTAATAGCCCTAAAACAATGCCATCTATTTTAAATTTCATTAACTTTAGAACAACATCTTTTAGAATAATAACAATAATTAAAAATAGCCTTCCATGGTAATCTTGTTTGAAATTTAAACAGAATAAAAATATAATTATTTTTGACAATATTTTTATTACATATTCAGCTTTAGTGTACAATTTATTGAATAAAATTTACATAAATTTACAGGAAACTTTGAGCACTCAGTTGCGCGGGGAAAACGGAAGAAGAGCTTCGTGAAGTTACCAACAAGTGACGAATATTCTTTAGTTCGTTTACTTTATGGAATTATATTCTAGCAAGAATTATGAACCTGTAGGCCATATAAAATTATGCACCTATAAAACATATCAAAATAGGAACCTGTAGGAGTAACGAACTAGTGATTGTATTATCAGTAGTTACTAAGCGGCGGGAGCTCTTTTCCAACAGCCAAATGTAGGCGGTGGTGATAATTACACCTTTTATGTTACTATAATTGGCTGTATTCAAATAGGGATGGCTCTTAAATCAACTTATGGAAATAACTGCTCACCCATTCGCCATCCCTACAGGTTTTTTTCTCCCAATCACAAAAATAAATAGTTTTTTAGTGTTGTTTGGAAAATGTGTAGAAATTTGTGAAATAAATATTTGACTCAGTTCGGTTTTGTGAGATATTTTCGTAAGCACTGAGCAATTGTTTAAAAATGGGTGATGAAGACCCTTCTTATACTGTGGAGGAAGTGGAAGCCTCTATTCCCCATCTTAAGGAACCCAAATGTGAAGAGCTTCAGCGGCATAAAAGCAGTGCTCATAACTATAGGCAGAATAATCGATGGGAAACAGTTGCACTCGTGGTTAATCTGCTTTGCTAGACCACAAAATTTCGTCATCTGATTTTACAAAAATGGTAATGATGCGATGAGATAATTGTTAATTGTTACATTCAGCCTTTTCAGTCTGACTGCATCCAGAGAGAGTGAGACATTCGGAAGATTAATGAAGCTTCTGGAGTAGGGAAAAAAATTTAAGTAAAAAGCAATTGTGATAAAATAAATATTACCTTTAAGTATAATGCTAATGAATTAACTGAGTTTAGTGCTCTTGATTGAAAAATATTCTTGCCAATTGTAACAGGACGGGCGAAATTTTTCAAAGTTCGAAAAATTATGCAAGAGACAGCAGGATAAAATTATATTCCATCGACACATCGGCCCTAACAGTAAATAAAAAACATTACGGTAAATATCATTCGTATTGACTTATTTTTAAGCCCCAGCCCTTGTGGGTTAGGACACTAAGCCAACGTGCAAAGATATCACCCAAATATACATGCGAATGTGTATTATTGATGTGCGCAGAGTTCATTCGGTAGTACGCATCTGCAAATAAAAATATTTGTATTTCCAAATTAATAATGTAATCATAATTTACAAAGAGTATTGTACCATTGGCTCTTCAATTTTATAATTTTGTAGCGGAAAGCCGCATGTGTTGATGAGCGTTACTGAACGTAGCCCAGTTTCGTGGTTACTAGAAAAAAAACACGTTGAAAAGATCCTTAGCTGTAAAAAAAACGCCAATTAAAACCTTATGTTCAACGATTGTAACGTACATATTAAATACCTGCTTCTCCAATGATGCGCTTAGCTCAACATTCTCAATTCCATGCTACCTTCCTTAAAAATTTCTACTTCTTCCGCTAAGCCTATCGCTTCAATTCCCAAGACAGCAGCAATAACTCCCATTGCAGTTTCGGCAAAATTCACTTTACAAATGATATTAAAAATGTCGGAATATTTTAACCGGAAGTTTGGAATTCAAAACAAGTAATACGTCACACTAAAGCAGCCCTTCAATTGGCCAAGCAAGAGGGGAAAGAAGAGGGAAATCAGTGAGCTCTCGTCGAATGGTAGGGCCGAAGCAAGATAGGCGTTTCCCTTCTTACTTGCGGGGTCATGCAGAATACGGCCGAAAATTACCTGTGGGCGAATGCCACGACTTCGGGGGTAGGGTGGGTTCGGGACTCCGCGACCATGAGGGTCATTTTTTAGAAAAAAAGACTGAACAACACTGCGTTTTTTTGTAAAAAAATATATATATGCGTACGTTATAAGCGAATTGCTAGGTGGAAATAACCGGAGCCGAGGGTCAATTAGGTCTAAGTCGACCGGCTCTACGGGGATTACCTCCGGTATGGGGTGTCTAATAATAGAATTTTATAAAAAAAGAGACAAGGTATAAGATAAAGCATTTTATTTTTTTATAATAGCACCCGGTTGTAGAAAATTAGGTCCAATAGAACCCGCAGGGTCTGGAGGTCGCTATCCAGCTGAACCGCCGACATCGCCAATGACGGGGAGGTCATTACCGTCAGAAACGCCCGGGCCTCAAATAAGGCCGAAACGTCTCTGATGAGACTAAACAAATATATAATTTAAATTACGGAATATGAACTATATTTTTATCAATATTTAGGTATAAATTCAAGCTTACCCATCCCCGTCAATGACGAAACCGGGTCCGGCGGTGGGGATTACGTCGGCAGGTGGCTGGAATTGTTGTTGTTGTTATTCTGGATAACTTCCTCCTTCACCTTCCGAAGAAGAGCGACTCCAGCTACCCGCCTCAGCAGCATCATCCAAACCCTGCGGGTTGAAGTGACATTCACCTTCTTGGATTAAGGCGAAGCTGAAAATATATATTATTATTAAAACTCTAGCCAAAATCGAAAAAGAGTTTATTTGGGAAATATCAAAATAACATTTAGAGATCACCGAACTAAAAATTGATAAAAACTCACATGTCGACGTCCTCATCCGAGAATAGTGGCGATGGACTTCTGGATGTCATGGTAATAGAGTTGTGATGTCTTGGGGACCAAGTACCAGGGTTTTTATACCAAAAGGACCCCTATACACACTTTGGGGCCACCCCTCATACGTAGGGGCCATTTGGGATGTAAAAACAAAAATCTATGAGAATCCCTCATAGTTTAAACTGAAATAGTGAAGAGGATCTATTCCACATAGTTTATGATGATCCATAAAATTCTACGCGCAAAAACATTCATTTATAACCATTTTCGACAAAACGTTTGTCCCCAAAAATATCTTAACAATACTAACACTTTGAAACGTCTTTTTTTAAAAAGTGTTTGATTATATAACTGTCACCTCTTTTACCATGACCATCTTTCTACGCTTAAAAACAGCTGCGAAAAGAATCGCTTTTTATAAACATTTGACGCGTCATGTTAAATTCAGGAGTAGCGCGTGGATCAAAGACAAACTTAATTTGCATCGTAAGAAAGGTTAGGGTTGACACAAAAAAAGAGCCCTAAACCATTTTCCCTCAAAGAAAAAGACCGGTGGGGCATACATCATTCAATTAAGACTCGAGCGGCGTGGCCCAAAGGATTCCACCCTAAGGATTTGGTGTCTAATAAAACAGCGGCTCGTAAAAAAAATTGGTCGCTCGGAGAACAAGAAGGGCACCGTCAAAAAGTTTTTTTCATATATTCATCCAGCTTTGTCAAAATAGGGTAAAAATGTTTTTCGACGGCTCTTTTTTTGTAAAACAACATTTGTCAGCGATAAAAGGATGAACCGCCACCAAATTTATGGGGGATGGGGCTATCATTAAAGTAGCCATTGATCACTATCCATCCTTAAATTTATAGGCTTAAAAAACATTGGGCCCATCTTTTAGAAAACAATAGAGTTTTATATAATAGAGTTTCGAATTAACGAAGTGATATTATTTTTATACAGCCTCAAAAGATATGTATAAATAGAGCCCGATCGGTCAAAGAAACTTCACTAATCAGCGGAATTCTCAAGTTGGAAGTCGTTTTCTTAGCGCCTAGAAAAAATGGATAGCGAAAGCTTATGTTGGTTTCTAGACGATTTGGCGGTAAATAGACCCTGGTCCGTACCCCAACTGCTGCAATTTTATTACGGAATATGTTTATTTTTAATTTTAGAGCCGGGGTTTGCACCAAATAAGTTACCCGCAATCCTTAGCCGTCTGAGTTTTAAATTAATTTTGACGGTCATTGAAATTTTTGAAATTGTTCAAGCTATACCCCACGTTCCAGAAGCGTGCCAAACGGTAGCCGAACTCCAATTATTTAATCAAGCATTACCGTCTCGGTTAGGCGAAATTATTGAAGCGAGGTATAAAAAGAGGGAAAAAGAATTACTCGAACTCGAGTGGGATGCTGTTGGGTGCCGAATATGACGAACCTGTGTTGGACTACCTGAAGAGTAAGTTTTTCTCTCTCGTACCGCGTATCAAAAATATATAAGAAATTAAAAAAAAAATATTTGTTTTTTATAGACACCCCTGAAATTGTCACGGTCGATGATGCTGGAGACCCCGAACCGCGTGAATCCGCCGAAATGGTGGACGAATATTTCAACGACCTACTTAACCAAAGCGGTTACGGGGAGGAGGAGGGAAATTTCCCAATTGTAGGGTATATTGATTTTGACGACACTATTTGCGAAATTTTTGGTCAGCACGAAAAACATTTCTTGAACTTCAATATGACGGGAATTGAATTGGAAGCTGAAATATCTGATAATATAGCGGAAGGGCTCACCAAGGTCACTGAACGGGTGTTACGTGATGTAAGTCCCGCTGACATGGTACAACTAGTAATCCGTAGTTCGGCGCTGATTGCGGCGCATCCCGATATTACCATTTCATTTAGGAGGCGTGACCAAATTGATATTGAGGCCCTTCTCGACGAGATTTCAGAATCTATATATTCAGATGAGGAAGAAGCGTTTTTCATGGCACCCGTTAATTTAATTTTTTCCATTGTCCGTCTCCCCCAGGGTGGTGGCTGGGCAAAACGGAAACGACTAGAGACATTTGCCATGTTTTCTAAAAATAGGCGATCAATTGTCCGTATTGCGAACAGCGACTCAATCTGTCTCACTAGAGCTCTTTGCTTCGGTGTGGCGCTGTGTAAATACCAGAACGAGCCCGAAAACAAAAGACTAAAAACGGTCTATGAAATTTTGTCGCATACCAAAGAAAACAATCTGGCTCAGCGAGCCGAGGCGCTCATACTTTACTCCAAATCGGGTGTCCGAGCTAACAAAGAATGCGCGTCGCCAGAGTCGATTAGAAAATTTAGAACGTACCTCAGAGAATACGATATTCTAATCTATCAAATTAAAAACAGCTGGCCGACCTTGGTGTACGATTCTAGAATACGAGCCTGTATGGACAGAAAACGTATTGTTCTTTTAAACGAGGGCGACCATTTCAATCTAGTTAAAAATCTGGCTCCCTTATTCGGGAGAGCAAAGTTTTGTTCAAAGTGTCTCGAGGGGAACAGACAAGATAGATCCCACGCGTGTTGAGACTATTGTTTCGCGTGCTGCAGGGGCATAAAATGTACCGGAGAAATAATAAAATGTGCCGACTGTTTACGTAAATTTACGGGGGCCGAGTGTTACGCGCATCACAAAATAAAATTAACCGGCGATAAATTGTCATTATGTCAAAATGTATTTAATTGCGCCGAATGTTCGATTCTAATCGATTTGACAAAACGCGACGGCCAGCTGCATTCTTGTAACGAACAGCATTGTACAGTTTGTCGTAAGTTTTTCCCCACGGGCCATCAATGTTACATCCAAGTAATAAAAGACCCGCAACGCCCTTCCCCCCGTTTCGATTCCAACGGCCAGCCTACTCAGATGTGGATATTCTACGATTTTGAAAAGAAAAACTGTTATATTCACTAACCCATTTTATGCGTGTCGGAAACTTATTGTAGCCCGTGCGTTGACACCCCCGACGCAGCATGTAAATTTTGTGGCGTTCGCCAAAGACAATTTCTGGGTTCAGATTCCGCGCGAAAGTTTTTCGAATATTTAAGAACACTGGGACATAATGCTAGTAACTACGACACGCAACTCCTATTGCAAGTTATAATGGAGAGTGCCGACTCGTCTGAGCCCAATCCGATAATAAATGGAACTCGTATCTTGCAACTGAAACTACACAATTTAACTCTATCGGATTCGTATAATTATATACCAATTCCGCTGTCGAAATACGCGGATACGTTCGATCTGGGCCGCGAATATACGAAAGATTTTTTCCCTCATTTTCTATTCAACGTAGTTGATAATAATTTAGATATTTACAAACCCGAGCAAACAAATTACGTCTCGGAGAACTCGCTGCCCCCCTTGGAAGCTTACGGTGCGCAATATTTCACGGCTAGAGACAGCGAAAGTTTTAACAAATGGTACGCTCTCGAAACCGAAAACAGTTCGGGATTTAATTACCTAGAAACGTTAAAACTCTATTGTTCTAGAGATACCCACATACTAGCTTAAGGCTGTTTAAAGTTTATGAAACTATTTCAATACTTGTGTGAAGTTAACACGTTTAGCGTGGGTGTGACTATCGCGTCAGTGTGTAGTTTCGTGCTAAGGAAAAAAATTTGGAGCCAGAAACGATTGGCATAATACCCGCTAATTTGTACCGGTTATCCGAGCCTCAATCCACCGAGGCTTTAGAGTGGCTGGCTTGGGAAGCGCATATCCGGAATGTTACCATCGTATCAACGCTCAATGGCCGAGAACCGCGTGCTGGAAAAATTAAAATTGATGGTCTTATCGGTGAGAAAAACGCTATACAATATCAAGGCTGTTGGTAAGTATTATTTTAAAAAGTTCGAAGAGACAAAATATAACCAGGTTTTTTTTCTTTCACCCAAAAAAAACTAAAGGTTTCACGGATGTAGGACTTGCTTCGGGGACTCGGTACCTAGGAACTAGCCTTTATAAGCTAACGCGAGCGATACCCTTAATACACGATTTTCCAACAAGATGAGGACAACCAATAAACTTAAAGAAAGGGGTTATACCGTCATTCAACAATGGCGGTGCGATTGGATTTTGAAAAAACCACAAAATCCTGCCATAAATGAATTTTAAAAAATTCTAATTTTTCGGAAACTTTAACTGAGCGTTTAGATCCCCGAGCCGCTTTTTTCGGCGGTCGAGTATCAGCCCTACGAACGTACTGTCACGTTGAAGGGACCGACGATAAAATTTTCTACTTGGATATTTGCAGCCTGTACCCTTATATAAACAAACGGTATTATATCAAAAAATATATATGACGAAAACAAATATTTAGTTTTTTTTTCTTTTATAGCGGCAAAGTCCCCGTTGGCCATCCGACAATTCTGCTCGGTACCGATATTCCAGCCATTGACGATTTTGAGGGATTATTGTTATGTAACGTGCTCCCGCCAACCAATTTATTCCATCCTATCCTTCCGTATCGGAGCGTTAACAAGAAGTTAACGTTTACCCTATGCCGGACGTGCGCCGATTTTCGGTACCAGGGTGACTGCGAGCATTCTGACGATGAAAGACTGCTTAAAAGCGTTTGGGTAATCGACGAATTAAGATGGGCCGTACACCGCGGATACAAAATTATAAAAAAATCGAGGCGTGGTCGTACAAGGTGACGCAGTACGATCCTGCAACGGACAGCGGTGGGATTTTTCGAGACTATGTCGACTGTTTCTTAAAAACCAAGGTGGAGGCGAGCGGCTGGCCGTCAGAATGTCAGACTTCCGAAGCGGCTTTCGAGCGTCATGAAGGTATCAAATTGGACCCCACCAAAGTCTCCAAAAACGAAGGACTTCACGCTATCTCTAAACTAATGCTAAATTCCATGTGGGGGTCTGTATGGATTTTATTAGACTATGGGACTTATAAGTCATATTGGGTAGAGTGATAGACATTAAAACGAGATTTTTTTCCAGAAAACTCGGTCAGGGTTCCATTGTGACCAAAACTGAAATCGTTCGCGAACCCAAAGTGTTCTTTGAACTGTTATCAAATCCGGAAATCAACGTAAAATCAATTTTGACAGTCAACGATACGACTCTTCTAGTTAAATCAGCGCCCATCAAGGAAGCGGAAATACCACTAAAACATACAAATTGCGTAATTGCCGCTTATACAACCTATCAAGCGAGATTAGTCTTATTAAAATATCTAGAAATAGTCGGAGAGAACGCGTTATATTTGGACACTGACGCCATCCAGTAAGTGGCGAAACAACTCCTTATAGAGACGGGACATTATTTAGGCGACATGGTCAGCGAGTTATCAGTTTATGGAAAAAATTCTTTTATTTACGAAGCCGCGTATGGCGGGCCGAAAAATTATTCGTTTTGGGTGAACAATCCTGATAATGGCGAAAGATTTAACGTTACTAAAGTAAAAGGATTTCGAATTAATGTCGGTAATCACCATATCATTAACGGCGAAAATTTAAAAACTATGCTAGGGGTGACTGAAGGACAAGAAGAAGAAGCTGAAATACCGGCGGGTTTTGTCGTGCCTCTTCCTAAACAGATACGTCGACTTCCGGATCATACGCTCGTTAGCGTCGACTTGGAAAAAGCGTATAGACCCATAATGGACAAAGTTCGGCTTTTATCGAATTACCTAACAGTTCCATTCGGATATAAAATACGCGCTTAAAAAAAACTTTTTTCCTCCTTTGCTCTTATGGGGGCGAACTGTCTCGCCCGTCTCCACGCTCGAGAGGCGCCGTCTCCGCGTTCGAGAGAGAGAGTGAGAGAGGCGCGCGTGCGTTCTCTCTCTCGATCCGCTATCCGCGCGCGTCTGGGTCACGATCCGCGAGGGGGGTGTGTCTCTAGCGCGCCGGCCGCTATCCACGTGGGAAGGGGGTGTGTCACGCAAAGTACGCTTTTACACGCACCGAAACTAAAATATTCACCATCAACTCGAATATCCGAAACACCGTTATTCCCAACGTGTATTTGGGTACCCTCCCGGTTCGCTTGATTGTCGCGCTGGTGGATCACGAAGCCTACAATGGAACCTTGGCAAAAAACCCGTACGCTTTCGAACATCAAGATTTATCGAGTTTAGCTCTTTATGTGGATTCTGATGGTGTGGATTCGAAACCTATTACACCAAACTACGACGCTGGCCAATATATTCAAGCCTATCATTCTTTATTCACGGGTAGCGGAATTCATTATAGAAACACTGGGATCGATATTTCCCGGGGAGATTATGCACAGGGGTACGCGTTTTACGTCTTCGACATTTCAAACGACCATAGCGCGGGTGAGAGTCATTATTGGAACCCATCCCGACAGGGGCAGATGCGTTTGGAGCTTTCGTTCGCTAAACCAGTCCCGCAAACGTTAAGCTGCGTAGTTTTTGCCGAATTTCAAGCCAGCTCTAGCGTAGACAAAGATCGTAACGTTTCTATTGAAAACGTGTAATTATGCGCGGATCCGAGATTTTAGACATTTTGAGACATACGCGCAATTTTATGAGCGTATTCGCCTCGGATTGTCTACCCGATAAGATTAATAGTTTTCCAGCGTCACTAGTTGTAAATCTCGACCCCCACGATGAACCAGGCAGTCATGAGGTCGCGATTTACCTTGATAAATTAAAACGGGCTTGGTATTTTGACTCGTTGGCGCTACGGCCCATTTTGCCAGCCATTAAACTTTTTTTAAAACAAAATTCGAGAAAAATCACGCCCAACAAGCGGCGACTTCAATCGACAACGAGCGTCATTTGCGGACATTATTGCGTGATTTATATACGTCACCGATCAAAGCGTAGAAGTCACCAAAGCTTCTTTAAGGGTTTTTCACGAAGAGACGTCAAAAATGATATAATGGTCACAAGAAACTTTAAAACCTGTTACGTCATTATAAACGGAGTATAAATTCCCGTCGCGCGACTATACCCCGTTTTATTCCTAACTAAACCCTCAGTATCGTGTCGGTGGCATGGCGAGAGGGGCCGTTGTCAAATTTGACTTTCTACTCGGAAAATCCGCCACGCGCTCCGGCGCAGAGGCCCCCGACATTGTCGTGAAGGAACTAGCTATATCAACAGTATCGACACCTCCCGCCGTTCAAGCTTGGACTTTCGAACTACCCTATCCAGTACAACAACTTCCGAACGCCATTAAAAGACAAAACGACGGGGTGTCTAGGAACCTTCACGGTATTTGCTGGACCGCGGGGTATCTGCCGTATTATAAGTTACCCGCCTGCCTTATATCAGCTGTATCGAGTTCTGATATGATTTTTACATAAGTAGTGTAAATTTTTAGCCGATTATACGGAGACCGCCATATACGATTTGGAAACTTTTGACTGTCCCCGAGCTGCAACTTTTGATACGACCCCGCCAGTGAAATGTCTATTCCGGCATCAAACTATAAACACCCGACAACCGTGCTCTTTGGAACGAAGTCTGCTTTACCCCGACTGGATTAACCTGAACCGCGCTGAAATAGACAGTCAAATACGATGTCCATTTTATTTTTTTTTGTATCGCCCTATAATATTTTTTTGACTCGTAAAAGAAAAATAATTTTTGTAATATATCATCTTATAAATTTTTTTTAAATAAATATTTTTATTATCTTATAAATCAGACTCGTTATTTCTCATTGCTCGCGTCATTTTTTAGATTACGTAATTAATAGTTCATTGGGTCTATTCAAGTTGGAAAAATATTATAAAAGTCGTAAACGTATTTTAGAATTATAAAGTGTAAAAATATTAAGTGTCAATTTTCCAATGTAAAAATTACTTAATACGGTCACCTTTAAAAGTAACAATGTATTCAATATAAAAACGTTTATTCACATTTTCTTTACAACGGTTTTAATACTATGAATTTGATTAGTTTTACAATATTCTTGAAAATAAATCAGAGCCGCCATTTCCTTTTCAGTCGGCATTTTTAATTCGGCTGGCTGGTTAGATGTAGTTGACTCGGTTGATTCCATTGGGGCACCTCGCTTTTTACATGCCACAATAAGTTCGTTAAGATAATCGATAATTTTATCATCTGACATTTCCTCGTCCTCCGTGTAACGGAGAGATTCACTCGCATCACAATCACACGCCAGATCCAAACCTTCTTCCATTGTATTACACGATAAATGAGTCATTAAATGTTGTTTGAAACCTCTCACGGACCGGTATATTTCCGCGCATATCCAGCATTTCTTTGGTACCCTAAGCGGAGACATCTTCATCTTTCCCATAGCGGCTGGCTTATGAAAACCACAACGCATCTACGTAATCTTTACGTTTCATTGTGTAGATTACGTCATCTTTAGTGAGTCATTTTTAAATTACGTCATTTTTATAGATTACGTCATTTTGGGGTTTAGACCCAGAAATATTATTCCGTAGCTCAAAGAGAATCGGGATGGCTAGTCACGAGGATCTCAACACCGTAACCGGTCGGTTAGAAACGTTCAAGCAATGGGACAACGTACACGTGAAAAAATAATACTTGGCCCGCGCCGGACTTTTCGCCGTAGACTCGGACGGCATAGTCGAATGCTACCTCTGCCACGGACAGTTAGACAGTTGGGAAACCGGCAGCGTACCCCAAGCGGAACACGACAAATTTTAACCCAACTGTCCGTCACCCGCCGCTTTGGAGGGCCAAGATATCCCGCCATCCGAAAACTACATCTCCGGCGGAACCACAACCAGCCCCGAGGGACCAGGCGGCGACGAAATCGTAACTCTTACCGTCAAACGCCTCGAGGTAGAACATTTAATGAAAATGCTCGTAAAAACGCTAATTTCAGATGGTTCGTTTCAACCTTTTGAGTGAAATTCGGTATATACCCTACGAAGATCGACGTAATTACCATGATATAAATAAAATACATTTCCAAAGACGTATTTTCATTGTAAATCGTATTATACAGCCTGTAGTCGAAAAATATCTTAATAAAAACTTATAATTTGTACACACTCTGCTCTTTTTTTTTTCAAAACACTTTTAGCGATGACCACCCGCTGTTTTACGCTACCCTTTTACAACCCTTAGGCTCCCCTCCATATAAGATGGAAAGTGTTTGGAAATACTGGTTTGTCGGCGGAAAAGTGTTTGTCAGCGGAAACCCATTGAACTATTAATTACCACCTCGAAAGACCTGTGCCTTAGGGCTACATTCACTATGACGGATAGGTTTTGACGGACCTATTTAACTTCTCGGGTTTATAGCTGTTTGCATAACATCATGTCAGCTGATTCCACACCACCTACCGAGTAGCGACAGGGGGAGATCATCTAACCTATTGACCTTCCGAAAATGGGGGGTGATGCTTACCACCTAGGTTTTATGAGGGGTTGTAACATCGTAAATCATCTAACCTATTGACCTCGTTAATCAGCTAACCTTTTGACCTAGCTAATATTGCCGCAAATGGGGGAAAGGGGGGACTGCTTACCCCCAAAAAGGGCCTGTTTCACCCCCCGTGGGACCTCATATCAGTATACACACCCACTTATCTCTACCACGTATCTATTTAAAAATTATTTATACAGATACGTGGTTTATTTTTTGGAAGCGCCAGATCAGCGAAAGGTTATCAGCCGCTCTTTTTTGTGGAATTCGCTAATTATATAAAAATTCTTAAAATTAATTCTAATAATTCTTAAAATTAATTCTAATAATTCTAAATAATAAATCTGTGTAAAAAATACTAAAGTTAAATCCGAGGGTTAAATCAAATTTAAATATTAATAAAATTTAATATGTTAATGTAAATTATTTTAATAATTATTGTAATAAAGTAAATTTATATTTAATTCAATATATCTATTTATACAATAGGCACATGTATTTTTGATAAAACGATTAACCTAATGTAAAATGTATGTATTTAATTATTTCTTCAATTTATATGATGGGTAAGTGTTGGCGCAACCGACAATGTACCAGCACGTATCTGACTGCATACGATATTTACCTGTAATTAATAAAATAAAAGCATTTAAATCTTCAAAATATTATTAATATTAATTATAGTATGCCTAGCAGTGGAAAAACCACTTTATTGTTTGAAAAACTGCCAAAAATATATTCGCTGTTGGGATTCTGTCAGTGCTTCTGTAGGCAAGATTTTCCTAAGTGATGGGTAGAAGCTGATAACCCCCACTAATACAGCACCATCGGAAGTTCTCTGCTACTAGGGGTTAAGAGTCGGGGTTTGGTCGCACATTCGGTTAAAAGTAATCGACCCCACACCGACTGTAGAAACGTTCCTACTAAGTGTACGTACAAGAAAAGTTTCTGATGTTTGAGGTTGATTTAAAGTCGGCGCCTTGTCCGTTGGCCTACTTCGATAAGGTCAACTAAAAGTCGGTTCATACCCGTGTAGAATTGAGGGGTCGGTTAAGTTTCTAGGTTTGTTCGCACATTCGGTTTAAAGTAATCGACTTCACACCGAATGTAGAAACGTTCCTACTAAGTGTACGTACAAGAAAAGTTTCTGAAGTTTTGGGTCGATTTAAAGTCGGCGCCTAATCCGTTGGCCGACTTCGATAAGGTTGACTAAGAGTTGGCTTATACCCGTGTAGCATTAAGGGGTCGATTAAGAGTCGGTGTTTGGTCTCACATACGGTTAAGAGTTATTGACCCCACACCGACTGTAAATACGTTCCTACTAAGCGTACGAACGAGAAAAGACTCTGATGTTTGGGGTCGATTTAAAGTCGTCGCCTATTCCGTTGGCCTACTTCGATAAGGTCAAGTAAGAGTCGGTTCATACCCGTTTAGAATTGAGGGGTCAGTTAAGTGTCGGGGTTTGGTCGCACATTCGGTTTAAAGTAAGCGACTTCACACCGAATGTAGAAACGTTCATACTAAATGTACGTACAAGAAAAATTTCTAAATTTTGGGGTCGATTTAAAGTCAACGCCGAATCCATTGGCCGACTTCATTAAGATCGACTTGGATCTGGCTCATACCCGTGTAGCATTAAGGGATAGGTTAAGAGTCGGTGTTTGGTCGCACATTCGGTTAAGAGTTATCGACCCCACACCGACATTAAAACGTTCCTACTAAGCGTATGTTAAACAAAAGATTCTGCAGTTTAGAGTTAATCGTACGTACAAAAAAACGTTTCTGTAGATTGGGGTCAATTTAAAGTGTGCGCCTATTCCGTTGACCTACTTCGATAAGGTCATCTAAGAGTCGGTTCATACCCGTGTAGCATTGAGGGGTCGGTTACGAGTCGGGGTTTGGTCGCACATTCGGTTAAATGTAATCGACCCCACACATACGGTAAAATTGTTCCTACTAAGCGTACGTACATGAAAAAATTGTGAAGTTTGGCGTCGATTTAAAGTTGTCGCCTTATCCGTTGGCCGACTTCGATAAGGTCGACTAAGAGTCGGCTCATACCCGTGAAGTATTAAGTGGTCGGTTAAGAGTCGTTGTTTGGTCTCACATTCGGTTAAGAGTAATTGACCCCATACCGACATTAAAACGTTTCTGTAGATTGTGGTCAATTTAAAGTGTGCGCCTATTCCGTTGGATGAATTCGTAAATTCTACTAACAGTCGGTTCAATCCCGTGTAGCATTTTGGGGTTGGTTAAGAGTCGGTGTTTGTACGCACATTCGGTTAAGAATTATGGACCCTACTTCGACATTAAAACGTTTCTACTAAGCGTACGTACAAGAAAGGTTTCTGACGTTTGGGGTCGATTTAAAGTTGTCGCCTTATCCGTTGGCCGACTTCGATAAGGTCGACTAAGAGTCGGCTCATACCCGTGAAGTATTAAGCGGTCGGTTAAGAGTCGGTGTTTGGTCTCACATTCGGTTAAGAGTTATTGACCCCATACCGACATTAAAACGTTCCTACTAATCGTACGTACAAAAACGTTTCTGTAGATTGGGGTCGATTTAAAGTCGGCGCCTATTCCGTTGGCCTACTTCGATAAGGTCAACTAAGAGTCGGTTCATACCCGTGTAGCAGTGAGGGGTCGGTTAAGAGTTAGGGTTTGGTCGCACATTCGGTTAAAATTATCGACCCCACACCGACTGTAGAAACGTTCCTACTAAGTGTACGTACAAGAAAAGTTTCTTATGTTTGGGGTCAATTTAAAGTCGCCGTCTTTTCCGTTGGCCTACTTCGATAGGGTCGATTTAAAGTCGGCGTCTTTTCCGTTGGCCTACTTCGATAAGGTCAACTAAGAGTCGGTTCATACCCGTGTAGAATTGAGGAGACGGTTTAGTGTCGGGGTTAGGTCGTACATTCGGTTAAAAGTAATCGACTTCACACCGACTGTAGATACGTTCCTACTAAGTGTACGTACAAGAAAAGTTTCTGAAGTTTTAGGTAAATTTAAAGTCGGCGCCTAATTCGTTAGCCGACTTCGATAAGGTCGACATAAAGTCGGTCCATACCCGTGTAGCATTTAGCCGTTGGTTAAGAGTCTGTGTTTGGTCGCACATTCGTTAAAGAGTAATCGACCCCACACCAACATTCAAACGTTCCTATTAAGCGAACATTCAAAAAACGTATCTGTAGTTTGGGGACGATTTAAAGTCGGTGACTAATCCGTTGGCCGACTTCAATAAAGTCGAATTAGAGTCGGCTCATACCCGTGTAGCATTTAAAGGTGTGTTTAGAGTCGGTGTTTGGTCGCACATTCGGTTAAGAGTAATTGACCCCACACCGACTGCTATGAAAAAATAGCAAGATTTGGAATGTCTCACTAGAATTAAGTGAATTTTCTCAAAAATACTTTTATCTTATATTAATAAATAATAAGTGTAACCTGGTACACTATCGAATGTTAATTATAAAACAATTTAATTTTATCGTATATGTTTTTATATAGAGGGAATTATTTACGTGTTTAAACAGGCAACGTAATTTGTTGAACTTGTGTGCTTTTTCGAACGTACGGGTGCAACGGTCTTAGATTTTGTTATTCTAATAAAACGATAAAACTAAACATTAATTAACACAAATTATATTCTGTTTTCAATCCAAGGTATCAGATTATGAACAATTTATCTTAAATTATTATTTACTAATTATACGACATGTTCTACAACCTGTATCATAAAAACGTTTGATTTATGGATTTCAGTTTAAACAGCAGACCAAATCACAAAGACATTTCAACTGTTAAGTACACGTTTTTTAATTTTACATTAACCGTGGAATTCAAAATAGAAATATTAATTGCAGAAACATGTTCCTTAAAATGAGGATATTTAAATCGATTATTTTTTAATTTTAAACCTTAATTAACGTGTCATTATTAATTCTGTTAAATTCACAATGCGCTTCTGATTTCATCTGTCTGTTATTAAAATTTAAATATTCGGTTTTTATGTTTGCAGAGCGAATTTTACATTTTCAACTAATGTTAAATATGTTAGGAATTTTATTTTTAATATTTGTTAAAAAAAATTCAAAACAACCATTTACTTTCATTGAAGATATTCAATAATAATTATAATTTATATTAACCAAAACGAACTTTGCAGATAAAAAAGGATGTTTATATATGTTGGTAAACAAGACAGCACAAACAAATATACTAAATTAATATTGAGTTAATTAAAAAATAAAATAAAATTAAACCAAAAACCAAAATAAGAATAATAATTTAATAGAAAAAATAATCAAAAGATTCATTAAAAATAAGTTTGAGCTCTAATTAAAGAAAAATTAATTAGTTTATAACAATTTAAATAACAATGTTATAAATTCCTCTATCCGTAAATAATATTTGTATCTGTTGTCAAATAGTTGAGATTTAAATTTAAAAAAAAATAAGTTTGATATTTTGAAACAAATGTTAGGTTGATGTTCTAAATAAAATAGCCTTTGTTGAATATTTCAATTTGAATTGATTATGATTTTGTTGTTTTTGACGTATAAAAATCATTGAACAATCGCTTATAAACCCAATATCATTTTTCTTTATATGTGCACGGTAACTTTCCACCAACTATTTAATTTCTATTACAAACATTGAAGATGTAAACAACATTAGCAAATTGACGGTTCAAGGTTTTAACATATACTATATTACAACCATTTTCGTTCCGAATACAAGATCTTTACGACGTTCTAGTTCCATAATATTAATATTAACGTGGAAATTGTAGATATCCTTTCCAATACCAAGATCCACATTTGGAAAAATTATAATTTTATTTAAAAATCTATTTTTTGGACCAATATTTCCGTCATAGTCCTACTAAACTGTTAAATGTACACATAGGACAAGAAAATTTAAACTTATACGAAATGTTTAGTATATTTTCTACAAAAGCATGTTTGGATGTATTATGCAATAACCGTATGATTAAATCTTATAAGAATTAATGTCGTTATCGCGATGTTTAGTATTATTTAAAACTTTGAATGCTTGAATTAGGTATTAACTTAGGTGATTATTATTATTAATGGGAATAATATCGATACATTTATTATCTAATTAAATTTAATTTATGTAATGTTTTTGTAAATAGATGAGTGCTTGCAACGAACAAATAGACCGAATTATTGAAGAATAACTACGGATTTTATCGGAACATGAGGTATTTGGTGGCAGGTGTTTTGAAAACAAATGACATAATTAAGAACTAGCTCAAAAACAGGTAGCTGATTTAAACAGCCCTATAATATTACAAATCTTTGTAAAACTTTAGTTTTGGGAAATACCGCTAGAAGACGCCAGTCACATATAGCCATCATGTGACTACAGCAACTTTTTCTTGATTTTTATAATCATCCAGCATTTATCAACGAATCTTTTCCGATGACTGACAGTCAGTAAAATACGTAAAAAATGCATTTCGAAAGTAAAAGGATAAAGAGTTTCAACTCAAATTTTAAGGCAACCCTTTTTAAATGTAAACGAGTTGGCAGTTGTAGAAAGGGTGATCATCCTTTACTAATTCATATACAGCGGTATCCGAATTGCAAATTTGTTCAGGATGAATCTACAGAAAATGTTCCCGTGCTACGCATAACGAACAATCCTTGGAATTTAAGCCCAATGCGATCTGAATTGGTACGAATACAATCGTTTAAAAATTTCCCGATCAATCACATAGGCGTAAGAGATTTGGCACAAGCCGGTTTTTACTACACAGATTTCAAAGATTGTGTAAAATGTTTCTCCTGCAATGGAAAGCTGCTATGCTGGAAAAAGAACGATATTCCTTTCGAAGAACATGCAAAATATTACCCGAGATGTAAATTTGTTTTAAAGCAGAACTGTGGTAATATACCGTGCGAGTATCGTTCAAATCAAAAACCCTATTCTAGCTTAAGCGAGAAGGTTTTGGTCTATTGTTTAATTAATAATTTAATTAACAGTCTAGATCGAAAGAAATCTAAACCATTTTGTAGCATTTTATAATTAATTTTTTAGCAAAATATCGGTCGATCGAGTACTATAAAAAATATTATTTAGTTAACATTTAAATTAAAACAAAAGATAAAATAAATATTAAATTGTTTGTAATTTAGACTAAAAATATTACGTTGAATAATAAAAAAAGGTAGTATGAGTTTGAAAGACTTTTATTTTTGAACATGTTTTCAATACTTATAATTGTGTCTAAAAGAAAAGTTAACTACCGAAAAACTCCTAAAATTAAAACAGTAAAAATGTTTCAAAGTTAAAAAACCAATGTTTCAAACTTTAAAAAAATGTGTGTGGAATATATAAACCTTACGAACCACCATACAAGTTACAAGCAAGTGTTTTGATAGGTCACAAAACGTCGAACATCAAAGAAATTGGTAAATTATATAAACGGCAAAACTGACAATAAAATATAGAATTATACAAATAATTTCAATCCTTATGTGCAAAGATTTATTGAAAAGTTACTCCATCGGATGATATTACTGAAAGCACCCGAATCCAATTTCTACAGGGTTAACATCCAAGGAAAAATTGAACGATTTTTTTACACAACGCTATCAACATAATGAAAAATTGAAATTATTTAGAAGTTTGTAAACTTTTGAAATTACTTTGAATAAATTTTTTTAAACCTTATCAAGCTGGCTTATTTCATATTTACTAAACATTTTGGCTGAGGCAAGGAGGTTTGTACTTTTTTACAGACAAAAATACATTTAAAAAATCGACATTGTTAATTTTGTGCGACATTATCATTCGTCTAATTGTTTTCCTCGAGAACGGTGTAAATGACTAAAAACTATGCAAAATTGGTAGTTTGAAATGTTTTTTCGTGACAGTGTGCTCAATTCGTGTAAGACTGTTTTATAAAACTTGAAACTATTGCGAAAATATAAAATTTGTTAAGTAGTAAATTTATGAAATTTTCTTTTAATAAATATTTATTTAAATGTGATGACAGAGAATACATTATTTATTTACAAACTGAAAACATTTTTTAAATATTGTACGTCATTTAAACAATGATCCATTAATTCCCTTACGTCAAATGGGCAATAACCTATAAATTGATCCAAAAAATCTTCTTCCACTTGATAATCCTGTGAAATACGAAAGGCAGCGTAGATTTCTACGAAATCACAGAGTGCTTCTCGCTATTATAAATCAAACAAATTAACGATGTTTCGTGTAATTAAATTGATTTCTTACTATTTTGTATGATCGCTTAAATGTATCGGCTCTTTCCGAAAAATTGATACTGTTACAACTAGTCGACTGTCCGACCTAAATTTTAAAGATACTACAACAACAAAAAACAATTTTAAAACAATATAAGTTATTTTAAAAATACAAGTTTTAACGTACCCTTTTTAAAAACCATTGTGTATTTAATGAATTCTTCAAGAGAAAAAGTACCAAAAATCCACTTTTTTGTGATCAAAATACACAATTTTTGCCGAGTTAATTAGAAATTCAACGTAACGGCTATAAAACACAGTAAATTTAGTTCTAGCTAGATCGAATAAAACGTACAGGAATGTTTTAATAGAGTGCGGCGCGTTTCTCACCGTTCTTCCTTATCGTAAGGCTTTTTCTCCCGGTATACCCTGGAGTTGGTGCGCGTAACGTTTTCCCTCACGCTAAGATAGCCCGCCGGCTAAGACAGTTGGGGAAACTCCGCCTTGATGAGGGTTGTGTTATCTGATTGGTTAGTATGTAATAGTATTATGTAAATTTATAACGCTACCAAGTAAAAACGGTTTTAAATATGCGGTAGATGGCCAAGTCAAATAGCGATTTAAAATACTCCTGTATTCATCCATACAACATATTATAAATATAACTATTAAAATATAACTTAACATTTTTAAAGACAATACAAAAGTAAATTAATTAAAATTTAAAAAATGCAGCCGATACATTTAAGCGATCGTACAAAATAGTAAGAAATCAATTACACGAAACATCGTTAATTTGTTTGATTTATAAATCATTTTAAGACTCGCTTTTACTGTCTGCTACGTTTTACAGTCTGTGAGGTTGATATGTTAATTTTTGGGTTTTAGTTCTTTAACAATTAATCTAGTTTACATCTAAAAAGACTAACTTATACCGCCAATGTCTTGCTTATTTGAATAAAATTGATAATAGAACTTTTTTTTGCAAAACTTTATTTTTAAAATAAAACTCAAAAATGAATAATACAATGTTATAAAATAATTTTCAACTCTGAACCTGAAATTAAATATGTTTGTAAAAAATTGTTATAATTTGTTTTTAAATTATCTTACATCCTTCTAGCTATCACACTCTAAAATAAAAACTGATTTAAAATTTAAAACTTTTATTAATATTTTAAAACATTTTTTGTTGACACAAAGGAACTATCGTTAATAACATTTAACACGCTATTTATAAAAACCACTAAATCGTCTATCGCCTTTAAGAACCCAGTTTTTGGGGCTCCTTCCAAAAGCATTTCGTGAGAATTATGCTCTTTTTGAAAATATCTCATTCTTTGTGCAATTAAATCCATTTCAAGATTTCGATTCAGTTTTTTCAATTCTTTATTTAAATGTTTAATCAGTTCATAGTCCTTAAACGGTTCCTTATTTTCTTTATAAGTCATTATTCGTCAACAAAAATCAAAGCGAAACTAGTTTGTATAGAAAGCGATGTGGTTTGTTTTTTCTAACAGACCACGTAATATAAACTACATTAACAACCCGATTTTAAACAGGTTACACAAAAATATTTTATCGTTACACCTTGAAATAAAAATTATAAATAAAAATTTTTTTTAAACTTTTTTTGTGATATTATTTTACATTTACAATTTGGCAAGAATAAATGGACACAAATGAATCTGATTACCGCGAACTATTAATGGTACATCACAATCTTTCCGTCTTTCAACAATTAAACCGTAGAAAGGGCGAAAAAAGCCCCAGGTGGATAATTCATCTTAACTCAATTATCTTTTTTCTTCCGAAATCCTTTGCAAATATTCGTTAGATAGGTTCCTTTCGTATGAAAGGTAACAAACTTTCAAGGAGTATTCTCTCTGCTATATATTCCGCTTGAAGTTTTCGTTTCTGTTTTTTCAATTCTATAATTGTATGCTGTAGTGACAACAATTCATTCTCCTTACACAATTCTTTATTTTGTTCAGCACTCATTTTTTTCGACTGTCGTCAACAGATTTTATTCTGTTATGTGTCAAAAGTAATGAAATAGGCAAAAATCCATAAAAATCCAAATTTTTGGTATTTGTTCATAGTGCCGGTTTTAAATAAAATTCTTCTTTTAATTTCGTTTTCCATGAAACCTAACGATCGTTTTGTCGTTATAAAATACCAACTAGCTTGTGAAAATGATAATTTGACTAATCTAAGTTATATATATTATATTTGCTGTTGCCAATAACTAAGTCTTTAAATCAATCTTGTGACGTATACGCTAAAATGTAAAATAATAATAGATGGCTGTATGTATTAAAAATGCAATATACATACATACATACATTTTTGTAACGAAATTTTCCATTATTTAATATTTGTACCCAATTAAATTAATTATAAATATAATTAAAATGAAGCATAAGCAAGCGACAATAAAAACCATTGACTGTACGCTTAATAAAGAAACCATTCAAATTAAAAATACAGCCCTCTAGAAATTATAATAGTGGTAATAATAAATGTAATTATAAATGTATTTCATAGTTTACACATAATATAGGTTGTTTACATTAAAAGACGGGAGATAAATAACTCCATATGTCATCTTCAAAACTTATTGTAGCCTATTGAACCAGAAAACGTACAAATACAATAAACAGACCAAGATACAATAAGAACGATTTATTCTTAATTTGTTACGTTTATTCAATACACGAAGAGAAACGTTCACGAATGCAAATTTTTTCACGCGGACAAATACATGAAATTAAGTTTTAATACGCTTATACTAGTTAAGATGCCTAAAAATTCCAGATAATAAGACGTACGTAAATTCTGGTACCTTACAATATTCATTTACCTAATTTTAAGTTTAATTTACGCTTAGATTTATCTTTGTTGTCAACTTATTTCAGAAAATTCAAACTGATCCCAGTTTTTTACAAACTCAGTGAAATATTTCATGCTTCACATTTATAATTTTTAAAGCTTTTAAATAATTTTGTGTGGCAATATAAATTTAGTTTGAGGTCGATGCTATCAATTGTTAATAAAAATTATGCGTTATTGAGTTTTTATTACTAAACTTGGAGAGACTTATTTTATCAATAATTATATTCATCAAACAATCATAGAAGGGATGATCTGATTTAGAAAGAATTGGTCATATAAACCCAGTTAATTTTTTAATCGGAATTGTATTTATACATTGTTGTTTTCTTGTAATAAAATTATATTAACTCTATTTTAACAAATTCTATATATAATCATATATACCAACATTTTTTAACTGTTGGTTAAATATTTATTTAATTATTTTACATAAATTAAATTATAAACATTAAGTTGTGTTAGTTGGTTGAACCGAACCCATGACATCCTCTTTCCGTTTCTTTAAATTTCTGTTTAATAACAAGAAATAGTATATTATGTCAAAACTTTAGGTAAAGTCTTGGTTTAACATACTTCACACTCTACTACTGATGGATAAAATATTCTCTCACAAATCAATTGCGCTATTTTATCACCTCTTAAAATTTTATAATCAACTTTCCCATGATTGATTAAAACAATACCAATTGGTCCAGTATAGTCTATGTCAATAACTCCGGCTAAAACATCAATTCCGTAATGAAGGGCCAAAACACTGCGAGGAGCTTTTTAAACATGGTAAATTAAGAACTGATTTCTTAAATTTTTACAACATTATGAAAAATTTTACCAATACGACCATAGGTGTTTTCGGGAAGTTAAATTTTTAAATCTGTTTCTATTAACAATCTGACTCCAGAAACCAATATATAGTCATATGCAGATTTTAAATCTAAGCCTGCTGAAAATTTGGTTGCGCGAACTGGATCGAAAGCATTCTTTGATATTTTTACAAATTTTATTTCCATTTAAATCTAGTTCACTTTTATGTAAGAAAAATGTTCAAACACTTGTCTTATTTGAACTACGTCCCCGGAACGAAACAAATTTGTCAGTCAGTGTGCTTTCCTACCATGGAAATGTCACCTTTTTATACAGAATGTTACTGTATGTGTAATACTATTAACCGTAATTTTTTTAATCTGACAACGCCCTATTTTTATACAAAAGAATACGCATATCTAAAAAAGATAATTAACATTTAACTATACTTAATGTATAATATATCCAAGGTTAGGTTTATAATTTAGAAAATAAGTATAGTTCGTTTTTGTTTTAAATTTGAAATCACCCTTTTAATATGTTTAAAGGATATGTATTTACGAGAATGATGTATTATAATTTACGTTTGATATTAAGTTAGAAGGTTACACCTATTATTTATAATTATAAGAAATTAATTATTTTTGAGACATAGTTATTTGATTAATCATTTCTTGAAATGTTTTTTAAAATATGTGACAGTATTAAAAAACTGTACCTTGACACAAATTTGATCAATATTTTTAACTCTCAGCATTCTAATTTAAATTCTTTACTAATTTGCAATACTTCAATAGAAGTTTCCGCATTGTTGGGGATTAAAATTTGATTATTTTTACAATATTCTTCAAAATAAATAAGTGCTTCCAGCTGATTATCGCTCGGCATTTTCAAATCGTTTGTAAGCACAGGGTTAGACTCCATTAAAGAATTCAACGTTTCTTCAGCCATGTTAAGAATATTCGAATCTATACTTTCTTCTTTACTAGTTGGTTCAACATTTGAGTTCGAAGGTTGAATCTTACCGTCGATTACTAAATCATCGTACCATTCTTGATTTTTTACGTTAAACTCGTTCAAATAATCAATAATTTGATCGTCTAATAGTTCATCTTCGAGTGTGTATTTCTGGTGTTTTGAATTTAAACAATCACACACTCTTTTCTTAGTGAGTGTTTTATTCGAAAAACTACATGTTAAATGGTTCATTAAATGTTGCTTAAAAATTCTCCTGTCTAGAAATAGATCTTGACAAATCCAACATTTTTCCTTAAAGGTAAATCCCTCCATACTTTTAAACGCGGGTTTTAGACATGGCATGTCAAAATAACACGAATTATCAACGAGTGAATCGCATTTAAATTCTGGTTTACCCATAAATAACTTCATTTTTTTAACTTTTAAAGAGGGCGATTTTTGAGACATCTTGCGTTTTCCCATTTCAACTGTGATATAATAAAAAAATTTACTCGCAATTAGGTTTTACAGTGATATTATACAACTCAACAAATAACTTATATTTTGAAAAATATTAAATTCCTCAAGGTTAGCAGGTTTGTGTATTGATGGGGGAAAGTACATTCCAACGATACGAACACCCTTTTTAATATATAAAAAGTACATGTATTTACGATAAATTTGTATTATAATTATCGTTTAATAAGGTTGAAAATAATTACAAAATATAAATTATTTTTGAAACATAATTATTTGATTAATTATTTCTAAAGGTGATTTTAAATATACTATATTATGAAAAAAGATTTTACCTTGACTTATTTTTATATAACTTAAAATCTTCGGGTTTTTTAATTTATGATAATAGTAATATCTACACATACAGCATTTGTATAAAAACTTGAATTTTACCTTTAATCATTAGAAATATATTCGCCGTGTAAACGAGAGAGTTGAATATTAAGAAATACAGTTTTTCTTTAATTTTGGAGATAAAAGTATGTTATTTAGGAATTTTAATATTCTTTAATTATATTTTTTTAATTATTTCTTCATTTTATATAGTGGACGAGAGTTCTTGCAAAAATTTGTTAGAAAGAGGTTCTGTTAAAGTACAAAAAAATGGTTTTATTTGTTGTCCTTATTGTTTTGGATATACTGAGTCGTTAGAAACCTATGGTGGACTCCTATATTATTGTTGGAATAAACAATGTCGATTTTACTACCAACCTGTGGTTTTTAGACAAGGCAATTGTTTATCAATGAGAATTCCATCGGATGCATTATTAATCTTTCCTCAACATTTAATTTGTATAATATGTGGTGTAGGAGGAAATAGAAGACGTTCGAGAGATACAGATTGTATAGAATCCGAATATAGTTCGGTATGTATTTATCCTCAATCCAAAAATAACAGTGTATAAAATGAAATAAATCTTTTTTTTATAAATATTTCTTGTATTATATAGAGAAAAGTTACATAAACAACAGAGCAATACAAAATAAAATTGAATTTTTTGAAAAAAAACCGTTTTTTAATTCACATTAAATATATACAACGTTTGTTAGAGCAACCAGTTTTTTTTCTCTTTATAACGGGGCTCTGTGGAATGTCTCCTGGCAAAACGTGATCCGCGTTTATAATTTTATTGTTTAATTCAATCTGGCGCGGAGATGCGAAAGTTGGGAAAAAATAGAGTAGGATCAATGATGCCAGATGTTAATAAACATTTTTGCGTTTAATTGATATAATTAGTCAATTGTTGAAAAATCCAAACTAGTTTTACAAGGCTGTAACTGTAGTTGATAACGTTTACACGTGACGATAATTAAGGGTGGGTATCAAATTACTTCTACCAGGCTAATGCAATTGAACCTGTTCTATCCTAGAGGTAATTATAATTTATGAATTTAAAGATATAGCTCGCAATCCGGCAGAATTTCATAGAGCGTGTTTCTGGTAACGTGTTTCAGCAGAAAGTTAAAATTATCAATCAGTGTAAGTAATGTTTAATTTTGAAAATAATTCAAATTAATAAACTTAATTTTGTTTTAATAGAGTCACCAATAAATACCCGTTCGTTCACTGTGTATAGTCAGAGAAAATTATATTTACAATGTTGCTATTTTTAATTTAAAAAAGTTAATTATTTTTTATTTATTTTAAATAAATGGGTTTTGGAATTCTTATTGATTACGTAACTTAAAAATGTTTTTCCAACTTTAGAATATATTATTTTACTATTAAAAATTAACCAGACATCCCTTTGGGTAAACTTATAGTCTTTTGAGTTGCAAAAGTTAGTGTTCGGTAGTCGATTAATTTTTATCCATGAATAAAATAAGCTCGGCTATATTTCAATATTTATTTAAATAACCTATAGTTTAATAAAAATTGCAAAATGTTTAAATAATTGAAAATGAATAAGCCAATTATTTAAATAAATACCACTTTTATTCAAATAAATGCATCGTTGCGTAAAAACATAAATAAGTTAAAATGATATTTTTTTCCCAACGTTTAAAAATAAATCGGAAAATTTGTGGATAATGAATAAACAATTGCGAACACTAGTAAAAAGTATCAATAAAAACAACATTGTATCTTCAAAAATGTAAGAATTATTTTTATATTGGTAAAGTAATACGTTTTATTGTAGGTGGATAACATTATACTTTTGAATGGCTAAATAAAATGAATTTTTTCATAATACATTAGCGACTATATCTCTGGCGGATATCGCCCGATTAAGTTCATTGTAATGTTTTTAAAATGTTTGTTGATTGTTTATGTAATTAATTTATTATTTTAAAATACATGTTTTTTGGGAATTTTTATTGATTATATTATTTTAGAATGTATTGGAGTACTATTGAAAACCAATTTCCCTGATAAAATTACACCTTTGTATTGTAAATGTTAAAAACAATGTATCTCCAAAAGTAAATACATTTTATTTTATTTATTATAAACAAAATTGACTATATCTCGGGCGAATATTGACCAATCAGCGCCATTGTAATTTGTTGTGTTTTTAAAATATGTATTGATTGTTTATTATGTCGTTATTGTATTATTTATTTATCTCCAAAAGTAAATGAAGTTTCATTTCAACAGGGGTAAAACATAAGTTATTGGTCGGATATTGACTAATCAGGCCTATTGCAATTTGTTGTGTTTTAAAATATGTATTTTATTTCGACAGGGTAAGTTAAATTGTATTTTATTTCGACCGGGGTTATACATAAGGGGCTATATCTCGGGCGGATATTGACGAGCCCCATTGTAATTTGTTTTAAAATGTGTATACATAGTTTGCACCGAAGGGAGGGGCCTATGGTCTCCAAGGAAACTGGGAGGGTGATCAAAAATTCAAACCATTTCGCGCGTAGCTACTAAATAGGTAGCCATTTTGTTGGTAATCTCGTCAAAACTACAACACTAATTAGATTTATGCTTTAAAATTTTAAATGGGCCCTAAACAAAGTCAGATAAGATTCTAAGGCCGGGTTATTTAAATAAAATATCAAATTACGACAGAAATATCTACGAAAAGAAGTTGACAAAGCTTATCAAAGTTAGGCCTTTGCGGTCATCCTTTTTACAATTACCTTCGCTATCGAATAAAATAAACAATTTTCGCTCTCCCTTGGTAATTGAACTACTCGAACAATTTTTAACCAGGCAGATAACCATTTTTAACGTGAAACTAATTTCTTAATCATTTGAAAATAATTAAAATCCGCAAACAGACGATTGAAACTGTTAACCCTCCCGTTTTACTAAGAAATCTACACCGGCAAAATGGTGGCATAGAATCGTTCATTCTAGCTCAAATTAAATATTTATTCTTGGTTCTTATATCTATACTTGGAACTGCGTCATTGATGACGTAGGGATGCAAACTATGTATTGATTGTTTATTTATTTATTTCCAAAAAGTAAATAAAGTTTAATTTTCAACAGGGGTAAGTTGGATATCACGTGATTGGGTGTGGCCAAAAGTTGCCAAGGATATAAAGCGAAGGTTTCCCCATCTCGCAAATAACTAATTAGCATTTTAAATGGCGAAAAAACGAAAAAAACGAAAAAACGATATCAAAAGTAAATAAGTTGACGTAATCGGGGGGGTCACATATTACCACCCATATCTCGGGCCGACCTTGTCCGATCGTGTCCACACTTGTTGGGGTGATAGACCGAGGCTTAGGGGTGGTAGACAGTGCTCGAGCGTCGAGGTCAAAGATCATCTTCAAGGTGAAATTTGAGATTGAAAACAAAAATATGTTTTTCGATTTTTCCAAGGACAAAAACTGGTTTTTGGAAAATATTTTGGGGGTGTTCAAAGATCATCTTCAAGGTGAAATTTGAGATTGAAAACAAAAATATGTTTTTCGATTTTTCCAAGGACAAAAACTGGTTTTTGGAAAATATTTTGGGGGTGTTCAAAGATCATCTTCAAGGTGAAATTTGAGATTGAAAACCAAAATATGTTTTTCGATTTTTCCAAGGACAAAAATTTTGTTTTTGGAAAATATTTTGGGGGTGTTCAAAGATCATCTTCAAGGTGAAATTTGAGATTGAAAACAAAAATATTTTGTTGACTATTTCCAAGGTCAAAAATTGGTTTTTGGAAAATATTTTGGGGGTGTTTTTGGGGGGTGTTATGGCGGCCATCTTGGCGGCCATCTTGGATTTACATGTTCATATTTAGTCCTACTCTACTAAGGTCAACTAAGAGTCGGTTCATACCCGTTTAGAATTGAGGGGTCGGTTAAGTGTCGTGGTTTGGTCGCACATTCGGTTTAAAGTAATCGACTTCACACCGAATGTAGAAACGTTCATACTAAATGTACGTACAAGAAAAATTTCTGAATTTTGGGGTCGATTTAAAGTCAACGCCGAATCCATTGGCCGACTTCAATAAAATCGACTTGGATCTGGCTCATACCCGTGTAGCATTAAGGGATCGGTTAAGAGTTATCGACCCCACACTGACATTAAAACGTTCCTACTAAGCGTATGTTAAACAAAAGATTCTGCAGTTTAGAGTCGCTTTAAAGTTGGCGCCTAATCCGTTGGCCTACTTCGATAAGGTCAACTAAGAGTCGGTTCATACCCGTGTAGCATTGAGGGGTCGGTTAAAAGTCGGGGTTTGGTCGCACATTCGGTTAAATGTAATCGACCCCACACAGACTGTAAAATTGTTCCTACTAAGCGTACGTACATGAAAAAATTGTGAAGTTTGGCGTCGACTTAAAGTCAGCGCCTATTCCGTTGGATGAATTCGTAAATTCTACTAAGAGTCGGTTCAATCCCGTGTAGCATTTTGGGGTTGGTTAAGAGTCGGTGTTGGTACGCACATTCGGTTAAGAATTATGGACCCTACTACGACATTAAAACGTTTCTACTAAGCGTACGTACAAGAAAGGTTTCTGACGTTTGCGGTCGATTTAAAGTTGTCGCCTTATCCGTTGGCCGACTTCGATAAGGTCGACTAAGAGTCGGCTCATACCCGTGAAGTATTAAGGGGTTGGTTAAGAGTCGGGGTTTGGTCGCACATTCGGTTAAAAGTAATCGACCCATTACCGACTGTAGAAACGGTCCTACTAAGTGTACGTACAAGAAAAGTTTCTGAAGTTTTGGGTCGATTTAAAGTCGGCGCCTAATCAATTGGCCGACTTCGATAAGGTCGACTTAGATTCGGCTCATACCTGTGTAGCATTAAGGGATCGGTCAAGAGTCGGTGTTTGGTCACACATTCGGTTAAGAGTAATCGACCCCACACAGACATTAAAACGTTCCTACTAAGCGTACGTACAAGAAAGTTTTCTGTAGTTTGGGGTCGATTTAAAGTTGGCGCTTTATCCGTTGGCCAACTTCGATAAGGTCGTCTTAGAGTCGGCTCATACGCGGGTAGAATTAAGGGTCGGATAACAGTCGGTGTTTGGTCGCACATTCGGTTAAGAGTTATCGACCCCACACCGACATTAAAACGTTCCTACTAAGCGTATGTTAAACAAAAGATTCTGCAGTTTAGAGTCGCTTTAAAGTTGGCGCCTAATCCGTTGGCCGACTTCGATAAGGTTGACTAAGAGTTGGCTTATACCCGTGTAGCATTAAGGGGTCGGTTTAGAGTCGGTGTTTGGTCGCACATACGGTTAAGAGTAATCGACCCCACACCGACATTAAAACGTTCCTTCTAAGCGTACGTACATGAAAGGTTTCTGAAGTTTGGAGTCTATTTAAATTCGGCACCTAATCCGTTGGCCGATTACGAAAAGGACGACTTAGAGTCAGCTCATACCCGTGTAGCATTAAGGGGTCGGTTAAGAGTCGTCGTTTAGTCGCACATTCGGCTAAGAGTAATTGACCCCACACCGACTGTAAAAACGTTCCTACTAAGCGTACGTAAAAGAAAATTTCTGATGTTTGGGGACGATTTAAAGTCGGCGCCTAATCCGTTGGCCGGCTTCGATAAAGTCGACTAAGAGTCGGCTCATACCCGTGTAGCATTTAGAGGTTGGTTAAGAGTCGGTGTTTGGTCGCACATTCGGTTAAGAGTAATTGACCCCACACCGACATTCAAACGTTTCTACTAAGCGTACAAACCAGTGTCTTATCTGTAACGATTTTTGAAGACGGTTAGCCAAGAAAAACCATAAAGTCCACTCTATTGAAGGAATTCGATTAAGTTTAGAAGCATATAACCGTTGTGGACAATGACTTAAATAACCATTTCATTATCGATGGTGGACATTTGTTGCATAAATTGTGTGGCAACGTCCAGCAACATACTCAACTATCTATCAACAATACATTCAGTACCTGAAATACCACTACGGTAAAATAGCACAATAGTTTTCGAGTAGCATTATTTGAGTCATAAAGGCACAGAACAAAGGAGAAGAGCCAAACCCACACCCAGTGTTTTAATGCAACCGAGCTTAGTGTGTTCGTTGCCTCAAGCCGACTTCTTGCCAAATGTAGAAAATAAGAAAAACCTAATACGTGTGCTTTCATAGCAACTATTAGAAGCGTGTTCCCATGTGGTGAATGCACCAGGAGACACCGTGATTGATTCCACTGCTTTGAAAGTTAGTCAGGAAAATGCGGTCTATGTCTTTGCTGACGACTTTTTTACCACTGTAATAGATAAAATCTCTATATGATTAGAGCAGGAAAAGCTTCGAATGTTGATAAAATCACCAACGTCTATAGTCTTAAAGAAAAACTGGGTAATTTATCTACGTTAGTGTCTTTCATTCACGCTTTCTCAGGATGTGACACCACCTCGCGTTTTTTTTTAAAGGAAAAACAACAGCCCTTAAGCTATTTAGAAAAAACCCTGACTTAGTTTCGGAGGCGTCAATATTTAACGATACTGAAGTCGATGTTGATAAGTTACATGAAGTTGGAGGAACGATAATTTTACGTTTGTACGGAGCGTCAAAACGCATGAAATCTCTAAACAAACACCGTTTTTTCATGTACAGCCGATTTGTTTCAAAGCAACAGCTCAAGAGCGCTTTAGAACTAGCGACGCTGCCGCCAACTACAGAAGCAGCTAAGCATCACATAAGCCGAGTTTATTATCAAACGCAAGAATGGATCGGCAATAAATGAAATCCTGTGCATTGGGGGTGGAATCAAATGGCGAGATTTTACAATCAATTCACTGTGATATCCCACCAGCCAGGGGCATAGGAACGTTCTAGTAGTTGGAGGGGCAAAGAGAAACCAAATGGGGTCTGGAGAATGGTTTGGAATTTTTAATCGAGTGTAGCTTCTCCGAATGCATGTGTACTTTTTACTACTATGTTAATTGGCGGGAATAGACTGAAATTTAAACACAATTGTGGTTCTCTATGCTTTTTATGCTTTTAAAATGAGAATTTGAGAATTGTGAAGATTTCATCTGACCAAAATGTAGGAGGGTGCAATAACATTAGTTGCCCCTCCCAGCCAATTTCTAGGGAGGGGCATTGCCCCCTTGCCCCCCCCCTCTGTGTCCTACACCGATGCCACCATGCAGCCCCGGAAAAAATTCTCAACTTGCTATTTCGCGGGTGCAAAGACAGTAGTTGCACAAAAGGGGTGTTCCTGTAGAAAATACGGAATGAACTGCTCGGCAATATGCGGTAATTTCAATAGAATTTCTTGTCAAAATGCATTTAAAGAACATGAGTTAAATGAGATAGATTAATTGGAAATAGATGACGGTGATTAAACCAATAACTACAAACATTGTTACGTTTCTCACACATTAGAATTTATTTGTACAACCACTATTAAAGAAATTAAAAAATGTTAGCGTAAAATTTGATTTTATATTAGATATAGTTACAGGGGCGCAAAATGGCGGAAAATATGTTGTCAAAGGGGTTGGGGGTTGTAACCGCTGAAACGTCTTCTTTTTATCAAAATATTATATTTTCCAATATTTAGATGTCATGAGTGCTGTTGCATCTATGACCGGTAGATGGCGCAAACAAAATCTTGAATATATGCATACCGTTTAATAGGAAATCGCGCCCTCTATAAGTTGGGTCCAGTGACCCAATGCGCTATCTGGTTTCATGTCGCCTACAATCGCAAAAAACTTATATTTTACAAAATTGCGGCCATTTTTTTATAGGTTCCCCTTCACAAATTTTCGAAAACTTTCTTGTGGTAACTACGGACAGCCCCCTGAACACATTTCCGTTGAGAAACGCTGGTCCCAAATTAGTTCCCAGAAAAATGCTAAATTTCCCGGACTAGAAGCTAGTTCTGCGGAACAGATACGAAATGTAAGAGTAGAGGGAAAAACTTGGCTACCACTAATCAACCCCCTAAAAGAGGCGAAACCGGATAAATAAATTCCCCTTACAAAGTCTACGGAGATTTGTAGAGAGGTTCAAATAAAGAAAATACATATAGAGGAAATAGGCAAGCGAAACGAAATTTGCGTTTTGTATTTTTAAATTTCGTATGTGGCTTAGCCAAATCCTTGGAAAAAAAAACCTATTTTTCAGAACCAATAAGAAAATATAATATTCCACAATAGGAAAACAAATTAATAATTTTTGGAAAAGATTTTTAGCAGTGAGCGTACAGGTTTAATCAGAGTAACTACATTGTGAGTAGCGCTATGGAATTCTAGTTCAATCGGCCACAAAGACTCTGTAAGCAATAGCTTACTTAGTCTTTGATCGGCCCGTAGAAATGTTTTTAGGCAAACAACCAAATTTACGAAATGCCTTTTAAAAACCAATCGCATTCCGTCGTTTGACTTGTACTATGTATGCACTACACTACCCTAGCCTGTGTGATCTACAAGGGCAGTGACTGTAGACTACGCCGGAATCTTATTCTTAATTTCAATGCCTTTGGGGCTAATCAGCGCTATTCTGGTTTCCCCCTCACCAGCTAGAGATCTCAAATATAACAAAGATGTGTAAGCTGAATTATGTAGAAAAGCTCCAAGACAATTAATGTTCAATAAATTTTAAAGTGGCAATAGTATTATGATTTTCTTTGGTAAACCAATATATATTTTTGATTTAAATTAAATATTTTTAATACGCAAAATTTGGCAGTTCAAAATCGATCGATAGATATATTTATTTCCCGCTGCGCCACAACGATGGCGCTAAAACACTTGGTCGTAAAATTTTAAAGCTTTCGCATCTTCGTTATTCTAAAGACTTCTGTCATCAGCTCTCCTTTTTGACCTATGTTTACTTCCTGCGCGTGCGTGTGGGCAGTTGAAGTTATCAAAGGAAATTTTATAACGGCACATGTTATTGATCGAAACTTTTATTTAGAATGCGATTTCAATAACTGTGGTAAAGGTTTCAAAAATGCGAAAAGTAATCGGAAACACGTGTATAATTTGGTACTCAAACCTCCAGGGATTAGAGGAACAATTTTGAAACTGTTACTAAAATACAGGGAAATCCACTTATTCCTACCGTGTACGGTTATTGAAAATTTATCGAACGATATCTTTGATATTGGTTTGGAATTATTAAATACTTAGTGTTCTGAAGTGTCGAAATACATGGAAAAAAAACTTTTTAACCAAATAAATAATTTTCATGATGCATTTCGTATTATTATAATAGCAGCTATAAATTTTCAGCATATTGTACTTCCGATCTCAATTTGGTCAAAGCCCAAGAGTTTACATTTTCCCAAAGTCTCATTAGAGAAAAACCTTGTCACTTTCATAACGTACCAATACTAACGATTCTGGAAAATATTTACGAGCAACCTGAAGAGTTTTCACGTCATATGAAAGTTGAAATGGTCCAGTGAGGACTAACAACACCCTTTAAACAAGGAGAAATTTCTAGAAATTTAACTAAAGATCAATCGCAAATTCAATTACAATTATATACAGACGAATTCGAAGTCGCAAATTCCCTCGGATCTAAAAGGGGAAAACAAAAGATGGTGGTTTGCAATTTTTCTATTCTGAATAGGAAAACTCAATTCAGAACCAAACTCAGTGATATACAGTTGGTTTTCCTCTCAAAAGCCAAAGACGTTAATGAGTATGGCTGGGACGAGCTATTTCGTTCGTTTGCTTTTTGATATATATATACTCGCTACCAAAGGTATTCGCGATAAAAGCAAGATATGTAAAGTAAAAGGATTTAAGTGCATATGTTCGGGAGATGATTTGGGACTGCACCTTCTCGCTGGGCTGAACGCGTGTTTCGTGAAAGGAAGAATTTGCGGATTTTGTGTGGTGGATAAAAGTGAAATAGGTGAAATATTCCGCGAATTTCCTGAATATTTAATATCGAGAGAACGGCATAACTAGCATCTAGAATGTTTGCAGTTAGACGAAAAAGAAGGCCACATTTACGGTGTTCTATTTGAAGTAAGGCTCTTTTGATTTAACTCAGCAACTACCTGTAGATATTATGCATGAATTACAAGAGGGTGTCATTTTCAAAACTATAAAGTGCTTTTTACCTCATTTAATTTCAACTAGAAGCTTAACCGTCGAAATATTTTATAACAAAATATGTATTTTTCCTTTTGGAAAAACAGAAAGAAATTGACCTCAAATTCAAAATAGGAGCGCGTTATTGGGCAATAGACAAATTAAAGTTACCGCGAGTGAAATATTTTGTCTATATTGAATTTTTCCCTTTAAAATTTTAGATTTTGTACCGCACCAAAATCAATATTGGAATTTATATCTCGAGCTTCGAGAAATTGGTGATATTGTCTTTGCCCCAACGATACCTATGAAATTACTACCTGAGTTCTACACTCTAATAGAATCTTTCCTAATTCACGAACAAAATCTTTGTAGTTAAGAATTTCTTATACCAAAATTTCATTACCTTGCGCATTATTCAGTGTGCATAAATAAATTTGAAACTTTACGATATATATCTTGTATTCGCTTTGAAAGCTTTGTCTTATTTTAAGACAATTGCACAAATCAGCAAACATCACTTAAACTTAAGCGAATAGGCACCAATTTTTTAATGCTATAATTGGCTTTCAGAAACAAAAGGAGGAATTGAACCAAAATCAATTGGTTCCTTTATCGATAAGAACGCATTACAAAACGCCTTTCAAAAATGAGATCAAAAACATAGATTTACCTTACAAATTACATTCGGTAAATAATGCCACCTACAACGGCATTCAATTAAGTATAGGAATTATTTTTATCTACGAGGTAACCGATTCTCAGGGACCAATTTTTTTTTAGAAATAAGATATATTTTCGCGAACGATAACAGACTACTAGTCTGTGGAACACTCGGAGCGGCTTCATTGCTACGAAGTTGACGAGATTCCAACAAATATTTGGAAAGTTATTGAGGCTGGAAATTTCCCTTGTTAGATAAATACAATATTGGAAATAAAGGTTACGTGCCACTCAAGTTTTACAAATTTAAATTACTTTTCAAACCCAAAAGTACGCTCTACCCTGTTCTCTTTATGATTTAATGGAATGAACCTCGCCCCATACGCTCTTAACGGCGAAGTGGGGTGGAGAGTATTCCCGTTAAATCATGAAAGAAGAGACCATAGTTGTGCCAACATATTAATAAAGCTTTTAAACATTATTTTAACATCCCTAACCCTAAATTGAATTACAAATTTAAGTGATAGTTTCTTCTTTGCGATTATAAATAGTTTACTTCTCTTTTGAAACAACTTATTATAAATTATTAAACGACGTATGAGGTGTGACGTATTTTACAAGTAATCTTGCTGTGGATGGCGTGACGATTCCCTCAGCATCGTTCTGTATTGCAAAGTTAAACCTAGGAGCAACAAACACAAGGAAAACGCAGCTAGCCTTTAAACACGCTAATGCAGTGTTGTGTACAAATTTCATTGGACGAACCTTTACGCTCCACGTTTCACGGGCGGGGGGGAGACAATATACAATTTTTCTCCTTTCGACGGAAGAAGGCGCTCAAGCGTCTAACCAATGACAACTGTACACAAGAAAATCCACGACTTTAGACGGGTTGCGTTCTCCTTCTGTGGTGTGCTGTGTTTGTTGCTCCTAGGTTAAACGCTGAAACAAGTAGTCCCCAATCAAACGCTACGGAGCTAAACATTGTCTTTTAATGCACCCAGATCAGGGTCGTAATCACGCAAAATTATAAAATAAAAGTCTTGACGTGTTAAGAAGGCTCGAAACTAGAATATAATATATAAAACCAAATCTATTAGGCGCTATATGAATCTTGATCGATGCCTGAAATGTGGCATTGACACGCTTAGATAAAATACTCACTCTGAAACCAAAAATATAGAAAACATTAACCAAATTTATTACAAAATTGTATATGTAAAATTGATAATTATCTAGTTTTTGAGTATCTTGACCATGTTTAAGTTTTTTTAACCAAAATAATGATATACGCGTTAATCAAACATCAGCTCCTTCTGAAACCTACAGCGCATTTTTTAATTCACGTTTCATAACTGCCATAAAACAAAACACTTCTATATTAATCACAACATCTATAAAGTTGATTACAAATTAACCGAAAACGACATTGTCCCCTTAGCTACCGAAAATGAAATTATTCTATTGAAAATAAATAATTATTAAAATGGCGAAGCTAGGATTTTTATTTGAGGGGAGAACTATTGAGGTTTGGATAATAATTTGATTTTGTTGTTTTAGGAAAGGATAGAATTGGTGTTTCCGTTCAAACAAAGCAAGCGAAAAAACATTTGACTATATTTGCATATTGGAGTTTGCAGAAAGGACTATATTGTTCTCAAGAAGTTTTTCATAGAAGTGAAAATAAGTGAATGAAGGGGTTGTATTTCTTAAAACTTCTAGATCGATGGTCATATATCTACAATTTTATTAATATTGCGAGCTATAATGCCATCGTTGCGAATCCTTTGTAATGAAACGAATATTATTTGTATACTCCACTTAAGATTGGACTACGATTAATATTTTAAAGAGGATTTTTTGATATTTTTTAATTTAAAAAAGGGTTTATTAGTAATTGTTAATAGTCACTCCTTGTAGAAAGGAGCCAAGCAAAAGATTTCAAAGGTGGAAATGGTACACTTTTTCCATCTTTCTCGATACTTAAAGCGCCTAATAGAGTCGGTTTTTAGCTCTCCGAGGGGACAAAGTCCCCTAGGAGGGATTATACAATCACCGTGTCTGTCTGTCTGTGTGTCTGTCCGGCGAACGCGTTCGCATTTTCCGTCCATAGGTACACTGCAAATCTTTATGAAATCTAAAGAGCGCCTTTATATGTCTTACAGATGTTCCTTATGTATGACTTAGATGCTATTTCCTTATTTACAAATGCAATAAAGATGTTCAACGTGTACTCTAAGTGGTCTAATCCGTACTCTATATGTCCATAGGACATCTGTTGAAAATGGAACATCTATGTTGCATCTAAAGTTTCGTTTAAGGAGCACCTGTGTTACATATTAATACCAAATGACCCTCTTGTAGAGTAACGGTTAGGTCGTGGTTCACTCTCGGACTTTGACATAAATTGCCATGCAGATAAAATTATCATCACAAAAAATAAGTAAGTAGAATTTCATAATAATGAAGTCATACTTAAGTAAATATGGAAGTCATTAAAGACGAGTAAATATATGAATTGTATTTTTCATATAAACAAATGGCCTAGGCTTAACTAAATACGGGAAAAGGTTAAAAAAGTAGCACACCTAATAGTATTTTCACCCTCACTTATAAACAGCATTACCCAAAACTGACTAATTATATTTAGAGCAATAATAAGGGTGGTTAAATAATTTTGGATTAAATAGTTTTATTTCTGTGTGAAAAATTTGCATGAAATTAAGTAATCGCGTTGAACAGAGGTACAGTGTTTTCAAAATGCTTTTAAATATAGTTGAAAATAGGCATTGTTAAAATGTTTTCACTCATTGATTATGATGGTAGAGGATGAAAATTTGCATTTAGGTAGTTTTTTCAAATTTGAATATGAAATTTTGATACCCTGCACCTGAAGTCTGAAACGCTTTGTAGGTTAAAAATAAAGTGGTTAATTTTTTTTGGGTTCAATAGTTGTATTTCTGGGTGAAACATTTGCGTTTATTAAAGTTATCGTGTTGAACGGAGCTTCAGTGTTTTCAGAATTAAATGTAAGGAAAGTTGCCTTAAATATAGTTGAAAATATACATTGCTAATCAGTGTTCACCCATAGATTATGGTAGGAAATAGAAAATTTTCATTTGAGCAACTTTTTGAAAATTGAGTTTTAATTTTTGATACTCTGCACAATATATTATCATTTATTTAAATCTCAAATTTGAAAAAGTGGTCTAAATGAAAATTTTCCATTTTTTACCATAACCAATTAGGCTGTCCCATGGCAAAACCTTTTAACCAACACGATCGTAATTTTGAGATATTTGACTTTTTCAAAACGTAGTTTTTAATGCGAAAATTATGAAATCCAAAACCATTTTTAATTCATAAATAGTTAAATATATATGACTTTTACCTGAAACCTTTACAGTACTTTTGTACATGCCTTAGTAAAACTGATGCGTAAAAATCTAATTTTTCAAAAATTTGTTGGTTATAAGGTTTTGCCATGGGACAGCCGAATTGGTGAACACAGTCTAACAATTCCTATTTTCAACTATATTTAAAGGCAACTTCCCTTACATTTAATTCTCAAAACACTGAAGCTCCGTTCAACACGATACCTTTTAATAAATGCAAATTTTTACCAAGAAATACAACCATTGAAGCCAAAAATATTTAGCCACTTAATTTTTAACCTACATAGCCTGTCAGACTTGGGGAAGGTTGTTTATAGTGAGGGTTCAATCACATTTGAAAAAAAAATTGCTTGAGCTTTAAATAAATAGTATAGGGTGCAGGGTATTAAAATTTCAAACTCAAATTTAAAAAACTACATAAATGAAAATTTCTCATCTACCATTATTAATAAGTTAACACAGACTGATAATGATTAGTTTTAAATATGTTTAAAGCAAATTTACATTAGGTTTAATTCTGATTGTTCAACGCATAACCGTTAATTTATGCAAATTTTTAACACCGAAGCAGAATTATTGAACTCAAAAACAATTTCACTATTTTCATTTTAACCTACACAGCGATTCAGACTTGGGGAAGATTGTTTTTAGTGAGGGTTTAATCACATTTGAAAAAAAAATTACTTTAGCTTTTAAATAAGTTATACCCAGGTAGCAAAATAACGTTTGTAAAATGGTCAACATTTGGTTTAAGGTCAAAATAACGTTTAATGGTTATTATCCCACTAATTATAAAGGTTTATATTTAGTAAAATATTGACCTCTTTCAGAATTCATGTTTTTATCAAAATAGTTAGGTTGAAAAAACCACGTTATTTAAATTATATTCACCACATTCTAAAACGTCACTTTTAATATGGATATTTAGGTTAAAATAACGTTATATTATTTAACTTTTTTAAGGGTATATCTTTTGGCAAACATGAGACGTTTTTATGTTTGTTAGCTATCAACTAATTTTTTAATCCCACTAATAATAAAAGTTTATATTTAGTTAAATATTAACCACTTCTTAAACATGTTTTAATAAGAATATTCTTATTAAAACATGTTATAGAAGTGGTTAATATTTAACTAAATATAATCTTTGTTTGTTTGTCCGCTATAGGAATCTACAGTTTTCAACTTAGGTCGACCACATTTGGTATACTATCTCATGGTACCCTGACTGTGGTTTTCGATGGTTACGGTCGGCAAAAAATCTTTAATTAATTGAAATAATTAGGTATATCCGCTATACACAAGATACTACACTTTGGTTTTAGCCAAAAGATCGAGTTTCTTCATTATTTGGCCCTACACACGAAAAACGATTAAAGTATAGTAATGTTTTTTAAAAGCCTTCTTCTATAGACACTAGGCCGTATGATTAAAGGGAAAATTTTGTGTAATCAAAGTATAATTGTTTGAAATTGGCATAAATCAGTTGGTTATATAGGGTACGGTGCCATACGTGGAGAGAGATATGGCAGCGTTATACATTCGTCTCGGATGTGACGGTATTTATCACTGGTCCTTAAATTGATAATTGCCTGCACTGTTTTATAAAAGGTATAATTCTAAGGGAAATAACTGCCATTGTTCCCGTAACAGGCGTACTTCCCAGGGAAATACCGGGTATCCCATCTAGTTGCTTAATAATATTAAAAATGTTAAATACCGACCTTACATAGACGTTAATCCTACAACGTGAATTTGACAAAAATTAATAGTTAGGTTTTCGTTTAATATATACGTTAAATATACGTTAAACATGTAACGTTTATTATTGGGTTTCTGTTAGTACTAAAAGACTTAATATCAACCGTTTTATAAACCGTCTATTTTGGTGACATCGTCAACCATTTCATAACGTTTATCTCAACATAATTTCAACGATTCACAAACGGTTTATCAACGAGATTTTGCTACCTGGTTATAGGGTGCAGAGTGTTAAAATCTCAACAAAGCGCAAGCCTTTTTTTTTCAATTGTAATTGAACCCGAGGGGTAAACCACTTTTGAAATCAGGTGTACAAATCAGCAGTGAAATCACTTCAAATCAGTAGCTTTCATAACGTTAAATCAAAAGTGAAATCACGTGAAATCTGAAATCAGGTGTACAAAATTTTGCAACAGTGAATAATCCCTCGATTGAACCCTCATTAAAAACAACCTTCTCCAAGTCTGACTAGCTGTGTAGGTTAAAAAATAAAGTGGTAACATATATTTGGTGAAAAATTTGCATTAATTAAAGTTTTGTGTTGAACTTGCAGATTCATAGTTTCCAGAATGAAATGAAAAGGTAGTTCTTATTAAATATTGTTGAAAATACGCATTTTTAATCTGTGTTCACCCATTGATTATGGTAGGAGATGGAAAATTTTCATTTAGACAACTTTTTGAAATTTGAATTTTGAAATTTTGATACTCTGCACCATTATCATTTATTTAAAACTCAAATTTAAAAAGTTGTCTAAATGGAAATTCCCATTTCTAACCTTAATCGATGGGTGAACACAGAATAACAATGCCTATTTTCAACTATATTTAATGGCAACTTCCCTTACTTTGAATTCTGAAAACACTGAAGCTCCGTTCAACACGATACCTTTAATAAATGCAAAAATGTTTTACCTAGAAATACAACTATTGAAGACAAAAATATTTAGCCACTTAATTTTTAACCTATACAGCCTGTCAGACTGGGGAAGGTTGTTTTAAGTAATGGTTTAAATAAAATGGGGGAAAATAGCTGAAGCTTTTAGATAATTGATATAGGTACTTTGCTACCAAAATATCAAATTCAAATATTAAAAAGTTGTCTACATCAATATTTTTACTTTTCTAGCAGAATCAATAAGTGAACACCGACTGTTAATGATTATTTTTAACTATACTTAAAGGAAATTTCCATTACGTTTAATTCTGAAAACACTGAAGATTTTTCTACACATTAACGTTAATTTATGCAAATGTTTCACACCGAAGCAGAATTATTGAACTCAAAAACAATTTCAGCATTTTCATTTTAACCTACACAGCTATTCAGACTTGGGGAAGGTTTTGTTTAGTGAGGGTTCCATAACATTTGAAAAAAATTCTTGAGCTTTTAAATAAGTGATATAGGGTGCAGAGGATTAATATCTCAACAAAGCTCAAGCTTTTTTTGGCAATTGTAATTGAACCCTCAATAAAAACAACCTTACCCAAGTCTGACTAGTCTGTGTTAAAAAATAAAGCGGTAACATATTTTTGGTGAAAAATTTGCAATTATTAAAGTTTTGTGTTGAACGCAGATTCAGTGTTTCCAGAATTAAATGTAAGGGAAGTTGCCTTTAAATGTAGTAGAAAATAGGCATTGTTATTCAGTGTTCACCCATTGTTTATGGTAGGAGATGGAAAATTTTCATTGAAGCTTTTTTCTATGTGATAACCTTAAATATGCAAATTTGAATCCAGAATCGCAATTATTGAACCCAAAACATATTTAACCACTTTTTTTAACCAACGCAACTATATAAGCTTCAGTGTTTATAGCCTGCAATTTAAGGGAAATTGCCTTTAAATATAGTTCTTTATTAGTCTGTGATCACCTATTGTGTAAGGCACCATTTAAATAAAAATAATTGGGAGTTTTTTATTTTGAAATTTTAGCAGTTATTTAAATATTTTATCTATTTTTTGCAGTTGCATAACTGTTGGAAGATTAAAAAAACCCGCCTTAAACCCTAATGCTTAAGGTTAATTTATTAAAAAAAAATATTGTTTAGCTGCAGTACACTCAAAGAAGACATTGAAGAGTTTCAATTATAAAACATTTTAGCAGTATTTATTAAAATCGAGATTGAAAAATGTTAGACTGGTAGAATTGGTGTAATGTTATATGAACTACTTAATTTTAAATAGTCAGAAAAGTTACATTGTGTTGAAATTAAAAAAAAAGTAAATGTGATTGATGTTAACCAATATGGGAAGCATTTTAATTTAGCCACTTTAAAAATTGTGAATCTATTTTTAGTAAATTTTGTTAACTTAAGCTGTTTTAATTCTATATAGCTGTACCACGTCTTTGAAATAAATTACTTGATTCAATAATTTACTTTTATATATTTATATACTGTACAATTAACAACTTGTTTACTGTAATTAACACAGATTCAATGTTTACAATAAAAAGTTTTGTAACATTTACAACGTCTATGTTTGCATTTCTGCAACCTTTACACTTTTCTGTAAATTTTACAGAAGCAAAGCTTTTGGACAAAGTTGTTGTAATATTTACCAAATTTTTCTGTAATTTTTACTTAATTTAATCTGTTAAATGAACTAAGGTGTTTTAAAATTTACTTTTTTTTTCTGTAATTTTTACAGAATCAAATCTGTACAATAAATCAAGTAGTAAAAATTACAACTTTGCATTGGTAATTTTAACAGATGTTGCTCTGCAGAAAAAACAAAACGTTTGTAAAATTTACTACACATGTTCTGTGAAAAGTACTATTAGTTTTTACTGTAAAAAATACAACCCTTTTACTCTTATCCTAAAAAAACCCAAAAGAAATGGTAAAATTTACAGAAATATTGTGGCATGCAGTGCTTCCAGAAATTTTCTGTAATTTTAACAGAACTTTTTTCTGTGAATTTTTGTTTACTACTATCTGTGAGCAATGTTTTGTCGTTAAATATCTGGACGACTATAGATAAATTTGAGCAAGTGTTTTCTATATGTTCATTTGATGTGTCTTCAATTTTTTCGGTCGATGCCAGATGTTATTTAGGCGTAACAAATGCTCTAATTTTGTAACGATCTCGTTCCATAGATGTTACAATAGAACATCTGCAGAAGCATGTAAATTGCACTTAGTGTGCATCTGGAGTACATATATGTTAAACATAATTGCATCTGCTGAACACTAAAAATGCATATGTTCATGTGTTCAACAGGTGTTAGGTGCTCTAATTTTGTTACGGTCTCGTTCTATAGATGTTACAATATGACACTGGCAGAGCACCTAAAAGGCATTTAGAGCACATCAGGAGTACATCTACCGTACACATAATTGCATCTGATGAACACTAAAAGTCCATATATGCAAGTGTTTAACATGTGTCAGGTGCTCTAATTTTTTTACGCTCTTTAGGTGTTTTTTAAACGTGCTGTAGGCGTCATAAAGATTTGCAGTGTACGCAGTTTCTCGACATCTCTGCGTTCGCAGTTGCTAGGAATTAGGGAAGGAAGTCGAAGGGTTGGCAAAACCACCATGCGACGGTGAGCGTTAACGGATTAATTTGCAGTTGGGTTCGGTTTGGATGGTTGTTTTTTCGTTAACGCTCACCGTCGCAACAGTTTTAACTCAGCTTGATTGGATATTTCGTTATTGTAATGTTTATTTGTAGGGTGTGAATGTTGAGTTTGTGGACTCACGAAAACAGAGACTGTATTTACTGCTTCATATTCTCCGTTAGCATAATTATTTTCTTGCTTATTATACTTGTATGTTAAATCGTAGCAGAAGTTATTATTTCCCTTTACAACAAAATAGTCAGGTTGCTGTATGATACCGCAACTTTAATTAATTAATAAACCATCCATTTTTAAAGAGAACGTTAGGTTTAACATTGTCTTCGCGGGTTTTCGTATGCGGAATGGATGAAGGGTCTTTCGAATTTGACGTCACATATTATAATAGGAAATTATATTCGTTAACACTCGGAATGTCTCGCTGCGAATGGATAGGGTCAAACTAACATGGTTACTACCCGAGGTGTTTAAACTAGAGAGTTAAGTAGACTCTCATGTCACTTAAAAACCAAAAGGGGAAATGATGCTACTCAATTAGATATTTCATGTATACAGGGTGTTTTAAAAGGTTTTTCAAAAACTTTAAGGAGTTGAAGGGGGTGAGTTGTGAAGTATGCTTTTTTTTACCCATTTTTCTACGATGAGTTAAAAGAGTGCCAGAGAGCTTCAAACTGTGGCCTACTAGCCCCTGGAAGTAGGCTGCAATAAGCACAAAACCAACTGAACATTGGGGGCCACCCGTGGTCAACCTACTTCGTTCCTGTTCTGTAAAATGAACCAGTCGCAGAGAAGTTCAAGTAAAAATTTAAGTAACGTACCCAGAATGTGCCTGTCTCACGTAATCGACGATGGACATTTGTAAAATTCCGTTTCTACACACGCATGCGCAGAGGCTGCATCACGTCGCGTATAATGCGAGATAACCTAAATTTGGGAATTTCATTTGATTCATCGTATAAATCTGGAAACTAATACGATAAAATCCTTTCTTTCTAACTTCTATTTGACATTGAAAATTTGCAAACTTGCCAAGACAGGAGAATTGTTTACACATTTCACAGAAAAACCCTTAAAACCTGCATATTTATGTACCACTAAAAATTCGCTCTAATTAATGTAAAAAATTGTTCCTTGGTTAGTATTCAAGAATTTGTCCTTCTTGTCGAATGAGCAAAATAGTTTTACCAAGAAGAAAACAAAGAGAAAAGAATTGTTTGGAAAAATGCACTAATCTAAGATACATGACTCAAGAAAGAGCTAAAGACAAGCTTGTTATAGTTAATAAAAAAATAAAGCTCTGGGGAAAATGACGCGTTTTTCATGTCAGAAGAAGAAAGTCGGGACTTCGAAGAAATAATTGCCAAAAACCAATTTGAAAGTAAATCAGTATTCCAGAAGCTACTGATAAGAGATCAAATGAAATAAATTCGAAAAAATATCTAGAGCAAGAAAATGGCATCCTGCGATAGTCCAATGGTGTATTTCAGTAAAAGCCAGGTCTTCTACTGCTTATGAAGCTATACGTCAAGCTTTTCCACAGCCTTCATAAAGAACGCTTTATAATTATTCAGTAGATCTAACTACAATGCAGTAAGATGAAATACAGATAAAACAAGATTTAGTTTTTAATAGCAGCACCGGACAGTTATTCGATCCACCAATCTAAATCAGTTAAGGAATAAAGATTCAGAACTAGAAGACCGCATAAATGGTGCCTCAGATGAAGGAAATGTAAATTTAGCAAATCACGTGCTTCAGAGGACTGACCATTAGTTTAAAAATCCATACGCTTCCCCCCCCCCGGAAATTTGCTCGCCGAAGACATATACTCCATAGTTTGGGAGGGCATTCAAAACCTGCAACCAGCTAGGTTCAGAATTATCGCGGTTATATGCGATAAAGCCTCTTCAAATATGAAATCATCAGTAACATAATAACAATAAGTATGACACTTCTTATAGCTTTAATGCTAATTTTCTAACCGAACCTTTTTTCGGCACTGATACTCTCTTCAAGCTGTGACTTGGACTCGCGATTTACCGTTTTGGATGACTACTTTTTGATAAAAATTTAAGCCTAATGTCGGAGAGCACATTCTGGAGTCGCGAAGGGGCTTTGGCTTTGCGTGGAGGAAAAAACTTTTTTTTTCATTTTAGCCTAATATTCCGCCTATCTATCGGAAACCAGATATTTCGGCATAGCGGAAGTCTCGCATATTTTAGACACTAGAGGGCTCTGTGCTGAGAAAACATCTTGATTACGCAATAACTATGAAAATCAGTTTGGTTTTAAATCTCGTTAATTGTCATACGTATTGTTATTATGTTACTTATGATGAAATTAATCCAAATTTGTACAGAAATCGACCAAAAATTTTGCTTTGTTTTTGATATAAGCCATAATATGAAAACCGCAAACAATGGTTTAAGCAACAGTGGGAAAAAGAAGAAACGCAAGGATGGTTCGGTTCAACCAATTAGGCTTTTAAAAAAGAATGGTCAATTTCTCGTATGACTGCATATAGTTGACATTTATAACATTGACTCAAAGTCATTGCGACGGCTAGCACCTAAATTGACTTATAATCACGTGAACCCTAAGGCACATATTGGCATGCGAGTAAAGCTTGCAACTCAAGTACTACTACAGCTAACGCTGTTGAAGAGTTGATTGGAGAGGAGACGAAAGAGACTTTGAAGTTTTTACGAATGTTTGACACTTTTTCATATTTTACTAAGAAGAAACCACTTTAGAGCCATTCCGAACTTTAGACGATTGGCGGTTTAAGGTATTAACTGAATAAACCTACAAACAAATTGTACATATTTTAACAAATAACAACCATTAAACTATAAAGGGTTTTTTAAAATATAAAGCTATTTTTAAAATATAAAGGTATTTTTGAAATATAAATTACTTTTGAAAATATAAGGCGAATTCGTCTAAGACATTCGAGGCCAGTTTAAGAAACGCACAACCTACCTGGAAGGTGCAACATGTAGTAGAAACGCACTTTAGTAACACATACCTCACAGGCAGTGGCGTAGACAAGGGGGAATTCCGTGTCACCGCCCCCATTAGGCCTACGTTTGACTGTACTAAATTTTCACTCCTCCTCGACCCCCTTTGGCGAATTTCTGGCTTCGCCACTGCTTACAGCTTACAAGGATAGTTCTTTTATGTTTATTTCCTACAACTATGTATTAGGAGACAGCAAATAAACCAAAACTTTCTCCTACAATGCAGGAAAAATTGAGTACACCTTAAATCATTTCTCCCAAGCATACCAAAGGAAAAAGAACAAAACCAGAGACCCTATATTTTTAAAACACCTTTAATGCTTTATTGTTTATTTTCGTTGTTGATCGTTCGCAGGAATCCAGCTACGTCACACACCGGGAAAACACCGTGTTTTCCCCCCGCCGTTTTCTTCTCGGGCAGATATCTCTATTCCCGACCCCGCGTTATAAGCTAACCATTATTATACACAGTATTTTTACCAACCTTGATCCCGAACCTTGGCAAGAAAACGCTATTGATGGTGAGCCCGGACTAGCGACGCGCGAACGTAGAACGCTAACCGATGGACCGCGACCTTTTTTTTAACAATTAGACGAAACTAAGTTTCTTCCACTTTTGACCGCTACTACTGGCCAAACTATAGGAGCTACGAAAAAAATGGCAATGGTCAATTTTGCTCCTTTGATCAAGCTTAACAACATGTATCAATTTCAAAAAAAATCTGTTGAAAGCCAAATCCCATAGAAGAAGTGCGATGTCCTTTTTTGGGGTTTTTCAGTGGTCGCCCTGCAATATGAACGTGAATTATCACAATAAAGAAAATTAAAATAATTACGAATATAATGTAATTTTTAATAGTACATTGAATATTAAACATTTAAATTAAATTTTTTTTTGCAATTTGAACGTAAGCGAAGCAGAAATTTTGGCTTATAGTCGAAATTTGAGTTAGGTGTGACCGCTAAGTTAGCGATGCACTGGCTCCGCCGATAAATGTCCCAATGTCTCCGGTGACGGTTCCAGGAAAAACGCAGTCTTTGAAGAACATGTAATTGTGCAGTCCATCTTCATGTTGCTGACGTTTACCAGCGGCAATTTCTCGTTGGACCAGAGCCACGCGACGCTCCTTTGAAGCCAGTTCGCGGCTCACTTCGTCGATACGATTGTTCACAGCAGTCGCAACGTAGACTGTGTTTCCTTCTATACTCACATCCGGCTCGGGAATAGTATCAAGTTCAGTCTTCAACCGTTCCAACTTTCTCTGAAGCTCTTCCGTTTCAAACATTTCGGACTCCAATTGCTGATAGAGAACTGGCAAGCTCGAGAAAGTGCCAGACATCGATTCTAGCATCATTCTCTCCTTCTTCTCTGTCCGTCTCTGCCGATTCTCTTGGGCCAATCGCTGTTGTTCTGATGTGGACATATGTCTCCAGGATCTGATTAAATCGCGAACTTCAGGATGATCGTGGCGTTCGGCTAAAACATCCGCAGTGTCTTGCTCGGCGTTCAAGGCGTCGACATCTGCTCCATACTCCAAGAGCAGTTCCACAACTTCTCGGTGCCCTTCCATGGCCGCGCGGTGCAAAGGACTGATCTTCTGGTTCGATACGGTGTTAATGTCCGCGCCGTGCTTCAGGAGTATTTGGACCACTTCCCTCCGGTCATTTTTGGCCGCCATATACAAGGGACTGTAACCACCCTTCTTCGGCACGTTCATGGGGGCACCTCCCTTCAGCAGGGCTTCCAGAACAATGACGTGGCCGTTGTCAGCGGCTATTAAAAGCGGAGTGGCGCCATTCGTCGTCGGGAAATTGACGTCAGCCTCGTTTTCCAACAGACAGTCGACCACAAGGGAGTAACCGTTCTCAGAAGCGACATAAAGGGGCGTGGCATTGTCTTTGTTGCAAGCGTTGACGTTTGCGCCTCGCTCTGTCAGCAATCGAACGATGTCGTGTCGGTTGTATTTGCAGGCGAGAAACAATGGCGTCTGCTGGTTTTGGTCTCTCATGTTCAAGTCTGGTTTTTTCTTGAGTAAACGAACCACCAGTTCTTCGTCACCGGCAGTTACGGCTTCTAAAAGGCAAGATTTCTTCTTGAGATTGTCGGTGAAAGATTTAAATGACCTAGTCAAGGATGATTTGATCGACGCAGTCTCTTGCTCATCAGTCTTCTGAGATAATTTCTCAGCTTTCAGCTCTCGAAGCGCTGCCATGATTTGCCCCATCTGTGAATGCAGCAAATCTAAGTTGATTAGGGCTTCCACGTTAGTTTTCATTTCCATTTCCCTCGTGTCGTCCGGCATAACAATTTTGGACAAATCTTTGGTTTGCAACGCGACAGTTGCTTGTTGTCGTCGCAAGAGGGCACATTCCCTTTTTTTATCCGCCAACTGTCGACTTAGTTCGTCAATCGTCTTTTGCAAAAAGTTATCGTCGGTGGTAATTCGAGGTAACAAGGAAGAAATGGACGCGCCGATGTCCTTACGCGACTGCAACCATTTAATAAACTCAATTAGCTTGACAATATTTCGGTGACCTTCCAATTTTGCTAGACCTAATGGTGACTGGCCTCGAATATTTCGGGTTTTGAGTGACGCTCCACGCTCCAGCAATAATTGAACAGTGCTAAGATGGCCATTTCTACAAGCCAAATGAAGCGCCGTGTACCCCAAGGGATCTCTCGAGTTCACTGTCGCCCCAACTTCCAACAACCTGTTGATGATTTGGTCGTGACCATTCGTGGCGGCGCATTGCAAATTGAAATGATCCTGTATCAGCCAAATCCAGTCTATTTTAGGAAACTTCATTCCTTGAACGATGAGCCAATCCAGTAGCTCCTCGTCTCCTTCCATCACCGCTTGTTTAATTTTGCAGGACATGATTAAAGTACCAAATTCTTTACAACGATCATTTAATTTGGCGTTGTCCAGTGGTGTGTGACCATTCGAATTTACCGCTTTAATGTCCGCGCCGCTCCGCAGCAGAATATCAACAATATCCCTAACTTCCATTCGTACACTTTCTGTAACTGATTTTGTCACGAAATGCAAAGGCGTGTCTTTGGTATTGGTGGCAGCATTTACGCAGCCACCGTGGTCGAGAAAATATTTGATCCATTTAAGATCCAATTGCCGACATGCCACGTGCAGAGCTGTTTCACCCTGGTTGTCGTCTTGATTGATATCCGCCCCTTTCTCCATAAATAGCTTTACAATTATATCCAAATCGCAAAGGCGCCGCCCCCTCCAAAATTTATTTTTCGTTATTGTATGCAGTGGGGTTGAGCCGAGGTGGTCAACAACATTGACGCTAGCCCCCGACATAATTAATGTTTGCACAGTATCTCCGCTTGAGGCAAGGTGCAGTGGGGTTGACCCGTTTTTCGTAGTAGCATGCACATTAAGACCCTTTTTAATTAGTAACTGTATCATATCACAGCCACTCTGTGACGCAGCGTGCAAAACAGTGCAACCTTCGGCATCAGTCGCATTAACATCAGCGCCTGCGTCCAGTAATAGTTTAGCTATTTCTGCCTCGGACCCCTTTAAAGCATTGTGCAGTGGGGTTGACCCTTTTCGGTCAGTAGCATTAATATTTACTCCTTTCATAATGAGTTCTGTTATAGCCCTGTAGCAGCTAGAAGACGTAAAGTGCAAAGGAGTACGACCATTATTATCGGTAGCATTCACATCCGCGCCCGTGATCATTAGTAACATGGCGGCTTTTTCTTTTTTCTCGCTTAGAGCGATGTGCAACGGGGTTGAGCCGGCATTCGTAGTAACGTTCACAATGGCGCCGCTTTTAATTAGAAGTTCTGTAGAAATACAGAAATGCAAAGGAGTGAAACCATTGTTATCGGACGCATTAACATTAGCGCCAGCGTTGATAAATTTCTCAGCTGCGTTTTCGTTATTATCTCTTAAAGCGATATGCAGTGGCGTTGATCCGTCATTCGTAGTGGCGTTCACATTAGCACCCTTTTCGATGAGTGGCTTTGTAAAATCCCTGAAACTCCATACAGCCAAGTGTAAAGGAGTGAAACCATGGTTATCGGAAACATACACATCAGCACCTGCGTTGATTAATGTGTCAACAGCGTTTTCATTTTTCTTTCTTAAAGCGTTGTGCAGCGGGGTCGACCCGTCATTCGTAGTAGCGTTCACCATAGCACAGTTTTCAATTAGTGGTCCTAAACAATCGTTGTGATACCCCGAAGCAAAGTACAGAGGAGTGCAGCCATTTTTATCTGGCGCATTCACATCAGCACCAGCCTTGATTAGTGTTTCGGTAAGTCTTGGGTTATTCTGCGATACAGCTTTGTGCAGCGGTGTTGAACCGTCAATCGTTGTAGCGTTTACATTAGCACCGTTTTTAATGAGAAGTAGTATAGAATCATTGCAAAGCTCCGAAGCCAAGTGTAAAGGAGTCAAACCATTGTTATCTGACGCATTCACATCAGCGCCAGCGTTAATTAATGTTTGGGCTATATCTGCATTTTTGATCGAAATATCCGTCGCTAAAGCTTTATGCAGCGCGGTAGATCTTTCACTGTTAGTAGCGTTCACTACGGCCCCCTTTGCAATCAGAAGAGTAATAATGTCACAGTGTTTCGCCGACGCCACGTGAAGAGGAGTGAAACCAAAATTATCGGTCGTATTCACATCAGCACCAGAGTTAATTAGTATTTCTGCTGTTTTGGCATCAGCCCACGATAAAGTGTAGTGCAAAGGCGTACAAACGCGGAATCGATTCTTGAACCAGGTGTTTGACCTCCACGAGGGAATGCCATCAGGGTTGTACTTGTCGTAAACCAATCTTTCGTTAACGTCTGCCCCCTTTTCGATAAGGCGTCGCACTGAATTGGGGCCGTCCTGGTCGCGGATCGCCTCAATCCACGGAGACACCTTATCTTCGCCTGTGGCCCGATGAAGTTCTGCTTTTTCTGGTAATACACTATCTAACTCCACTGGTGCGTGTAAATGGTCTTCCCCCATTTCTACTAAAGAAGAAAACTGTTTATTAAAAAAAACATTGAAAAAAAATCAACCGACCCCGCAGAATTTTAATTACGGAGAAGATCAAAAAGTTAGTTTAGAAAGACGTAGCGGGCATCAAGAGAAGTTCAATTAGTTGCTGGATTTCTGCTAATAAGCAGCCGCTGTGTGTTTTAAATAGACCAATTTTTACGATCGCTATAGGGTAATTAAAGTAAAAACTTGGACAACTCCGTCGATTAAATTGAGAGGACTCTTATGGGGGCCCCTTAAAATTTAATTGTGGTCCAAGTAAACTGAAAAAGGGGATATGGTCTTGGAATCCTACCCCTATAAACACGAAAATATTTGTAAAAAGCAAAGCGGGATAATTTCTGTTTGGCCCTGGCTATAAAACAATTTAGGTTCAGGAAAACCCTAGCAAAGTAATGTTTAGTGTCAATTACGGTTCTCGTTTTAAGCTGGGGTTTTATTTCGATAAATAGATAATAGACAACGATCTGTTGGTAACGCATGTTTAATTTACACTTTTAGCTATTTCTTTAAAACTATTTAAAACAGGCTTTTTAAGTAACTATATAGAAGTATTATATTTCGCATAATCAAATTATGGTGTATTTTATGTATTACATATTTAACTAATATGAGAAACTTCTCATATTAATAATTAATCAATAACATTGTGGCGGGGATATCAAATAAATGAATGTCGATGTTATCGAAGAGTACTGGGCTGGACAAAGAAAATACTGGCAGGAGTAGAAACTTAATCTCGGGATATCTTAAGGCTATAGATAATGTCGTAATATTCCTCTAATAGCCTCGTTTTTAGCTGAGAATAAATTTTGCTTTTATATCAAATTATATTTTAAACTAACTTAATCCTACCGTATTTTAGAGTAAGTTTTCCCATTAAATACTTCTGAAATATTGAAAAAGGTATAAAATATTAAATCTGGTCCTTTCACGATTGCGGCTTCCTATTTCAGTCCGCAGATAAAAGTTATACTATTTGGTTGGAGCATACCCGTTGCTCTCAAATCCGAAATTAATATACCTACAGCGAAGGACCTACTTCTATAGATTGATGTATCATTCCCTCACAAAAATAAGAAGCTGCCATGTTTTTGGGCTGCTGGTCTGAAATTTAGCTACACGTTGGCTGCACGGAACTGCAATGAATTTCAGTCAAATTTCAGTCTAAATCATGAAGAGTGCAATTTAACTGCATTGAGGTTATAGACTGCAAAGGGGATAACGTTTGACTTTAATAACAGCTACCTTAGCTACAATTGCCGTTAACTAACTGCAACCACGGCAGTCTTAAAGCATAGGCTAATTGGGCTACAACCCAGGACACAGGCCAGTTTAGGGTACCACACTTACTGTGGGGCTAAGAGTTTAGTTGGTTTAACAATTATTTATGTTTTTTTTTAAATAATATATCCCTTAGTTATGTCTTAAGTATTTTGACTAATCGCCACATCGCGTATCATACGGTACCTACAATTTCTAAAAACTTATAGCGAATCACTGTCAGTAAACAGGAGAGTTGCGGATGTGATAGTAGAATGGATATATTTTTCTTAGTAAGGGCAAAGTGAGTATCTCCAACTCCAAAGAAAAAATATCTTTACAACACCAACAAGAAGAACTCATCAGACTTCCGCTCAGTGCAAAACGGAAATTATTATGGCATTCTAGAATCACAAAGCACTGTACTACGAGGAAGCGAAAAATTTCAAATTGATACGATTTTACCAATTATCGATTCTAAATTGTCTGAATTACCAAAGAGAACTTGATTCTACACAAATATACATGAGAGATTTAGGCCTATTTTCATTCTAAAACTTAAAGTTGTGGAACTCAAGAAAGTTCAAGTTCTAGGTGAACGTTTTAAAAAATAGAATAATCGAAATAAGCTTTTCCCCTCTCGAAATTGATGAAATAATAACTCTCATAACACTATGCATAATCAACCTGTTTTTCAAAATTAACGATCCATTTTATGTTAAGAAAAAGGGCCTAGCAATGAGTTCTTCCCTCTGCTCTTTATTATGTGACTTATATATAAACACTTGGAAGTGATAACTTTAAAAAATTCCCCGTTTATTATAAACTACTGGAAACGGTATTTGGACGATATAATAGCCTTGTGGAAACATGGAATAGAAAAAATTTATTTTTTTAGACTACCTCAATAATCAAGACCCTTCTATACAATTCACGTACGAAATCGAACAAGATAAAAAAAATCCACTTTCTAGACAATTTAATTGAAAAGAAAAAACAAATACAACCCTCTTTATTTAGAAAACCATTCTCTGTGTACTACCCCCACATTCTAATTCTAATCATCCCCAATGTCAAAAAATTACCGCGTTTCATTCTTATATCTACAGAGCCTATAAAATCTACCAAAACGAAAGTTCGTTAAAAAAATAAATATGCCTAATAGGTGTTTTCATAATATCCGGCTATGTTGTTTCCCCCCCGACAAAAATTGCCTCCTCAGTCTTTGATGGGAGTTCAGTTCAGTACGTTCCAGTTCTAAAACCATCGGCGCGACTCGCATGAATGTACGTCAATAAGCTGCCAAACATGTTTCCCGAAAAATCAATAAAAATTAAAGACTACCGCTAGTTACATGTCCCTTCCTTGAGTATACCACCTCCTAGGCTGTTCTTTGATGGGATTTTATGAAAACACCTATTACAGCGATTGCGAAGATAATATAATAGCAAGAATTAACTCTAAAGTAAAAAGCAGACTTTCAATTAATTCAAACACAAATATCCCATTTGAAAAAAATAAAAAACCATATACAATAATCCCATATGTAAAAAACTATTCGGAAAAAATCGGCAACCTCTTATGTAAAACCAATGTCAAGCCAGTATTCAAACCCGGCAATAAACTCATCTCTACAATCGACCCAAAAAAAAGATAAAATCCCTAAATCAGATAAATATGGAATATATAAAATAAATTGCAATTGTAACGGTATATACATAGGTCAAACAAAACGAAACTTCAAATTCCGCCTAAACCAACATCAAAATGATGTAAAATATAATAAACATTTTCTTCCGCCCTAGCCGAACATATAAAAAAACAACCCCTCCCACAATATCTTGTTTGACGAAAGCAAAATTATTTGTAAAACCGATAAATTTAAAAAATTAGACATTAGAGAATCCTTAGAAATTGTTAACCAAAAAAATCATTTGTAACCTTTAATTGCGACGATGGACCAAGTTCTTTTTTGGGCAATTTCTGGAACACGTGACCAAGGGGAGTTGCGTGACGAACTTTCGCATTTCCCAGTACACGCCCGATGATGTGGTTGGTGTCTAAGGCTCTAGCCGACACCATATCGTGGGACTCTAAAAAACGCCTGATGATGTTACCGTATGGTTAACGAAACTAGTCGGGGGAATATTTTTAAATTAAAATATTTTTAACTTTTCACTATGCAGCAGTGGTATTTTAATTTTAAAAAGTAATTTTAATGCATAGGTTAGAACAACAAAAAGAACATTATCAGTCACTTCATCCATATAAACAATGCGGCCTCGGTTTTGAATACTTTTCCGCCGGGCTCCTTGCTCGAGGAATGTTTGTTTTCTCTACTATAATTGGTTACATGTTGATTTTAAATAATATTTATTCGCACTGTATTTTGATATTCGTTAACAATGAAACCATATCCGAAATGAGTTTTTCCATTTATCTAAAAATCTTTCCGTAACATTTTAAAATAATAATGTTTATTCAAATTTAATCTATTGAGTTATCTAGTTTCCTTATATTGTGGCGATCATTCTATTATCAACAGTATAAGTAACAGTAAAAATAAATTTGACAATTATCAAAAATGATTGTTCATAATGTAAACAATCATTTCAAAATAGTTTTAAAATATTTTAAAACACGCTTTTCAATCTCTTTCAATACATAATTGAATAAATAACTGCGTTCGTTATATAAGGAGTTCAAATATATAAAGGGCTGTATGAAATTATTATTTATTTAATATATATACATACAACATATATGAATTGTATGTATATATATTGAATTCGTCTAGAGTCTCAACTTTTCATCTACTTGTCACGTCAACCGTGTTATTTCTCCTCGGGAAAAAATTCATGTTTTAACTAATCATTGATTAATACGAGAACTGTGTTCCAGGTAACAAAACCAAATCAAATTAATAATGATACCGGACTGCATTGAGATTTTTTAGAATTACACAACGCTAGATAATATTAACCAAAATTAGGATAAAATGGGTAATTGTGTTTATTTTGAAAAAACTTAGCTGTTAATTTAACCAATGTATCAACTAACTCAAATTGAAAACCAGATTGAAAACTTTTGGGTGGTTCTGAAATTTACAAGTACCTAAATTTTACAGCTACTCAAATACGTCAGAACAGCCCACTAAAATAGATCCTTACGTTGAGAAAGGTAGGACAATGGCTACGATGGCGCGTGTAAATTATTGAACTTGAAAAACGCTTTATCGGTTCGTAATCCAAATTCTGATAACGCGATAAGTGTCGAATTCTCTTTCCGATTTGGTTGATTGTTTTCGCTCCTTCGTCCGATTCAATAAATTATTTCTTCGGAAAAATTACATTTAATATTTTTACTAAATTATAATTATTTTCGGAAATGTGGTATTGTTAATAATAATATTTAAGTTATTTTAACTTTTAAAAGTGCCAACTTAGTCCAGTCGATTTAAAATAAAAAGTGTTGTACGTAGTACAAACCCTAAATCACCTGGACTAACCCTATATTGTTTAAAAATACTGTTAAAGGTTCGTCTTTCTTTGTCGAAAAACGTAATTCTGAAACTTAATATCGGCCAATAAATGTATAACAGAGTCAATTCTTTGAGCACGCGCTCTTGATATATTGGCAGATTGTCGGTCACGGTTCAAAATGAAACTATATGTCACGGGCATTTAAGTACACACAATCCCACTGATGTATTAACTTTATTTTAAATATTAAATTTAAATTTGAACAAATTTCCAATCATCTTGAATATGAACTTAATAAATCCCAAGAGGAATGTTATCGGAAAAGAATTATTTGAGTTACCTGGTTTTGAAAATAAGGTGGCGAAACGCGAACACTTTAATGTAAATTAATTTAAAAAAAAACCAAGTTTTTCGAGTTACCTGGTTTTGGAAATAAGGTGGCGAAACGCGAACACGGGCATTTAAATTATTTTTTATAAAAACCAAGCGTTTCGAGTTACCTGGTTTTGGAAATAAGGTAGCGAAACGCGAACACGTTAATTTAAATTAATTTTTATAAAAACCAAGTGTTTCGCGTTACCTGGTTTTGGAAATAAGGTAGCGAAACGCGAACACGTTCATTTAAATTAATTTGTATAAAAACCAAGCGTTTCGAGTTACCTTGTTTTGGAAATAAGGTAGCGAAACGCGAACACGTTCATTTAAATTAATTTGTATAAAAACCAAGTTTTTCGAGTTACCTGGTTTTGTAAATAAGGTGGAGAAACGCGAACACGGGCATTTAAATTATTTTTTATAAAAACCAAGCGTTTCGAGTTACCTGGTTTTGGAAATAAGGTAGCGAAACGCGAACACGTTAATTTAAATTAATTTTTATAAAAACCAAGTGTTTCGCGTTACCTGGTTTTGGAAATAAGGTAGCGAAACGCGAACACGTTCATTTAAATTAATTTGTATAAAAACCAAGTTTTTCGAGTTACCTGGTTTTGTAAATAAGGTGGCGAAACGCGAACACGTTCGTTTAAATTAATTTGTATAAAAACCAAGTTTTTCGAGTTACCTGGTTTTGGAAATAAGGTAGCGAAACGCGAACGAGTTAGATGGCACCTGTATCAATTGACACGAAATTAAAATATGACAATAGTGCTTACGCGGGTGGGGGTTACATTTAATTGAAAATCGACCCACTTCTCGGGCTCCGATTCCAAAAATTACGAAAATCCCGTCGAGGTTATAATAGTGCCTACCGATTGAGATATCAATCGCCTTTGTACCACTAACGTACCGCAAGCAATCGTGTGTACGGCAGCTGGTCAAAAAAATATTTAGTGGCACACTTATTCTTAACTTCTGGGCATAACAAATATTTAGGGTCACACTTATTTTTTACGCGCCTGTTCATACGTTATTCTTATTTCAGGCAGGCTTTCAATGGAATGCGAATATAGCTTCAGCGCGTAAAGAATTCAGGTATGACGCGAAATGGCTAATTAACTCACTTAAAATTAACTTTTTCCAACGCAGCTGCAACCTAAGCTCGAATGGGCCTAGATGTAACAAAACTGGTGGTTTTGATCAAATCTTACTTACCTACTTCCTGTCGTACGACGTGCGTAAAAAGGACGTTAAACGTGCGTAAAACGTTGGGGGTCACACTTATTGTTACTTCTGGGAACACATTGAAAGCTTGGCGCGAACGGCCTTGAAAAATGCGAGAGGGAAACTGGCGTTTAGAACTCTATAGACATGCGGATTTACAATGTCGGAAGTTGCGGGGGTCCGTATACGCTCTCCAAAAAACCTCACTTAGAATTAAAATTAAGCAACGTAATTGCAAATCTAGGGAAACCACCGCTATTCAAAAATATAACTATCATGAAAATCGGACTTAAATTAAGGAACGTTATGTAGACTTTTATGCGAAAATATAAATCCGCGAAAATTGGGGTCCCGAAAATTAACCAGGAAACTATACTTAATGTTAATATTTACTGATATAACTGAAGTTGTAGATCCACTGAATCCTAACCTAACCAAAATTATTTTTTAACGTTAACGGACTTAATTTTAAATTAAATATCTACCACACAAAGCGAAACCACAAAAAATAGTAAAGTTGGGCATTAGCCCAACTTTTCGGGCTCCGATCCCTAAACTACGAAAATCCCGTCGAGGCTATAATAGTGCCTACCGATTGAGATATCAATCGCCTTTGTACCACTAATGTGCCGCGAGCAATCGTGTGTACGGCAGTAGGTGGTCGTAATACACACAAATCCCTAAGGATTGTGTGTAAAAAGAAGCGCGTTCTCAAATACTTCAACGATACTACAGAGAGAAACCACCGATCATTTTTGGAATCACCCACTGATTCAATCTTTATTTATAATTATTTTTATTGCATTTTAATTATAATTTATTTATATAAAATTTTTTATTTACTTACGTATAATTTTTATTTAAAATTATTTATACTTATTTTATTTATATTTACCTATATTTCTTATTTAAAAACTATTATATTCAATATTTATTTATTATTATATTTATATTCAATATTTATTAATAATTATATTTATACTCAATATTTATTTATTATCATATTTATTTTCAATATTTATTATTATATTTATATTCAATATTTATTTATTTATTATTATATTTATATTCAATATTTATTTATTTATTATTTTATTTATATTCAATATTTATTTTATATTTTGTTTATAATCAATATTTATTTATAATTTTATTCAATATTTATTTATTCTTTTATTCAATATTTATTTATAATTTTATTCAATATTTATTTATTCTTTTATTCAATATGTATTTATATTTTTATTCAATATTTATTTATATTTTTATTCAATATTTATTTATATTTTTATTCAATATTTATTTATATTTTTATTCAATATTTATTTATATTTTTATTCAGTATTATTTATGTTTTTATTCAATATTATTTATGTTTTTATTCAATATTTATTTATATTTTTATTCAATATTTATTTATTATTATATTCAATATTTATTTATTATTATATTCAATATTTATTTATTATTATATTCAATATTTATGTATTATTATATTCAATATTTATTTATTATTATATTCAATATTTATTTATTATTATATTCAATATTTATTTATTATTATATTCAATATGTATTTATATTTATATTTATATTCAATATGTATTTATATTTATATTTATATTTATATCCAATATTTATTTATTATTATATTCAATATTTATTTATTATTATATTCAAAATTAATTTGGCGATAAATTAGGCTATTTTTAAATAGTTGGCGATAAATTTGGCTATTTTATAACAGTTGGCGATAAATTGGGCTATTTTCAAACCACTGGCGATATATTGGGCTATTTTTAAATAGTTGGCGATAAATTGGGGCTATTTTCAAACAGTTGGCGATAGGTTTGGCTATTTTTAAATCGCTGGCGATATATTGGGCTATTTTTAAAGAGTGTTATAATTTGAGCTAGATTTATAACCCGGGCTACCACCGGCTACTTCTATTAACCTTTGAGTGGACTAGCGAAGTTTTAACCACGAAACAACATGTGTTAAAGGGGAACCCACTTCGATCTTCAGACGAATTTAATTTCTGCACTACGAAACGGATATTTCCACTTACCTTTAACGAACTCTTAGTTCTTCGTTGAAAATACGTCTTTCATTTAATTATCTCATAGAAAAACTACTCCCATTAAATTAGCTAATTGTGTCGTCAGTGCGCGCATTGATAAGATAACACCAGCTTCGAAACTACAATTCGCGTCAAATAAAGGGGATTGCGGATCCAAGATGTAATTTCATGAGTTATCAAATCTGTGACAGACCATTCTGTAAACCTAAACTCGCTCTGTAGATACCTTGACTTAGCTATAGTCTAGATAACAATAGAAATTCGCAAAAAAAGACTATCTTACGAAACAACAGGACTGTGTTCACAGAATTTCGGGATAATATGAATTATACTATTTAACCCTAACAATAAAGTATACAAGGTGTTTCAAAGAAGTCTGGCACCAATTTGCAGGCGTGTTCTTTGGGTAACCCGGAGTGAAAAAGGTCCTTAGAAACGTTTTCCTAAATTGAACCGTATCCGGGTAATGGGCCATCAAAACTTTGCCACCAAAACGTTCAAAAACGCGCCAATATGCAATTTATATTGTTTCTTGGACCCAATTATTTCCTTTTACCAAGAATATTATTTATCGAAAGAGATAACAAAACGATCACTAGTATATAAAGTTTGTTATTAAAATGAAAGAAGTAAGCTACGTGTAGAAATACGTTTTAAGAATAACAGGGTGTTTCTAAGAGACTACGCCTATTAAAACAAGGGAATTATTGAATTTCGTTTTATTTCTTCAAATGCCAAAAGTACAAATTGAACTGAATTGAAAAAAATTTTGAAAATGATCACCTGGGGCATAAACATATCATTCTTGAACCCGTTCGAACATTCGAGGTGTGTTGCCAATTCGCGACCGAAAACTATGTTTGCGCTCCCTAACGGCGACGGGCGGAACTACTCGTTGGAGGAAGGTAGCATTTTACGAACTTAAGCAGACGCTTGACGTAATTAGATCCCTTTTATGGTTCGGCACCGTCATCTAGACCCGTTTCTGACGCGAATAGTTTCACAGCGATCAATTACGCGTTGTAGTAGGCCGTCAATGTTGCGGACTTCAGTCTTGTGTACCAATTTTTCAAAATGTCCCCAGAAATAAAAGTTAGCTATGTGTAGAAATTCCTGTTCATTGAGTAACAAGGAGTAAAAACGTCTTATGAGATAAGTTAATATAAATTTCTACTAGCAAAAGCTTATAAAGATATTTAAAATAATGTCAAATTCATGCAAATTGTTCACACAGAAATAAAACTATTGAATCCAAAATTATTTAACCACCCTTATTATTGCTCTAAAGCCAGGGTTTAAAAAAAGCTGGGTTTTTTGAAAAATACCCAGCCCAGTGGGTTTTTTAGGGTTTTTCGGGTTTTATTGGGTATTTATGGGTTTTATTGGGTTTTTTATTTTAAAAATATTAAATATATTATGTTTATTAAATTATTATTGTTTATTAAATATATTATGTTTATTAAATATATTATGTTTATTAAATATATTATGTTTATTAAATATATTATGTTTATTAAATGTATTATGTTTATTAAATATATTATGTTTATTAAATATATTATGTTTATTAAATATATTATGTTTATTAAATATATTATGTTTATTAAATATATTATGTTTATTAAATATATTATGTTTATTAAATATATTATGTTTATTAAATATTGTATTGTTTCTAGAAAATATATTTTATTTTCAAGAAACAATTTAATTTTACAATTTTACATTTGAAAAGGCAATGAAACTTGTGAAAGTCTATAGATATTTCTGCGCTGAACCAAAATACTCGCAAATAGTCTAATAGAGTAGTAGCACTATCTGTAGCTTTGGCCATGGTCGCCATTTTGGTCGCAAATTTTTATCTATATGAAAGAGCATGGGTGACGTACTAGGACGTCACAGTGCCATTACTCTATAAAGATTTAGATATGAGGTTGTTTAGATAATAAAAGTAATAAAAATCTTACTCTTACAAGGAGAGTACCCGAGGTGGTTATCTCCGATTTGGTTCAAACTCGGGTGGTAAGTAGACCTTCATGTAACTTGAAAATGCCTAAAAGGGTGGACAAGAATCTGCTTTCATATAACAATATTTTTCAACAAATTAAAAAAGGTTCATCAATTAGATACATAATTCAGAACATGGCTAAATCTGGTACCTTTGGACCAATATACGTAAATTTTGGTAAAAATGAGAAAATATACATATATTGGGTAAATACGAGTTATCAGTTTTTAAGTTGTTAAAAACATTTTTCGTTGCCATGGCTAAACGAAAGTACATTCTTGTAATGTCCACCCTTTTAGGGATTTTCAAGTTACATGAAGGTCTACTTACCACCCGAGTTTGAACAAAATTGGAGATAAACACCTCGGGTAGACTCCTTGTTAGTAAAGGTGTATGGTCTTTTTAAGTTCTTAACAAGTTGTAAGAATATTTTTAAATTTCTAAAATACTAAACATCTAAAAATTTTCCACTCGAGTTTTTTAAAATTCAAAACTTTGAATGTGGGTTTTTTAAGTGGGTTTTTAAGTTGGTTTTTCAAGTAGGTAATACCAAAAAAAAACCATGGGTTTTTTGGGCTGGGTTTTTTTTAATTCGAACCCTGTCTAAATAAGCCCTTTTCACACGAGCCAACTTTTCAAATAAAAGGGCTGAGTCAGCAAAAATGGATCATTGATCCATTTTTTCTCGCGTACTTTTTTGGTGGATCAACTCATCGAACTTTTATTCACACAAGCCAACTAGGTGACTCAACACAATTTGACTCATCTAGTTGTATCAAAAAGTTGACTCTTGTGAAAAGGCTTTATTATAGTTAGTCAGTATTGGGTATGGTTGTTTATAAGTGAGGGTGAAAATACTATTAGGTGTGCTTTTTTTTAAACTTTTCCCGTATTTAGTTAAGCCTAGGCCTACTAAGTGTACGTACAAGAAAAGTTTCTGAAGTTTTGGGTCGATTTAAAGTCGGCGCCTAATCAATTGGCCGACTTCGATAAGGTCGACTTAGATTCGGCTCATACCTGTGTAGCATTAAGGGATCGGTCAAGAGTCGGTGTTTGGTCACACATTCGGTTAAGAGTAATCGACCCCACACAGACATTAAAACGTTCCTACTAAGCGTACGTACAAGAAAGTTTTCTGTAGTTTGGGGTCGATTTAAAGTTGGCGCTTTATCCGTTGGCCAACTTCGATAAGGTCGTCTTAGAGTCGGCTCATACGCGGGTAGAATTAAGGGTCGGATAACAGTCGGTGTTTGGTCGCACATTCGGTTAAGAGTTATCGACCCCACACCGACATTAAAACGTTCCTACTAAGCGTATGTTAAACAAAAGATTCTGCAGTTTAGAGTCGCTTTAAAGTTGGCGCCTAATCCGTTGGCCGACTTCGATAAGGTTGACTAAGAGTTGGCTTATACCCGTGTAGCATTAAGGGGTCGGTTTAGAGTCGGTGTTTGGTCGCACATACGGTTAAGAGTAATCGACCCCACACCGACATTAAAACGTTCCTTCTAAGCGTACGTACATGAAAGGTTTCTGAAGTTTGGAGTCTATTTAAATTCGGCACCTAATCCGTTGGCCGATTACGAAAAGGACGACTTAGAGTCAGCTCATACCCGTGTAGCATTAAGGGGTCGGTTAAGAGTCGTCGTTTAGTCGCACATTCGGCTAAGAGTAATTGACCCCACACCGACTGTAAAAACGTTCCTACTAAGCGTACGTAAAAGAAAATTTCTGATGTTTGGGGACGATTTAAAGTCGGCGCCTAATCCGTTGGCCGGCTTCGATAAAGTCGACTAAGAGTCGGCTCATACCCGTGTAGCATTTAGAGGTTGGTTAAGAGTCGGTGTTTGGTCGCACATTCGGTTAAGAGTAATTGACCCCACACCGACATTCAAACGTTTCTACTAAGCGTACAAACCAGTGTCTTATCTGTAACGATTTTTGAAGACGGTTAGCCAAGAAAAACCATAAAGTCCACTCTATTGAAGGAATTCGATTAAGTTTAGAAGCATATAACCGTTGTGGACAATGACTTAAATAACCATTTCATTATCGATGGTGGACATTTGTTGCATAAATTGTGTGGCAACGTCCAGCAACATACTCAACTATCTATCAACAATACATTCAGTACCTGAAATACCACTACGGTAAAATAGCACAATAGTTTTCGAGTAGCATTATTTGAGTCATAAAGGCACAGAACAAAGGAGAAGAGCCAAACCCACACCCAGTGTTTTAATGCAACCGAGCTTAGTGTGTTCGTTGCCTCAAGCCGACTTCTTGCCAAATGTAGAAAATAAGAAAAACCTAATACGTGTGCTTTCATAGCAACTATTAGAAGCGTGTTCCCATGTGGTGAATGCACCAGGAGACACCGTGATTGATTCCACTGCTTTGAAAGTTAGTCAGGAAAATGCGGTCTATGTCTTTGCTGACGACTTTTTTACCACTGTAATAGATAAAATCTCTATATGATTAGAGCAGGAAAAGCTTCGAATGTTGATAAAATCACCAACGTCTATAGTCTTAAAGAAAAACTGGGTAATTTATCTACGTTAGTGTCTTTCATTCACGCTTTCTCAGGATGTGACACCACCTCGCGTTTTTTTTTAAAGGAAAAACAACAGCCCTTAAGCTATTTAGAAAAAACCCTGACTTAGTTTCGGAGGCGTCAATATTTAACGATACTGAAGTCGATGTTGATAAGTTACATGAAGTTGGAGGAACGATAATTTTACGTTTGTACGGAGCGTCAAAACGCATGAAATCTCTAAACAAACACCGTTTTTTCATGTACAGCCGATTTGTTTCAAAGCAACAGCTCAAGAGCGCTTTAGAACTAGCGACGCTGCCGCCAACTACAGAAGCAGCTAAGCATCACATAAGCCGAGTTTATTATCAAACGCAAGAATGGATCGGCAATAAATGAAATCCTGTGCATTGGGGGTGGAATCAAATGGCGAGATTTTACAATCAATTCACTGTGATATCCCACCAGCCAGGGGCATAGGAACGTTCTAGTAGTTGGAGGGGCAAAGAGAAACCAAATGGGGTCTGGAGAATGGTTTGGAATTTTTAATCGAGTGTAGCTTCTCCGAATGCATGTGTACTTTTTACTACTATGTTAATTGGCGGGAATAGACTGAAATTTAAACACAATTGTGGTTCTCTATGCTTTTTATGCTTTTAAAATGAGAATTTGAGAATTGTGAAGATTTCATCTGACCAAAATGTAGGAGGGTGCAATAACATTAGTTGCCCCTCCCAGCCAATTTCTAGGGAGGGGCATTGCCCCCTTGCCCCCCCCCTCTGTGTCCTACACCGATGCCACCATGCAGCCCCGGAAAAAATTCTCAACTTGCTATTTCGCGGGTGCAAAGACAGTAGTTGCACAAAAGGGGTGTTCCTGTAGAAAATACGGAATGAACTGCTCGGCAATATGCGGTAATTTCAATAGAATTTCTTGTCAAAATGCATTTAAAGAACATGAGTTAAATGAGATAGATTAATTGGAAATAGATGACGGTGATTAAACCAATAACTACAAACATTGTTACGTTTCTCACACATTAGAATTTATTTGTACAACCACTATTAAAGAAATTAAAAAATGTTAGCGTAAAATTTGATTTTATATTAGATATAGTTACAGGGGCGCAAAATGGCGGAAAATATGTTGTCAAAGGGGTTGGGGGTTGTAACCGCTGAAACGTCTTCTTTTTATCAAAATATTATATTTTCCAATATTTAGATGTCATGAGTGCTGTTGCATCTATGACCGGTAGATGGCGCAAACAAAATCTTGAATATATGCATACCGTTTAATAGGAAATCGCGCCCTCTATAAGTTGGGTCCAGTGACCCAATGCGCTATCTGGTTTCATGTCGCCTACAATCGCAAAAAACTTATATTTTACAAAATTGCGGCCATTTTTTTATAGGTTCCCCTTCACAAATTTTCGAAAACTTTCTTGTGGTAACTACGGACAGCCCCCTGAACACATTTCCGTTGAGAAACGCTGGTCCCAAATTAGTTCCCAGAAAAATGCTAAATTTCCCGGACTAGAAGCTAGTTCTGCGGAACAGATACGAAATGTAAGAGTAGAGGGAAAAACTTGGCTACCACTAATCAACCCCCTAAAAGAGGCGAAACCGGATAAATAAATTCCCCTTACAAAGTCTACGGAGATTTGTAGAGAGGTTCAAATAAAGAAAATACATATAGAGGAAATAGGCAAGCGAAACGAAATTTGCGTTTTGTATTTTTAAATTTCGTATGTGGCTTAGCCAAATCCTTGGAAAAAAAAACCTATTTTTCAGAACCAATAAGAAAATATAATATTCCACAATAGGAAAACAAATTAATAATTTTTGGAAAAGATTTTTAGCAGTGAGCGTACAGGTTTAATCAGAGTAACTACATTGTGAGTAGCGCTATGGAATTCTAGTTCAATCGGCCACAAAGACTCTGTAAGCAATAGCTTACTTAGTCTTTGATCGGCCCGTAGAAATGTTTTTAGGCAAACAACCAAATTTACGAAATGCCTTTTAAAAACCAATCGCATTCCGTCGTTTGACTTGTACTATGTATGCACTACACTACCCTAGCCTGTGTGATCTACAAGGGCAGTGACTGTAGACTACGCCGGAATCTTATTCTTAATTTCAATGCCTTTGGGGCTAATCAGCGCTATTCTGGTTTCCCCCTCACCAGCTAGAGATCTCAAATATAACAAAGATGTGTAAGCTGAATTATGTAGAAAAGCTCCAAGACAATTAATGTTCAATAAATTTTAAAGTGGCAATAGTATTATGATTTTCTTTGGTAAACCAATATATATTTTTGATTTAAATTAAATATTTTTAATACGCAAAATTTGGCAGTTCAAAATCGATCGATAGATATATTTATTTCCCGCTGCGCCACAACGATGGCGCTAAAACACTTGGTCGTAAAATTTTAAAGCTTTCGCATCTTCGTTATTCTAAAGACTTCTGTCATCAGCTCTCCTTTTTGACCTATGTTTACTTCCTGCGCGTGCGTGTGGGCAGTTGAAGTTATCAAAGGAAATTTTATAACGGCACATGTTATTGATCGAAACTTTTATTTAGAATGCGATTTCAATAACTGTGGTAAAGGTTTCAAAAATGCGAAAAGTAATCGGAAACACGTGTATAATTTGGTACTCAAACCTCCAGGGATTAGAGGAACAATTTTGAAACTGTTACTAAAATACAGGGAAATCCACTTATTCCTACCGTGTACGGTTATTGAAAATTTATCGAACGATATCTTTGATATTGGTTTGGAATTATTAAATACTTAGTGTTCTGAAGTGTCGAAATACATGGAAAAAAAACTTTTTAACCAAATAAATAATTTTCATGATGCATTTCGTATTATTATAATAGCAGCTATAAATTTTCAGCATATTGTACTTCCGATCTCAATTTGGTCAAAGCCCAAGAGTTTACATTTTCCCAAAGTCTCATTAGAGAAAAACCTTGTCACTTTCATAACGTACCAATACTAACGATTCTGGAAAATATTTACGAGCAACCTGAAGAGTTTTCACGTCATATGAAAGTTGAAATGGTCCAGTGAGGACTAACAACACCCTTTAAACAAGGAGAAATTTCTAGAAATTTAACTAAAGATCAATCGCAAATTCAATTACAATTATATACAGACGAATTCGAAGTCGCAAATTCCCTCGGATCTAAAAGGGGAAAACAAAAGATGGTGGTTTGCAATTTTTCTATTCTGAATAGGAAAACTCAATTCAGAACCAAACTCAGTGATATACAGTTGGTTTTCCTCTCAAAAGCCAAAGACGTTAATGAGTATGGCTGGGACGAGCTATTTCGTTCGTTTGCTTTTTGATATATATATACTCGCTACCAAAGGTATTCGCGATAAAAGCAAGATATGTAAAGTAAAAGGATTTAAGTGCATATGTTCGGGAGATGATTTGGGACTGCACCTTCTCGCTGGGCTGAACGCGTGTTTCGTGAAAGGAAGAATTTGCGGATTTTGTGTGGTGGATAAAAGTGAAATAGGTGAAATATTCCGCGAATTTCCTGAATATTTAATATCGAGAGAACGGCATAACTAGCATCTAGAATGTTTGCAGTTAGACGAAAAAGAAGGCCACATTTACGGTGTTCTATTTGAAGTAAGGCTCTTTTGATTTAACTCAGCAACTACCTGTAGATATTATGCATGAATTACAAGAGGGTGTCATTTTCAAAACTATAAAGTGCTTTTTACCTCATTTAATTTCAACTAGAAGCTTAACCGTCGAAATATTTTATAACAAAATATGTATTTTTCCTTTTGGAAAAACAGAAAGAAATTGACCTCAAATTCAAAATAGGAGCGCGTTATTGGGCAATAGACAAATTAAAGTTACCGCGAGTGAAATATTTTGTCTATATTGAATTTTTCCCTTTAAAATTTTAGATTTTGTACCGCACCAAAATCAATATTGGAATTTATATCTCGAGCTTCGAGAAATTGGTGATATTGTCTTTGCCCCAACGATACCTATGAAATTACTACCTGAGTTCTACACTCTAATAGAATCTTTCCTAATTCACGAACAAAATCTTTGTAGTTAAGAATTTCTTATACCAAAATTTCATTACCTTGCGCATTATTCAGTGTGCATAAATAAATTTGAAACTTTACGATATATATCTTGTATTCGCTTTGAAAGCTTTGTCTTATTTTAAGACAATTGCACAAATCAGCAAACATCACTTAAACTTAAGCGAATAGGCACCAATTTTTTAATGCTATAATTGGCTTTCAGAAACAAAAGGAGGAATTGAACCAAAATCAATTGGTTCCTTTATCGATAAGAACGCATTACAAAACGCCTTTCAAAAATGAGATCAAAAACATAGATTTACCTTACAAATTACATTCGGTAAATAATGCCACCTACAACGGCATTCAATTAAGTATAGGAATTATTTTTATCTACGAGGTAACCGATTCTCAGGGACCAATTTTTTTTTAGAAATAAGATATATTTTCGCGAACGATAACAGACTACTAGTCTGTGGAACACTCGGAGCGGCTTCATTGCTACGAAGTTGACGAGATTCCAACAAATATTTGGAAAGTTATTGAGGCTGGAAATTTCCCTTGTTAGATAAATACAATATTGGAAATAAAGGTTACGTGCCACTCAAGTTTTACAAATTTAAATTACTTTTCAAACCCAAAAGTACGCTCTACCCTGTTCTCTTTATGATTTAATGGAATGAACCTCGCCCCATACGCTCTTAACGGCGAAGTGGGGTGGAGAGTATTCCCGTTAAATCATGAAAGAAGAGACCATAGTTGTGCCAACATATTAATAAAGCTTTTAAACATTATTTTAACATCCCTAACCCTAAATTGAATTACAAATTTAAGTGATAGTTTCTTCTTTGCGATTATAAATAGTTTACTTCTCTTTTGAAACAACTTATTATAAATTATTAAACGACGTATGAGGTGTGACGTATTTTACAAGTAATCTTGCTGTGGATGGCGTGACGATTCCCTCAGCATCGTTCTGTATTGCAAAGTTAAACCTAGGAGCAACAAACACAAGGAAAACGCAGCTAGCCTTTAAACACGCTAATGCAGTGTTGTGTACAAATTTCATTGGACGAACCTTTACGCTCCACGTTTCACGGGCGGGGGGGGAGACAATATACAATTTTTCTCCTTTCGACGGAAGAAGGCGCTCAAGCGTCTAACCAATGACAACTGTACACAAGAAAATCCACGACTTTAGACGGGTTGCGTTCTCCTTCTGTGGTGTGCTGTGTTTGTTGCTCCTAGGTTAAACGCTGAAACAAGTAGTCCCCAATCAAACGCTACGGAGCTAAACATTGTCTTTTAATGCACCCAGATCAGGGTCGTAATCACGCAAAATTATAAAATAAAAGTCTTGACGTGTTAAGAAGGCTCGAAACTAGAATATAATATATAAAACCAAATCTATTAGGCGCTATATGAATCTTGATCGATGCCTGAAATGTGGCATTGACACGCTTAGATAAAATACTCACTCTGAAACCAAAAATATAGAAAACATTAACCAAATTTATTACAAAATTGTATATGTAAAATTGATAATTATCTAGTTTTTGAGTATCTTGACCATGTTTAAGTTTTTTTAACCAAAATAATGATATACGCGTTAATCAAACATCAGCTCCTTCTGAAACCTACAGCGCATTTTTTAATTCACGTTTCATAACTGCCATAAAACAAAACACTTCTATATTAATCACAACATCTATAAAGTTGATTACAAATTAACCGAAAACGACATTGTCCCCTTAGCTACCGAAAATGAAATTATTCTATTGAAAATAAATAATTATTAAAATGGCGAAGCTAGGATTTTTATTTGAGGGGAGAACTATTGAGGTTTGGATAATAATTTGATTTTGTTGTTTTAGGAAAGGATAGAATTGGTGTTTCCGTTCAAACAAAGCAAGCGAAAAAACATTTGACTATATTTGCATATTGGAGTTTGCAGAAAGGACTATATTGTTCTCAAGAAGTTTTTCATAGAAGTGAAAATAAGTGAATGAAGGGGTTGTATTTCTTAAAACTTCTAGATCGATGGTCATATATCTACAATTTTATTAATATTGCGAGCTATAATGCCATCGTTGCGAATCCTTTGTAATGAAACGAATATTATTTGTATACTCCACTTAAGATTGGACTACGATTAATATTTTAAAGAGGATTTTTTGATATTTTTTAATTTAAAAAAGGGTTTATTAGTAATTGTTAATAGTCACTCCTTGTAGAAAGGAGCCAAGCAAAAGATTTCAAAGGTGGAAATGGTACACTTTTTCCATCTTTCTCGATACTTAAAGCGCCTAATAGAGTCGGTTTTTAGCTCTCCGAGGGGACAAAGTCCCCTAGGAGGGATTATACAATCACCGTGTCTGTCTGTCTGTCGGTCTGTCTGTCTGTGTGTCTGTCCGGCGAACGCGTTCGCATTTTCCGTGCATAGGTACACTGCAAATCTTTATGAAATCTAAAGAGCGCCTTTATATGTCTTACAGATGTTCCTTATGTATGACTTAGATGCTATTTCCTTATTTACAAATGCAATAAAGATGTTCAACGTGTACTCTAAGTGGTCTAATCCGTACTCTATATGTCCATAGGACATCTGTTGAAAATGGAACATCTATGTTGCATCTAAAGTTTCGTTTAAGGAGCACCTGTGTTACATATTAATACCAAATGACCCTCTTGTAGAGTAACGGTTAGGTCGTGGTTCACTCTCGGACTTTGACATAAATTGCCATGCAGATAAAATTATCATCACAAAAAATAAGTAAGTAGAATTTCATAATAATGAAGTCATACTTAAGTAAATATGGAAGTCATTAAAGACGAGTAAATATATGAATTGTATTTTTCATATAAACAAATGGCCTAGGCTTAACTAAATACGGGAAAAGGTTAAAAAAGTAGCACACCTAATAGTATTTTCACCCTCACTTATAAACAGCATTACCCAAAACTGACTAATTATATTTAGAGCAATAATAAGGGTGGTTAAATAATTTTGGATTAAATAGTTTTATTTCTGTGTGAAAAATTTGCATGAAATTAAGTAATCGCGTTGAACAGAGGTACAGTGTTTTCAAAATGCTTTTAAATATAGTTGAAAATAGGCATTGTTAAAATGTTTTCACTCATTGATTATGATGGTAGAGGATGAAAATTTGCATTTAGGTAGTTTTTTCAAATTTGAATATGAAATTTTGATACCCTGCACCTGAAGTCTGAAACGCTTTGTAGGTTAAAAATAAAGTGGTTAATTTTTTTTGGGTTCAATAGTTGTATTTCTGGGTGAAACATTTGCGTTTATTAAAGTTATCGTGTTGAACGGAGCTTCAGTGTTTTCAGAATTAAATGTAAGGAAAGTTGCCTTAAATATAGTTGAAAATATACATTGCTAATCAGTGTTCACCCATAGATTATGGTAGGAAATAGAAAATTTTCATTTGAGCAACTTTTTGAAAATTGAGTTTTAATTTTTGATACTCTGCACAATATATTATCATTTATTTAAATCTCAAATTTGAAAAAGTGGTCTAAATGAAAATTTTCCATTTTTTACCATAACCAATTAGGCTGTCCCATGGCAAAACCTTTTAACCAACACGATCGTAATTTTGAGATATTTGACTTTTTCAAAACGTAGTTTTTAATGCGAAAATTATGAAATCCAAAACCATTTTTAATTCATAAATAGTTAAATATATATGACTTTTACCTGAAACCTTTACAGTACTTTTGTACATGCCTTAGTAAAACTGATGCGTAAAAATCTAATTTTTCAAAAATTTGTTGGTTATAAGGTTTTGCCATGGGACAGCCGAATTGGTGAACACAGTCTAACAATTCCTATTTTCAACTATATTTAAAGGCAACTTCCCTTACATTTAATTCTCAAAACACTGAAGCTCCGTTCAACACGATACCTTTTAATAAATGCAAATTTTTACCAAGAAATACAACCATTGAAGCCAAAAATATTTAGCCACTTAATTTTTAACCTACATAGCCTGTCAGACTTGGGGAAGGTTGTTTATAGTGAGGGTTCAATCACATTTGAAAAAAAAATTGCTTGAGCTTTAAATAAATAGTATAGGGTGCAGGGTATTAAAATTTCAAACTCAAATTTAAAAAACTACATAAATGAAAATTTCTCATCTACCATTATTAATAAGTTAACACAGACTGATAATGATTAGTTTTAAATATGTTTAAAGCAAATTTACATTAGGTTTAATTCTGATTGTTCAACGCATAACCGTTAATTTATGCAAATTTTTAACACCGAAGCAGAATTATTGAACTCAAAAACAATTTCACTATTTTCATTTTAACCTACACAGCGATTCAGACTTGGGGAAGATTGTTTTTAGTGAGGGTTTAATCACATTTGAAAAAAAAATTACTTTAGCTTTTAAATAAGTTATACCCAGGTAGCAAAATAACGTTTGTAAAATGGTCAACATTTGGTTTAAGGTCAAAATAACGTTTAATGGTTATTATCCCACTAATTATAAAGGTTTATATTTAGTAAAATATTGACCTCTTTCAGAATTCATGTTTTTATCAAAATAGTTAGGTTGAAAAAACCACGTTATTTAAATTATATTCACCACATTCTAAAACGTCACTTTTAATATGGATATTTAGGTTAAAATAACGTTATATTATTTAACTTTTTTAAGGGTATATCTTTTGGCAAACATGAGACGTTTTTATGTTTGTTAGCTATCAACTAATTTTTTAATCCCACTAATAATAAAAGTTTATATTTAGTTAAATATTAACCACTTCTTAAACATGTTTTAATAAGAATATTCTTATTAAAACATGTTATAGAAGTGGTTAATATTTAACTAAATATAATCTTTGTTTGTTTGTCCGCTATAGGAATCTACAGTTTTCAACTTAGGTCGACCACATTTGGTATACTATCTCATGGTACCCTGACTGTGGTTTTCGATGGTTACGGTCGGCAAAAAATCTTTAATTAATTGAAATAATTAGGTATATCCGCTATACACAAGATACTACACTTTGGTTTTAGCCAAAAGATCGAGTTTCTTCATTATTTGGCCCTACACACGAAAAACGATTAAAGTATAGTAATGTTTTTTAAAAGCCTTCTTCTATAGACACTAGGCCGTATGATTAAAGGGAAAATTTTGTGTAATCAAAGTATAATTGTTTGAAATTGGCATAAATCAGTTGGTTATATAGGGTACGGTGCCATACGTGGAGAGAGATATGGCAGCGTTATACATTCGTCTCGGATGTGACGGTATTTATCACTGGTCCTTAAATTGATAATTGCCTGCACTGTTTTATAAAAGGTATAATTCTAAGGGAAATAACTGCCATTGTTCCCGTAACAGGCGTACTTCCCAGGGAAATACCGGGTATCCCATCTAGTTGCTTAATAATATTAAAAATGTTAAATACCGACCTTACATAGACGTTAATCCTACAACGTGAATTTGACAAAAATTAATAGTTAGGTTTTCGTTTAATATATACGTTAAATATACGTTAAACATGTAACGTTTATTATTGGGTTTCTGTTAGTACTAAAAGACTTAATATCAACCGTTTTATAAACCGTCTATTTTGGTGACATCGTCAACCATTTCATAACGTTTATCTCAACATAATTTCAACGATTCACAAACGGTTTATCAACGAGATTTTGCTACCTGGTTATAGGGTGCAGAGTGTTAAAATCTCAACAAAGCGCAAGCCTTTTTTTTTCAATTGTAATTGAACCCGAGGGGTAAACCACTTTTGAAATCAGGTGTACAAATCAGCAGTGAAATCACTTCAAATCAGTAGCTTTCATAACGTTAAATCAAAAGTGAAATCACGTGAAATCTGAAATCAGGTGTACAAAATTTTGCAACAGTGAATAATCCCTCGATTGAACCCTCATTAAAAACAACCTTCTCCAAGTCTGACTAGCTGTGTAGGTTAAAAAATAAAGTGGTAACATATATTTGGTGAAAAATTTGCATTAATTAAAGTTTTGTGTTGAACTTGCAGATTCATAGTTTCCAGAATGAAATGAAAAGGTAGTTCTTATTAAATATTGTTGAAAATACGCATTTTTAATCTGTGTTCACCCATTGATTATGGTAGGAGATGGAAAATTTTCATTTAGACAACTTTTTGAAATTTGAATTTTGAAATTTTGATACTCTGCACCATTATCATTTATTTAAAACTCAAATTTAAAAAGTTGTCTAAATGGAAATTCCCATTTCTAACCTTAATCGATGGGTGAACACAGAATAACAATGCCTATTTTCAACTATATTTAATGGCAACTTCCCTTACTTTGAATTCTGAAAACACTGAAGCTCCGTTCAACACGATACCTTTAATAAATGCAAAAATGTTTTACCTAGAAATACAACTATTGAAGACAAAAATATTTAGCCACTTAATTTTTAACCTATACAGCCTGTCAGACTGGGGAAGGTTGTTTTAAGTAATGGTTTAAATAAAATGGGGGAAAATAGCTGAAGCTTTTAGATAATTGATATAGGTACTTTGCTACCAAAATATCAAATTCAAATATTAAAAAGTTGTCTACATCAATATTTTTACTTTTCTAGCAGAATCAATAAGTGAACACCGACTGTTAATGATTATTTTTAACTATACTTAAAGGAAATTTCCATTACGTTTAATTCTGAAAACACTGAAGATTTTTCTACACATTAACGTTAATTTATGCAAATGTTTCACACCGAAGCAGAATTATTGAACTCAAAAACAATTTCAGCATTTTCATTTTAACCTACACAGCTATTCAGACTTGGGGAAGGTTTTGTTTAGTGAGGGTTCCATAACATTTGAAAAAAATTCTTGAGCTTTTAAATAAGTGATATAGGGTGCAGAGGATTAATATCTCAACAAAGCTCAAGCTTTTTTTGGCAATTGTAATTGAACCCTCAATAAAAACAACCTTACCCAAGTCTGACTAGTCTGTGTTAAAAAATAAAGCGGTAACATATTTTTGGTGAAAAATTTGCAATTATTAAAGTTTTGTGTTGAACGCAGATTCAGTGTTTCCAGAATTAAATGTAAGGGAAGTTGCCTTTAAATGTAGTAGAAAATAGGCATTGTTATTCAGTGTTCACCCATTGTTTATGGTAGGAGATGGAAAATTTTCATTGAAGCTTTTTTCTATGTGATAACCTTAAATATGCAAATTTGAATCCAGAATCGCAATTATTGAACCCAAAACATATTTAACCACTTTTTTTAACCAACGCAACTATATAAGCTTCAGTGTTTATAGCCTGCAATTTAAGGGAAATTGCCTTTAAATATAGTTCTTTATTAGTCTGTGATCACCTATTGTGTAAGGCACCATTTAAATAAAAATAATTGGGAGTTTTTTATTTTGAAATTTTAGCAGTTATTTAAATATTTTATCTATTTTTTGCAGTTGCATAACTGTTGGAAGATTAAAAAAACCCGCCTTAAACCCTAATGCTTAAGGTTAATTTATTAAAAAAAAATATTGTTTAGCTGCAGTACACTCAAAGAAGACATTGAAGAGTTTCAATTATAAAACATTTTAGCAGTATTTATTAAAATCGAGATTGAAAAATGTTAGACTGGTAGAATTGGTGTAATGTTATATGAACTACTTAATTTTAAATAGTCAGAAAAGTTACATTGTGTTGAAATTAAAAAAAAAGTAAATGTGATTGATGTTAACCAATATGGGAAGCATTTTAATTTAGCCACTTTAAAAATTGTGAATCTATTTTTAGTAAATTTTGTTAACTTAAGCTGTTTTAATTCTATATAGCTGTACCACGTCTTTGAAATAAATTACTTGATTCAATAATTTACTTTTATATATTTATATACTGTACAATTAACAACTTGTTTACTGTAATTAACACAGATTCAATGTTTACAATAAAAAGTTTTGTAACATTTACAACGTCTATGTTTGCATTTCTGCAACCTTTACACTTTTCTGTAAATTTTACAGAAGCAAAGCTTTTGGACAAAGTTGTTGTAATATTTACCAAATTTTTCTGTAATTTTTACTTAATTTAATCTGTTAAATGAACTAAGGTGTTTTAAAATTTACTTTTTTTTTCTGTAATTTTTACAGAATCAAATCTGTACAATAAATCAAGTAGTAAAAATTACAACTTTGCATTGGTAATTTTAACAGATGTTGCTCTGCAGAAAAAACAAAACGTTTGTAAAATTTACTACACATGTTCTGTGAAAAGTACTATTAGTTTTTACTGTAAAAAATACAACCCTTTTACTCTTATCCTAAAAAAACCCAAAAGAAATGGTAAAATTTACAGAAATATTGTGGCATGCAGTGCTTCCAGAAATTTTCTGTAATTTTAACAGAACTTTTTTCTGTGAATTTTTGTTTACTACTATCTGTGAGCAATGTTTTGTCGTTAAATATCTGGACGACTATAGATAAATTTGAGCAAGTGTTTTCTATATGTTCATTTGATGTGTCTTCAATTTTTTCGGTCGATGCCAGATGTTATTTAGGCGTAACAAATGCTCTAATTTTGTAACGATCTCGTTCCATAGATGTTACAATAGAACATCTGCAGAAGCATGTAAATTGCACTTAGTGTGCATCTGGAGTACATATATGTTAAACATAATTGCATCTGCTGAACACTAAAAATGCATATGTTCATGTGTTCAACAGGTGTTAGGTGCTCTAATTTTGTTACGGTCTCGTTCTATAGATGTTACAATATGACACTGGCAGAGCACCTAAAAGGCATTTAGAGCACATCAGGAGTACATCTACCGTACACATAATTGCATCTGATGAACACTAAAAGTCCATATATGCAAGTGTTTAACATGTGTCAGGTGCTCTAATTTTTTTACGCTCTTTAGGTGTTTTTTAAACGTGCTGTAGGCGTCATAAAGATTTGCAGTGTACGCAGTTTCTCGACATCTCTGCGTTCGCAGTTGCTAGGAATTAGGGAAGGAAGTCGAAGGGTTGGCAAAACCACCATGCGACGGTGAGCGTTAACGGATTAATTTGCAGTTGGGTTCGGTTTGGATGGTTGTTTTTTCGTTAACGCTCACCGTCGCAACAGTTTTAACTCAGCTTGATTGGATATTTCGTTATTGTAATGTTTATTTGTAGGGTGTGAATGTTGAGTTTGTGGACTCACGAAAACAGAGACTGTATTTACTGCTTCATATTCTCCGTTAGCATAATTATTTTCTTGCTTATTATACTTGTATGTTAAATCGTAGCAGAAGTTATTATTTCCCTTTACAACAAAATAGTCAGGTTGCTGTATGATACCGCAACTTTAATTAATTAATAAACCATCCATTTTTAAAGAGAACGTTAGGTTTAACATTGTCTTCGCGGGTTTTCGTATGCGGAATGGATGAAGGGTCTTTCGAATTTGACGTCACATATTATAATAGGAAATTATATTCGTTAACACTCGGAATGTCTCGCTGCGAATGGATAGGGTCAAACTAACATGGTTACTACCCGAGGTGTTTAAACTAGAGAGTTAAGTAGACTCTCATGTCACTTAAAAACCAAAAGGGGAAATGATGCTACTCAATTAGATATTTCATGTATACAGGGTGTTTTAAAAGGTTTTTCAAAAACTTTAAGGAGTTGAAGGGGGTGAGTTGTGAAGTATGCTTTTTTTTACCCATTTTTCTACGATGAGTTAAAAGAGTGCCAGAGAGCTTCAAACTGTGGCCTACTAGCCCCTGGAAGTAGGCTGCAATAAGCACAAAACCAACTGAACATTGGGGGCCACCCGTGGTCAACCTACTTCGTTCCTGTTCTGTAAAATGAACCAGTCGCAGAGAAGTTCAAGTAAAAATTTAAGTAACGTACCCAGAATGTGCCTGTCTCACGTAATCGACGATGGACATTTGTAAAATTCCGTTTCTACACACGCATGCGCAGAGGCTGCATCACGTCGCGTATAATGCGAGATAACCTAAATTTGGGAATTTCATTTGATTCATCGTATAAATCTGGAAACTAATACGATAAAATCCTTTCTTTCTAACTTCTATTTGACATTGAAAATTTGCAAACTTGCCAAGACAGGAGAATTGTTTACACATTTCACAGAAAAACCCTTAAAACCTGCATATTTATGTACCACTAAAAATTCGCTCTAATTAATGTAAAAAATTGTTCCTTGGTTAGTATTCAAGAATTTGTCCTTCTTGTCGAATGAGCAAAATAGTTTTACCAAGAAGAAAACAAAGAGAAAAGAATTGTTTGGAAAAATGCACTAATCTAAGATACATGACTCAAGAAAGAGCTAAAGACAAGCTTGTTATAGTTAATAAAAAAATAAAGCTCTGGGGAAAATGACGCGTTTTTCATGTCAGAAGAAGAAAGTCGGGACTTCGAAGAAATAATTGCCAAAAACCAATTTGAAAGTAAATCAGTATTCCAGAAGCTACTGATAAGAGATCAAATGAAATAAATTCGAAAAAATATCTAGAGCAAGAAAATGGCATCCTGCGATAGTCCAATGGTGTATTTCAGTAAAAGCCAGGTCTTCTACTGCTTATGAAGCTATACGTCAAGCTTTTCCACAGCCTTCATAAAGAACGCTTTATAATTATTCAGTAGATCTAACTACAATGCAGTAAGATGAAATACAGATAAAACAAGATTTAGTTTTTAATAGCAGCACCGGACAGTTATTCGATCCACCAATCTAAATCAGTTAAGGAATAAAGATTCAGAACTAGAAGACCGCATAAATGGTGCCTCAGATGAAGGAAATGTAAATTTAGCAAATCACGTGCTTCAGAGGACTGACCATTAGTTTAAAAATCCATACGCTTCCCCCCCCCCGGAAATTTGCTCGCCGAAGACATATACTCCATAGTTTGGGAGGGCATTCAAAACCTGCAACCAGCTAGGTTCAGAATTATCGCGGTTATATGCGATAAAGCCTCTTCAAATATGAAATCATCAGTAACATAATAACAATAAGTATGACACTTCTTATAGCTTTAATGCTAATTTTCTAACCGAACCTTTTTTCGGCACTGATACTCTCTTCAAGCTGTGACTTGGACTCGCGATTTACCGTTTTGGATGACTACTTTTTGATAAAAATTTAAGCCTAATGTCGGAGAGCACATTCTGGAGTCGCGAAGGGGCTTTGGCTTTGCGTGGAGGAAAAAACTTTTTTTTTCATTTTAGCCTAATATTCCGCCTATCTATCGGAAACCAGATATTTCGGCATAGCGGAAGTCTCGCATATTTTAGACACTAGAGGGCTCTGTGCTGAGAAAACATCTTGATTACGCAATAACTATGAAAATCAGTTTGGTTTTAAATCTCGTTAATTGTCATACGTATTGTTATTATGTTACTTATGATGAAATTAATCCAAATTTGTACAGAAATCGACCAAAAATTTTGCTTTGTTTTTGATATAAGCCATAATATGAAAACCGCAAACAATGGTTTAAGCAACAGTGGGAAAAAGAAGAAACGCAAGGATGGTTCGGTTCAACCAATTAGGCTTTTAAAAAAGAATGGTCAATTTCTCGTATGACTGCATATAGTTGACATTTATAACATTGACTCAAAGTCATTGCGACGGCTAGCACCTAAATTGACTTATAATCACGTGAACCCTAAGGCACATATTGGCATGCGAGTAAAGCTTGCAACTCAAGTACTACTACAGCTAACGCTGTTGAAGAGTTGATTGGAGAGGAGACGAAAGAGACTTTGAAGTTTTTACGAATGTTTGACACTTTTTCATATTTTACTAAGAAGAAACCACTTTAGAGCCATTCCGAACTTTAGACGATTGGCGGTTTAAGGTATTAACTGAATAAACCTACAAACAAATTGTACATATTTTAACAAATAACAACCATTAAACTATAAAGGGTTTTTTAAAATATAAAGCTATTTTTAAAATATAAAGGTATTTTTGAAATATAAATTACTTTTGAAAATATAAGGCGAATTCGTCTAAGACATTCGAGGCCAGTTTAAGAAACGCACAACCTACCTGGAAGGTGCAACATGTAGTAGAAACGCACTTTAGTAACACATACCTCACAGGCAGTGGCGTAGACAAGGGGGAATTCCGTGTCACCGCCCCCATTAGGCCTACGTTTGACTGTACTAAATTTTCACTCCTCCTCGACCCCCTTTGGCGAATTTCTGGCTTCGCCACTGCTTACAGCTTACAAGGATAGTTCTTTTATGTTTATTTCCTACAACTATGTATTAGGAGACAGCAAATAAACCAAAACTTTCTCCTACAATGCAGGAAAAATTGAGTACACCTTAAATCATTTCTCCCAAGCATACCAAAGGAAAAAGAACAAAACCAGAGACCCTATATTTTTAAAACACCTTTAATGCTTTATTGTTTATTTTCGTTGTTGATCGTTCGCAGGAATCCAGCTACGTCACACACCGGGAAAACACCGTGTTTTCCCCCCGCCGTTTTCTTCTCGGGCAGATATCTCTATTCCCGACCCCGCGTTATAAGCTAACCATTATTATACACAGTATTTTTACCAACCTTGATCCCGAACCTTGGCAAGAAAACGCTATTGATGGTGAGCCCGGACTAGCGACGCGCGAACGTAGAACGCTAACCGATGGACCGCGACCTTTTTTTTAACAATTAGACGAAACTAAGTTTCTTCCACTTTTGACCGCTACTACTGGCCAAACTATAGGAGCTACGAAAAAAATGGCAATGGTCAATTTTGCTCCTTTGATCAAGCTTAACAACATGTATCAATTTCAAAAAAAATCTGTTGAAAGCCAAATCCCATAGAAGAAGTGCGATGTCCTTTTTTGGGGTTTTTCAGTGGTCGCCCTGCAATATGAACGTGAATTATCACAATAAAGAAAATTAAAATAATTACGAATATAATGTAATTTTTAATAGTACATTGAATATTAAACATTTAAATTAAATTTTTTTTTGCAATTTGAACGTAAGCGAAGCAGAAATTTTGGCTTATAGTCGAAATTTGAGTTAGGTGTGACCGCTAAGTTAGCGATGCACTGGCTCCGCCGATAAATGTCCCAATGTCTCCGGTGACGGTTCCAGGAAAAACGCAGTCTTTGAAGAACATGTAATTGTGCAGTCCATCTTCATGTTGCTGACGTTTACCAGCGGCAATTTCTCGTTGGACCAGAGCCACGCGACGCTCCTTTGAAGCCAGTTCGCGGCTCACTTCGTCGATACGATTGTTCACAGCAGTCGCAACGTAGACTGTGTTTCCTTCTATACTCACATCCGGCTCGGGAATAGTATCAAGTTCAGTCTTCAACCGTTCCAACTTTCTCTGAAGCTCTTCCGTTTCAAACATTTCGGACTCCAATTGCTGATAGAGAACTGGCAAGCTCGAGAAAGTGCCAGACATCGATTCTAGCATCATTCTCTCCTTCTTCTCTGTCCGTCTCTGCCGATTCTCTTGGGCCAATCGCTGTTGTTCTGATGTGGACATATGTCTCCAGGATCTGATTAAATCGCGAACTTCAGGATGATCGTGGCGTTCGGCTAAAACATCCGCAGTGTCTTGCTCGGCGTTCAAGGCGTCGACATCTGCTCCATACTCCAAGAGCAGTTCCACAACTTCTCGGTGCCCTTCCATGGCCGCGCGGTGCAAAGGACTGATCTTCTGGTTCGATACGGTGTTAATGTCCGCGCCGTGCTTCAGGAGTATTTGGACCACTTCCCTCCGGTCATTTTTGGCCGCCATATACAAGGGACTGTAACCACCCTTCTTCGGCACGTTCATGGGGGCACCTCCCTTCAGCAGGGCTTCCAGAACAATGACGTGGCCGTTGTCAGCGGCTATTAAAAGCGGAGTGGCGCCATTCGTCGTCGGGAAATTGACGTCAGCCTCGTTTTCCAACAGACAGTCGACCACAAGGGAGTAACCGTTCTCAGAAGCGACATAAAGGGGCGTGGCATTGTCTTTGTTGCAAGCGTTGACGTTTGCGCCTCGCTCTGTCAGCAATCGAACGATGTCGTGTCGGTTGTATTTGCAGGCGAGAAACAATGGCGTCTGCTGGTTTTGGTCTCTCATGTTCAAGTCTGGTTTTTTCTTGAGTAAACGAACCACCAGTTCTTCGTCACCGGCAGTTACGGCTTCTAAAAGGCAAGATTTCTTCTTGAGATTGTCGGTGAAAGATTTAAATGACCTAGTCAAGGATGATTTGATCGACGCAGTCTCTTGCTCATCAGTCTTCTGAGATAATTTCTCAGCTTTCAGCTCTCGAAGCGCTGCCATGATTTGCCCCATCTGTGAATGCAGCAAATCTAAGTTGATTAGGGCTTCCACGTTAGTTTTCATTTCCATTTCCCTCGTGTCGTCCGGCATAACAATTTTGGACAAATCTTTGGTTTGCAACGCGACAGTTGCTTGTTGTCGTCGCAAGAGGGCACATTCCCTTTTTTTATCCGCCAACTGTCGACTTAGTTCGTCAATCGTCTTTTGCAAAAAGTTATCGTCGGTGGTAATTCGAGGTAACAAGGAAGAAATGGACGCGCCGATGTCCTTACGCGACTGCAACCATTTAATAAACTCAATTAGCTTGACAATATTTCGGTGACCTTCCAATTTTGCTAGACCTAATGGTGACTGGCCTCGAATATTTCGGGTTTTGAGTGACGCTCCACGCTCCAGCAATAATTGAACAGTGCTAAGATGGCCATTTCTACAAGCCAAATGAAGCGCCGTGTACCCCAAGGGATCTCTCGAGTTCACTGTCGCCCCAACTTCCAACAACCTGTTGATGATTTGGTCGTGACCATTCGTGGCGGCGCATTGCAAATTGAAATGATCCTGTATCAGCCAAATCCAGTCTATTTTAGGAAACTTCATTCCTTGAACGATGAGCCAATCCAGTAGCTCCTCGTCTCCTTCCATCACCGCTTGTTTAATTTTGCAGGACATGATTAAAGTACCAAATTCTTTACAACGATCATTTAATTTGGCGTTGTCCAGTGGTGTGTGACCATTCGAATTTACCGCTTTAATGTCCGCGCCGCTCCGCAGCAGAATATCAACAATATCCCTAACTTCCATTCGTACACTTTCTGTAACTGATTTTGTCACGAAATGCAAAGGCGTGTCTTTGGTATTGGTGGCAGCATTTACGCAGCCACCGTGGTCGAGAAAATATTTGATCCATTTAAGATCCAATTGCCGACATGCCACGTGCAGAGCTGTTTCACCCTGGTTGTCGTCTTGATTGATATCCGCCCCTTTCTCCATAAATAGCTTTACAATTATATCCAAATCGCAAAGGCGCCGCCCCCTCCAAAATTTATTTTTCGTTATTGTATGCAGTGGGGTTGAGCCGAGGTGGTCAACAACATTGACGCTAGCCCCCGACATAATTAATGTTTGCACAGTATCTCCGCTTGAGGCAAGGTGCAGTGGGGTTGACCCGTTTTTCGTAGTAGCATGCACATTAAGACCCTTTTTAATTAGTAACTGTATCATATCACAGCCACTCTGTGACGCAGCGTGCAAAACAGTGCAACCTTCGGCATCAGTCGCATTAACATCAGCGCCTGCGTCCAGTAATAGTTTAGCTATTTCTGCCTCGGACCCCTTTAAAGCATTGTGCAGTGGGGTTGACCCTTTTCGGTCAGTAGCATTAATATTTACTCCTTTCATAATGAGTTCTGTTATAGCCCTGTAGCAGCTAGAAGACGTAAAGTGCAAAGGAGTACGACCATTATTATCGGTAGCATTCACATCCGCGCCCGTGATCATTAGTAACATGGCGGCTTTTTCTTTTTTCTCGCTTAGAGCGATGTGCAACGGGGTTGAGCCGGCATTCGTAGTAACGTTCACAATGGCGCCGCTTTTAATTAGAAGTTCTGTAGAAATACAGAAATGCAAAGGAGTGAAACCATTGTTATCGGACGCATTAACATTAGCGCCAGCGTTGATAAATTTCTCAGCTGCGTTTTCGTTATTATCTCTTAAAGCGATATGCAGTGGCGTTGATCCGTCATTCGTAGTGGCGTTCACATTAGCACCCTTTTCGATGAGTGGCTTTGTAAAATCCCTGAAACTCCATACAGCCAAGTGTAAAGGAGTGAAACCATGGTTATCGGAAACATACACATCAGCACCTGCGTTGATTAATGTGTCAACAGCGTTTTCATTTTTCTTTCTTAAAGCGTTGTGCAGCGGGGTCGACCCGTCATTCGTAGTAGCGTTCACCATAGCACAGTTTTCAATTAGTGGTCCTAAACAATCGTTGTGATACCCCGAAGCAAAGTACAGAGGAGTGCAGCCATTTTTATCTGGCGCATTCACATCAGCACCAGCCTTGATTAGTGTTTCGGTAAGTCTTGGGTTATTCTGCGATACAGCTTTGTGCAGCGGTGTTGAACCGTCAATCGTTGTAGCGTTTACATTAGCACCGTTTTTAATGAGAAGTAGTATAGAATCATTGCAAAGCTCCGAAGCCAAGTGTAAAGGAGTCAAACCATTGTTATCTGACGCATTCACATCAGCGCCAGCGTTAATTAATGTTTGGGCTATATCTGCATTTTTGATCGAAATATCCGTCGCTAAAGCTTTATGCAGCGCGGTAGATCTTTCACTGTTAGTAGCGTTCACTACGGCCCCCTTTGCAATCAGAAGAGTAATAATGTCACAGTGTTTCGCCGACGCCACGTGAAGAGGAGTGAAACCAAAATTATCGGTCGTATTCACATCAGCACCAGAGTTAATTAGTATTTCTGCTGTTTTGGCATCAGCCCACGATAAAGTGTAGTGCAAAGGCGTACAAACGCGGAATCGATTCTTGAACCAGGTGTTTGACCTCCACGAGGGAATGCCATCAGGGTTGTACTTGTCGTAAACCAATCTTTCGTTAACGTCTGCCCCCTTTTCGATAAGGCGTCGCACTGAATTGGGGCCGTCCTGGTCGCGGATCGCCTCAATCCACGGAGACACCTTATCTTCGCCTGTGGCCCGATGAAGTTCTGCTTTTTCTGGTAATACACTATCTAACTCCACTGGTGCGTGTAAATGGTCTTCCCCCATTTCTACTAAAGAAGAAAACTGTTTATTAAAAAAAACATTGAAAAAAAATCAACCGACCCCGCAGAATTTTAATTACGGAGAAGATCAAAAAGTTAGTTTAGAAAGACGTAGCGGGCATCAAGAGAAGTTCAATTAGTTGCTGGATTTCTGCTAATAAGCAGCCGCTGTGTGTTTTAAATAGACCAATTTTTACGATCGCTATAGGGTAATTAAAGTAAAAACTTGGACAACTCCGTCGATTAAATTGAGAGGACTCTTATGGGGGCCCCTTAAAATTTAATTGTGGTCCAAGTAAACTGAAAAAGGGGATATGGTCTTGGAATCCTACCCCTATAAACACGAAAATATTTGTAAAAAGCAAAGCGGGATAATTTCTGTTTGGCCCTGGCTATAAAACAATTTAGGTTCAGGAAAACCCTAGCAAAGTAATGTTTAGTGTCAATTACGGTTCTCGTTTTAAGCTGGGGTTTTATTTCGATAAATAGATAATAGACAACGATCTGTTGGTAACGCATGTTTAATTTACACTTTTAGCTATTTCTTTAAAACTATTTAAAACAGGCTTTTTAAGTAACTATATAGAAGTATTATATTTCGCATAATCAAATTATGGTGTATTTTATGTATTACATATTTAACTAATATGAGAAACTTCTCATATTAATAATTAATCAATAACATTGTGGCGGGGATATCAAATAAATGAATGTCGATGTTATCGAAGAGTACTGGGCTGGACAAAGAAAATACTGGCAGGAGTAGAAACTTAATCTCGGGATATCTTAAGGCTATAGATAATGTCGTAATATTCCTCTAATAGCCTCGTTTTTAGCTGAGAATAAATTTTGCTTTTATATCAAATTATATTTTAAACTAACTTAATCCTACCGTATTTTAGAGTAAGTTTTCCCATTAAATACTTCTGAAATATTGAAAAAGGTATAAAATATTAAATCTGGTCCTTTCACGATTGCGGCTTCCTATTTCAGTCCGCAGATAAAAGTTATACTATTTGGTTGGAGCATACCCGTTGCTCTCAAATCCGAAATTAATATACCTACAGCGAAGGACCTACTTCTATAGATTGATGTATCATTCCCTCACAAAAATAAGAAGCTGCCATGTTTTTGGGCTGCTGGTCTGAAATTTAGCTACACGTTGGCTGCACGGAACTGCAATGAATTTCAGTCAAATTTCAGTCTAAATCATGAAGAGTGCAATTTAACTGCATTGAGGTTATAGACTGCAAAGGGGATAACGTTTGACTTTAATAACAGCTACCTTAGCTACAATTGCCGTTAACTAACTGCAACCACGGCAGTCTTAAAGCATAGGCTAATTGGGCTACAACCCAGGACACAGGCCAGTTTAGGGTACCACACTTACTGTGGGGCTAAGAGTTTAGTTGGTTTAACAATTATTTATGTTTTTTTTTAAATAATATATCCCTTAGTTATGTCTTAAGTATTTTGACTAATCGCCACATCGCGTATCATACGGTACCTACAATTTCTAAAAACTTATAGCGAATCACTGTCAGTAAACAGGAGAGTTGCGGATGTGATAGTAGAATGGATATATTTTTCTTAGTAAGGGCAAAGTGAGTATCTCCAACTCCAAAGAAAAAATATCTTTACAACACCAACAAGAAGAACTCATCAGACTTCCGCTCAGTGCAAAACGGAAATTATTATGGCATTCTAGAATCACAAAGCACTGTACTACGAGGAAGCGAAAAATTTCAAATTGATACGATTTTACCAATTATCGATTCTAAATTGTCTGAATTACCAAAGAGAACTTGATTCTACACAAATATACATGAGAGATTTAGGCCTATTTTCATTCTAAAACTTAAAGTTGTGGAACTCAAGAAAGTTCAAGTTCTAGGTGAACGTTTTAAAAAATAGAATAATCGAAATAAGCTTTTCCCCTCTCGAAATTGATGAAATAATAACTCTCATAACACTATGCATAATCAACCTGTTTTTCAAAATTAACGATCCATTTTATGTTAAGAAAAAGGGCCTAGCAATGAGTTCTTCCCTCTGCTCTTTATTATGTGACTTATATATAAACACTTGGAAGTGATAACTTTAAAAAATTCCCCGTTTATTATAAACTACTGGAAACGGTATTTGGACGATATAATAGCCTTGTGGAAACATGGAATAGAAAAAATTTATTTTTTTAGACTACCTCAATAATCAAGACCCTTCTATACAATTCACGTACGAAATCGAACAAGATAAAAAAAATCCACTTTCTAGACAATTTAATTGAAAAGAAAAAACAAATACAACCCTCTTTATTTAGAAAACCATTCTCTGTGTACTACCCCCACATTCTAATTCTAATCATCCCCAATGTCAAAAAATTACCGCGTTTCATTCTTATATCTACAGAGCCTATAAAATCTACCAAAACGAAAGTTCGTTAAAAAAATAAATATGCCTAATAGGTGTTTTCATAATATCCGGCTATGTTGTTTCCCCCCCGACAAAAATTGCCTCCTCAGTCTTTGATGGGAGTTCAGTTCAGTACGTTCCAGTTCTAAAACCATCGGCGCGACTCGCATGAATGTACGTCAATAAGCTGCCAAACATGTTTCCCGAAAAATCAATAAAAATTAAAGACTACCGCTAGTTACATGTCCCTTCCTTGAGTATACCACCTCCTAGGCTGTTCTTTGATGGGATTTTATGAAAACACCTATTACAGCGATTGCGAAGATAATATAATAGCAAGAATTAACTCTAAAGTAAAAAGCAGACTTTCAATTAATTCAAACACAAATATCCCATTTGAAAAAAATAAAAAACCATATACAATAATCCCATATGTAAAAAACTATTCGGAAAAAATCGGCAACCTCTTATGTAAAACCAATGTCAAGCCAGTATTCAAACCCGGCAATAAACTCATCTCTACAATCGACCCAAAAAAAAGATAAAATCCCTAAATCAGATAAATATGGAATATATAAAATAAATTGCAATTGTAACGGTATATACATAGGTCAAACAAAACGAAACTTCAAATTCCGCCTAAACCAACATCAAAATGATGTAAAATATAATAAACATTTTCTTCCGCCCTAGCCGAACATATAAAAAAACAACCCCTCCCACAATATCTTGTTTGACGAAAGCAAAATTATTTGTAAAACCGATAAATTTAAAAAATTAGACATTAGAGAATCCTTAGAAATTGTTAACCAAAAAAATCATTTGTAACCTTTAATTGCGACGATGGACCAAGTTCTTTTTTGGGCAATTTCTGGAACACGTGACCAAGGGGAGTTGCGTGACGAACTTTCGCATTTCCCAGTACACGCCCGATGATGTGGTTGGTGTCTAAGGCTCTAGCCGACACCATATCGTGGGACTCTAAAAAACGCCTGATGATGTTACCGTATGGTTAACGAAACTAGTCGGGGGAATATTTTTAAATTAAAATATTTTTAACTTTTCACTATGCAGCAGTGGTATTTTAATTTTAAAAAGTAATTTTAATGCATAGGTTAGAACAACAAAAAGAACATTATCAGTCACTTCATCCATATAAACAATGCGGCCTCGGTTTTGAATACTTTTCCGCCGGGCTCCTTGCTCGAGGAATGTTTGTTTTCTCTACTATAATTGGTTACATGTTGATTTTAAATAATATTTATTCGCACTGTATTTTGATATTCGTTAACAATGAAACCATATCCGAAATGAGTTTTTCCATTTATCTAAAAATCTTTCCGTAACATTTTAAAATAATAATGTTTATTCAAATTTAATCTATTGAGTTATCTAGTTTCCTTATATTGTGGCGATCATTCTATTATCAACAGTATAAGTAACAGTAAAAATAAATTTGACAATTATCAAAAATGATTGTTCATAATGTAAACAATCATTTCAAAATAGTTTTAAAATATTTTAAAACACGCTTTTCAATCTCTTTCAATACATAATTGAATAAATAACTGCGTTCGTTATATAAGGAGTTCAAATATATAAAGGGCTGTATGAAATTATTATTTATTTAATATATATACATACAACATATATGAATTGTATGTATATATATTGAATTCGTCTAGAGTCTCAACTTTTCATCTACTTGTCACGTCAACCGTGTTATTTCTCCTCGGGAAAAAATTCATGTTTTAACTAATCATTGATTAATACGAGAACTGTGTTCCAGGTAACAAAACCAAATCAAATTAATAATGATACCGGACTGCATTGAGATTTTTTAGAATTACACAACGCTAGATAATATTAACCAAAATTAGGATAAAATGGGTAATTGTGTTTATTTTGAAAAAACTTAGCTGTTAATTTAACCAATGTATCAACTAACTCAAATTGAAAACCAGATTGAAAACTTTTGGGTGGTTCTGAAATTTACAAGTACCTAAATTTTACAGCTACTCAAATACGTCAGAACAGCCCACTAAAATAGATCCTTACGTTGAGAAAGGTAGGACAATGGCTACGATGGCGCGTGTAAATTATTGAACTTGAAAAACGCTTTATCGGTTCGTAATCCAAATTCTGATAACGCGATAAGTGTCGAATTCTCTTTCCGATTTGGTTGATTGTTTTCGCTCCTTCGTCCGATTCAATAAATTATTTCTTCGGAAAAATTACATTTAATATTTTTACTAAATTATAATTATTTTCGGAAATGTGGTATTGTTAATAATAATATTTAAGTTATTTTAACTTTTAAAAGTGCCAACTTAGTCCAGTCGATTTAAAATAAAAAGTGTTGTACGTAGTACAAACCCTAAATCACCTGGACTAACCCTATATTGTTTAAAAATACTGTTAAAGGTTCGTCTTTCTTTGTCGAAAAACGTAATTCTGAAACTTAATATCGGCCAATAAATGTATAACAGAGTCAATTCTTTGAGCACGCGCTCTTGATATATTGGCAGATTGTCGGTCACGGTTCAAAATGAAACTATATGTCACGGGCATTTAAGTACACACAATCCCACTGATGTATTAACTTTATTTTAAATATTAAATTTAAATTTGAACAAATTTCCAATCATCTTGAATATGAACTTAATAAATCCCAAGAGGAATGTTATCGGAAAAGAATTATTTGAGTTACCTGGTTTTGAAAATAAGGTGGCGAAACGCGAACACTTTAATGTAAATTAATTTAAAAAAAAACCAAGTTTTTCGAGTTACCTGGTTTTGGAAATAAGGTGGCGAAACGCGAACACGGGCATTTAAATTATTTTTTATAAAAACCAAGCGTTTCGAGTTACCTGGTTTTGGAAATAAGGTAGCGAAACGCGAACACGTTAATTTAAATTAATTTTTATAAAAACCAAGTGTTTCGCGTTACCTGGTTTTGGAAATAAGGTAGCGAAACGCGAACACGTTCATTTAAATTAATTTGTATAAAAACCAAGCGTTTCGAGTTACCTTGTTTTGGAAATAAGGTAGCGAAACGCGAACACGTTCATTTAAATTAATTTGTATAAAAACCAAGTTTTTCGAGTTACCTGGTTTTGTAAATAAGGTGGAGAAACGCGAACACGGGCATTTAAATTATTTTTTATAAAAACCAAGCGTTTCGAGTTACCTGGTTTTGGAAATAAGGTAGCGAAACGCGAACACGTTAATTTAAATTAATTTTTATAAAAACCAAGTGTTTCGCGTTACCTGGTTTTGGAAATAAGGTAGCGAAACGCGAACACGTTCATTTAAATTAATTTGTATAAAAACCAAGTTTTTCGAGTTACCTGGTTTTGTAAATAAGGTGGCGAAACGCGAACACGTTCGTTTAAATTAATTTGTATAAAAACCAAGTTTTTCGAGTTACCTGGTTTTGGAAATAAGGTAGCGAAACGCGAACGAGTTAGATGGCACCTGTATCAATTGACACGAAATTAAAATATGACAATAGTGCTTACGCGGGTGGGGGTTACATTTAATTGAAAATCGACCCACTTCTCGGGCTCCGATTCCAAAAATTACGAAAATCCCGTCGAGGTTATAATAGTGCCTACCGATTGAGATATCAATCGCCTTTGTACCACTAACGTACCGCAAGCAATCGTGTGTACGGCAGCTGGTCAAAAAAATATTTAGTGGCACACTTATTCTTAACTTCTGGGCATAACAAATATTTAGGGTCACACTTATTTTTTACGCGCCTGTTCATACGTTATTCTTATTTCAGGCAGGCTTTCAATGGAATGCGAATATAGCTTCAGCGCGTAAAGAATTCAGGTATGACGCGAAATGGCTAATTAACTCACTTAAAATTAACTTTTTCCAACGCAGCTGCAACCTAAGCTCGAATGGGCCTAGATGTAACAAAACTGGTGGTTTTGATCAAATCTTACTTACCTACTTCCTGTCGTACGACGTGCGTAAAAAGGACGTTAAACGTGCGTAAAACGTTGGGGGTCACACTTATTGTTACTTCTGGGAACACATTGAAAGCTTGGCGCGAACGGCCTTGAAAAATGCGAGAGGGAAACTGGCGTTTAGAACTCTATAGACATGCGGATTTACAATGTCGGAAGTTGCGGGGGTCCGTATACGCTCTCCAAAAAACCTCACTTAGAATTAAAATTAAGCAACGTAATTGCAAATCTAGGGAAACCACCGCTATTCAAAAATATAACTATCATGAAAATCGGACTTAAATTAAGGAACGTTATGTAGACTTTTATGCGAAAATATAAATCCGCGAAAATTGGGGTCCCGAAAATTAACCAGGAAACTATACTTAATGTTAATATTTACTGATATAACTGAAGTTGTAGATCCACTGAATCCTAACCTAACCAAAATTATTTTTTAACGTTAACGGACTTAATTTTAAATTAAATATCTACCACACAAAGCGAAACCACAAAAAATAGTAAAGTTGGGCATTAGCCCAACTTTTCGGGCTCCGATCCCTAAACTACGAAAATCCCGTCGAGGCTATAATAGTGCCTACCGATTGAGATATCAATCGCCTTTGTACCACTAATGTGCCGCGAGCAATCGTGTGTACGGCAGTAGGTGGTCGTAATACACACAAATCCCTAAGGATTGTGTGTAAAAAGAAGCGCGTTCTCAAATACTTCAACGATACTACAGAGAGAAACCACCGATCATTTTTGGAATCACCCACTGATTCAATCTTTATTTATAATTATTTTTATTGCATTTTAATTATAATTTATTTATATAAAATTTTTTATTTACTTACGTATAATTTTTATTTAAAATTATTTATACTTATTTTATTTATATTTACCTATATTTCTTATTTAAAAACTATTATATTCAATATTTATTTATTATTATATTTATATTCAATATTTATTAATAATTATATTTATACTCAATATTTATTTATTATCATATTTATTTTCAATATTTATTATTATATTTATATTCAATATTTATTTATTTATTATTATATTTATATTCAATATTTATTTATTTATTATTTTATTTATATTCAATATTTATTTTATATTTTGTTTATAATCAATATTTATTTATAATTTTATTCAATATTTATTTATTCTTTTATTCAATATTTATTTATAATTTTATTCAATATTTATTTATTCTTTTATTCAATATGTATTTATATTTTTATTCAATATTTATTTATATTTTTATTCAATATTTATTTATATTTTTATTCAATATTTATTTATATTTTTATTCAATATTTATTTATATTTTTATTCAGTATTATTTATGTTTTTATTCAATATTATTTATGTTTTTATTCAATATTTATTTATATTTTTATTCAATATTTATTTATTATTATATTCAATATTTATTTATTATTATATTCAATATTTATTTATTATTATATTCAATATTTATGTATTATTATATTCAATATTTATTTATTATTATATTCAATATTTATTTATTATTATATTCAATATTTATTTATTATTATATTCAATATGTATTTATATTTATATTTATATTCAATATGTATTTATATTTATATTTATATTTATATCCAATATTTATTTATTATTATATTCAATATTTATTTATTATTATATTCAAAATTAATTTGGCGATAAATTAGGCTATTTTTAAATAGTTGGCGATAAATTTGGCTATTTTATAACAGTTGGCGATAAATTGGGCTATTTTCAAACCACTGGCGATATATTGGGCTATTTTTAAATAGTTGGCGATAAATTGGGGCTATTTTCAAACAGTTGGCGATAGGTTTGGCTATTTTTAAATCGCTGGCGATATATTGGGCTATTTTTAAAGAGTGTTATAATTTGAGCTAGATTTATAACCCGGGCTACCACCGGCTACTTCTATTAACCTTTGAGTGGACTAGCGAAGTTTTAACCACGAAACAACATGTGTTAAAGGGGAACCCACTTCGATCTTCAGACGAATTTAATTTCTGCACTACGAAACGGATATTTCCACTTACCTTTAACGAACTCTTAGTTCTTCGTTGAAAATACGTCTTTCATTTAATTATCTCATAGAAAAACTACTCCCATTAAATTAGCTAATTGTGTCGTCAGTGCGCGCATTGATAAGATAACACCAGCTTCGAAACTACAATTCGCGTCAAATAAAGGGGATTGCGGATCCAAGATGTAATTTCATGAGTTATCAAATCTGTGACAGACCATTCTGTAAACCTAAACTCGCTCTGTAGATACCTTGACTTAGCTATAGTCTAGATAACAATAGAAATTCGCAAAAAAAGACTATCTTACGAAACAACAGGACTGTGTTCACAGAATTTCGGGATAATATGAATTATACTATTTAACCCTAACAATAAAGTATACAAGGTGTTTCAAAGAAGTCTGGCACCAATTTGCAGGCGTGTTCTTTGGGTAACCCGGAGTGAAAAAGGTCCTTAGAAACGTTTTCCTAAATTGAACCGTATCCGGGTAATGGGCCATCAAAACTTTGCCACCAAAACGTTCAAAAACGCGCCAATATGCAATTTATATTGTTTCTTGGACCCAATTATTTCCTTTTACCAAGAATATTATTTATCGAAAGAGATAACAAAACGATCACTAGTATATAAAGTTTGTTATTAAAATGAAAGAAGTAAGCTACGTGTAGAAATACGTTTTAAGAATAACAGGGTGTTTCTAAGAGACTACGCCTATTAAAACAAGGGAATTATTGAATTTCGTTTTATTTCTTCAAATGCCAAAAGTACAAATTGAACTGAATTGAAAAAAATTTTGAAAATGATCACCTGGGGCATAAACATATCATTCTTGAACCCGTTCGAACATTCGAGGTGTGTTGCCAATTCGCGACCGAAAACTATGTTTGCGCTCCCTAACGGCGACGGGCGGAACTACTCGTTGGAGGAAGGTAGCATTTTACGAACTTAAGCAGACGCTTGACGTAATTAGATCCCTTTTATGGTTCGGCACCGTCATCTAGACCCGTTTCTGACGCGAATAGTTTCACAGCGATCAATTACGCGTTGTAGTAGGCCGTCAATGTTGCTAACTTCAGTCTTGTGTACCAATTTTTCAAAATGTCCCCAGAAATAAAAGTTAGCTATGTGTAGAAATTCCTGTTCATTGAGTAACAAGGAGTAAAAACGTCTTATGAGATAAGTTAATATAAATTTCTACTAGCAAAAGCTTATAAAGATATTTAAAATAATGTCAAATTCATGCAAATTGTTCACACAGAAATAAAACTATTGAATCCAAAATTATTTAACCACCCTTATTATTGCTCTAAAGCCAGGGTTTAAAAAAAGCTGGGTTTTTTGAAAAATACCCAGCCCAGTGGGTTTTTTAGGGTTTTTCGGGTTTTATTGGGTATTTATGGGTTTTATTGGGTTTTTTATTTTAAAAATATTAAATATATTATGTTTATTAAATTATTATTGTTTATTAAATATATTATGTTTATTAAATATATTATGTTTATTAAATATATTATGTTTATTAAATATATTATGTTTATTAAATGTATTATGTTTATTAAATATATTATGTTTATTAAATATATTATGTTTATTAAATATATTATGTTTATTAAATATATTATGTTTATTAAATATATTATGTTTATTAAATATATTATGTTTATTAAATATATTATGTTTATTAAATATTGTATTGTTTCTAGAAAATATATTTTATTTTCAAGAAACAATTTAATTTTACAATTTTACATTTGAAAAGGCAATGAAACTTGTGAAAGTCTATAGATATTTCTGCGCTGAACCAAAATACTCGCAAATAGTCTAATAGAGTAGTAGCACTATCTGTAGCTTTGGCCATGGTCGCCATTTTGGTCGCAAATTTTTATCTATATGAAAGAGCATGGGTGACGTACTAGGACGTCACAGTGCCATTACTCTATAAAGATTTAGATATGAGGTTGTTTAGATAATAAAAGTAATAAAAATCTTACTCTTACAAGGAGAGTACCCGAGGTGGTTATCTCCGATTTGGTTCAAACTCGGGTGGTAAGTAGACCTTCATGTAACTTGAAAATGCCTAAAAGGGTGGACAAGAATCTGCTTTCATATAACAATATTTTTCAACAAATTAAAAAAGGTTCATCAATTAGATACATAATTCAGAACATGGCTAAATCTGGTACCTTTGGACCAATATACGTAAATTTTGGTAAAAATGAGAAAATATACATATATTGGGTAAATACGAGTTATCAGTTTTTAAGTTGTTAAAAACATTTTTCGTTGCCATGGCTAAACGAAAGTACATTCTTGTAATGTCCACCCTTTTAGGGATTTTCAAGTTACATGAAGGTCTACTTACCACCCGAGTTTGAACAAAATTGGAGATAAACACCTCGGGTAGACTCCTTGTTAGTAAAGGTGTATGGTCTTTTTAAGTTCTTAACAAGTTGTAAGAATATTTTTAAATTTCTAAAATACTAAACATCTAAAAATTTTCCACTCGAGTTTTTTAAAATTCAAAACTTTGAATGTGGGTTTTTTAAGTGGGTTTTTAAGTTGGTTTTTCAAGTAGGTAATACCAAAAAAAAACCATGGGTTTTTTGGGCTGGGTTTTTTTTAATTCGAACCCTGTCTAAATAAGCCCTTTTCACACGAGCCAACTTTTCAAATAAAAGGGCTGAGTCAGCAAAAATGGATCATTGATCCATTTTTTCTCGCGTACTTTTTTGGTGGATCAACTCATCGAACTTTTATTCACACAAGCCAACTAGGTGACTCAACACAATTTGACTCATCTAGTTGTATCAAAAAGTTGACTCTTGTGAAAAGGCTTTATTATAGTTAGTCAGTATTGGGTATGGTTGTTTATAAGTGAGGGTGAAAATACTATTAGGTGTGCTTTTTTTTAAACTTTTCCCGTATTTAGTTAAGCCTAGGCCATTTGTTTATATGAAAAAAAAAACAATGCATATAGTTACTCAACTTTAATGACTTCATTATTAACTTAAGCATTAAGAAATTCTACTTACTTATTTGTTGTGATGATAATTTTATCTGCATTGCAATTTCTGGCAAATTCCGATTTATGAGTAAACCACGACCTAACCGTTACTCTTTGTTATTTGGTATTAATATGTAACACAGGCGCTCCTTAAACGACCCTTTAGATGCAACATAGATGTTCCATGTTCAACAGATGTCCTATGGACATATAGAGTACGGATTAGACCATTTAGAGTACACGTTGAACATCTATATGGCATTTGTAAATATGTAAATAGCATCTAAGTCATACATAAGGAACATAGGCATTTTATGTGTTCAAACGAGGTTTTAAGGCGCTCTTTAGATGTCATAAAGATTTGCAGTGGTATAGGCAATGTATATTGGTCATAAGTAAAAGAAAAAATATATATTAGCCATTTCATCATATCTAACAAAGGGGTTGTACTGTTGTACAGGTTGAAATTCAATCTTGAAACTTGAACTTGTAAATTATACTAGAAATATAGACCCAGATTGCCCCCCAAATGACAACCCTGGCGACGCCACTGCCCCCTTAACGAAATTTTTCTGGCTACGGGCCTGGAAATATACTGCTAACAGTTCCATAATGAATTATCTATGATATTTACCAAAGAAAGTCTTGTATCACGAATGATGAAAATAATTCTATAATTTTAACTATTAAAATTAACGGTGAAAATATTCGAAATCGACTGTTATACAATAAAATATATTTTATTGTGAAAAAGTCGATTTCAAATATTTTCACCGTTATTATACACAAGCTAAAACGCCTTCTAGAATAATTATTAAGATTAATACAAATGAAACCCTTGGTAAAATTTAAAATTTATGTATGTTGCATTTCTGCCTAACCGACTTTTCTGTTTTTACTAATTTACAAAAATATTCTGTGAAAATTCAGCACAGTTAGAAACTAAAACTTTTTTTGTAAAAACTACAGATTTTTCTCTCAGTGTAGCAATAATTTTTTCTAATTATTTTAAATTGAGTCATTTAGATCATGATTCTGGCCGGACTTGGTGGTCGGAACTCCAGACTTGCAAGTTCTACCAGTATCTTTGTTTTTAATGCTCCAGACGCTGATTGCCGTGATTTATCTTAATCGTTTCACTTAGGGCTTAAAGCCATTTTTAAGCGTTTTATATATTTAACATGCAAGTACGTGTTAAATCTAATTGTAGAAGTCGATACATGTTAGCCCTAACTCTAGATGGCGATAATCGTGAGTCGGCCTTAATGATTATAAGGGACCCCAAAAACAGTTTCGCGGGAGGACCCCGAACCCATAGCTACGTCACAGAGAAAGCTACTATTTTTAAAATATAATTTATCAAAAACCAATTTTATATTCTAAATAAATAAATGTAGTGGATTTTATTTCTCTTTAACTTCATTTGAATTGCTTGTGTATTTAACTTTAATTAATACTAAACACACTGGAACCGTATAGGAACCGGAACCGATTGGTTTTAAATTTTGAGAACCGGAACCGAAACTGGAACCGATAAATTAAAATTTTAAGAACCGGAACTGATAAAGCAAAAATTTATGTACCGGAACCGGATCCGGAACAGAGATAGTCCAAAAAAGTGGAACCGTTGCATCCCTACCATCATCTAGATGTGATTAATTGAAAAGCTGCCACCAATTTCACATGGATTTTAACATTTTTTAATAGAATTGCATTAAATTTCCTAGTATTGTATTTTACTTCTCGATTTCGTAAAAGCATTTCAAGTGTAATTGCTTTTTAAATTTGCTCCTAAACTCATAATAGACCTTTCAGTTTATAATAAAAAACGTTCGTTTTTTATTCCGAATTTGAACTGTTTTTTATTTGTCATAATTTTTCGCAGTGTGCTTCTCGGTAGACTTTTCAATTAATTTGAAATTGAAACCATTTGCTTAACCCATTTTTATAGAATTTTTTCTTTACATTTTCTTTTACTTTTCATTTTTTATAGTTAAATCTTTTTAGGAAAGTACAAAAAGTAGCCCCAACAAGACAATTTGCATTTAAATTTGTATGCAAATTTCTGCGTACTCATGCCCTAATTGTTTTTTAATAATCTTAATTGATGCGCCGTTACCACAATTTATTCTTAGTTCAGTGAAAGGTTCCAACAGCTTGGAGCTAGGTAAGGTGGTCGAATTCGATTCCGTTTTCAATTATTTATTGACTTTCCTGTAACGTTTGTTGACTCTAAACACTTCCGAAGATGCTAAATTGTATACCGAAATAGTAGGGTGATTGATAATTTATGGTGTGAACGATTAGATAAAAACGTGTCAATGGCATGCAAACCCTAAGCCTAACGAATAGCGATAAATTGTATACTTCGGATTAGCTTAAGAATATTTTTCATGTGTTTACTCGGTCATTATTGACATTGCTTCGCACCAGAAAGGGAGTCGCCGTTAACGCCATTTCTACTCACTGGGTCAGTCATTTTCGCTTACGCAGTGGTGATGGTTTATTTTGGAAAATTCCTTCCATGTTTTAGGCTTTAGACACCAGCACACACACAATCACTGATTAATCAAGTTTGATATGTGTAACGGCCACGCCAATGGGGGGATACGTGGGGACAGGGGTGGTGTATCCTGACCACCCGTTGGGGGATTGGTGATCGTCCTCAAACGGCCTTCCACAAACTCTGCCTCCCAGACGCTTAGGATCACAGGAGTGAGTTTAGGCGAATCGGACGATTGAGACGACCTTGAAATGATAGTCAATAGACGCTAGTCGCGCTGCTCTCAGTACTCATTACGCCACACCCTCTCTCTTCCTCTATCTCTCTTCGTACAACACTCGAAGGGCAGAAACATTTCACACGCCGTACGCAGTCGCGGGTAAGGGTCGTTGTCGGGCCGGGCCTTTTTTAATTTTAAAATAAAAAAACCCGGCTCGACCCAGACCCGATTGAAATTAGCCCGACCCGAAATTTTCAAAAATTAAATTTGCCCGATCCGACTCATAAAAGTTAAATTTATTTCTGCCTGTCCAGGCCCGAAGTGGGCTCGGGCCGGGTCGTGCATAAAAAGCCCGATTCAATCCCTTCTCCTTTATTAGAAAAAATTCCAAAAGTAACTTTTTTGTATAATACGAAACCGTTATTTCAATTAATGTGTGTAAATATAAAACTTAAAAATTGTTTTGTTTTGTTTTTAATTAATACTCTTTTTTGACCATTTTAATTAAATATACTTAATGTGATTAAGTCATAGCTCTACATTTTGGCGCGAAACTAAGGTATTTTGATCGATTTCACAGTAACGTTTTTGCACGCGACACTACCTTTTACATTTTGAGGTATGGCAGGTTTATTTACCTACTTTTATACCCTCACATGGCGACGTATTTTCAAGTTACTTGTTGGTTTTTCTAGGCACTATGATATCCTTGGCAAGGCTTAGTTTTCCCACTGGTGCGTTTAGGATAAAATAAGATTAGGTAGCGAGAGAGTTTGTGACCCATTAAAATTCGGAACTGTTGCTACGTTTAGTCAAAAAAAATTTGTCGTACGAGGTATAATTTTAATTAATTTATAATTTATATTCCGCTGTGCAGTAAAGACAATTCGGTGTTTCTTTCCAGGCAACAATATTTCAGTAATATTTTGAAGAACCCTCCATTTGCTGCAGAAAATATTTAAAACTGCAATAAATGGCTTCCTTCAACCGTGTTTGGAAAAGCGATTCAAGCTTTTACGTAGAAAATCGTCGCAATTTAGACGAACGTTTCACCGTCGCCTTGAACAACAGTAATTACAAGCAACGTCAGTACTGGGATCTGAAATTCACAACCGACAGCAATCTGGTCATTTCGGTAACTGGGGAACAGATATGCAACAGTACATTGGCAGCCAATTTTGTGGAAATTTCCCTGAAGCATTCAAAAATGAATTTGCCGGATTACGAGCTAGCAAACAAAAAGGTCACCTTGAACTATAATACCTGCAAAACGTTCACGGTCGTCATGGAAGCTTCCAAAATCATAGAGAAAGAACGTTACATCAATGTAGCACTGACAGTTGGTTCCACTGGAAGGTCGATAAGTTCATTTTCAGTGAAGAAAAACGCGTTGGAGGACACGCCCCCTGCTGACTTCGTCATCAAAACCGACTCCGGTGATTTCCCTTGTAGCAAACTAGTTTTGACTAATAGTTCGGACTACTTTAAGGCCATGTTGGGATCTGAGCAGAAGGAATCCTTGGAAAGCGTCCTTCACTGGGAGAATGTCTTCGACGGGGACACGGTCCGGGATTTAATTCATTACATGTACACCGGAAGTACACCGCCCAATTTGTCCAACACGCTCTTTTCCTTGTTGGAAGTGTCCCGGATGTGCGTGATTCCAGATTTGCAAACCCTCTGTGTGGCTGCAGTCACGGATGGCATAAATGAGGACAGTGTGTTGGAGACCTTAGTTGTTGCTGAAAACTACGAATTGCGCAGAGTGGCGGAAGCGGCTTTGAATTGGATCGTGGATCACTTGAACCACTTCGACGGAGATCCCAGCCAGATTCCCGCTTGGAACGACATCGAACCAGAAGTGGCGAAGCGTTTACTGGCGTTATTCATCCAGGTAATCTATTGGGGAAATTTTATTTAATGCAAAGTCAACTAATGAGGTCTGCCTAAAAGCATTGTGCTTAAGCAGGATACACGACGATAAAAATGTTTTTTTACTACATTAAAGTGTTACACTCGTGTAACTTCAGACATATATACCGTGCTATATATGAATAAAACTGAAATGTGGGATCTCCGTGTATTATAGCCCCACAGTCATGTCGTGTGGCCTGCTTCATCAGAAATCATTCATTTTTTTTTATTCACCGAATTTGTTTCCTACCTTCCTTTAAACAGTCTCTAAATTTCCAATAAATGTTTTTGGTTACCCTGGTAAATTGTGTTGCTAGTTCCGATTTCACTGATTCATAATTTTTCTCTTCATTCAGTCTATTGGCAGTTGTTGGAGAAAGCTCGTATCAGATAAAATGTTGATTCCCTCATCGGGGGACGCGTGGAGCGCTACAGGGAAATTCTACCTACATTGCCTAGAAAAAGAGTTTCTCCTCGCCCTTAGGGTCAACGGTAACCCCAAGCAATGTCAATTTTGGAAAATGAAACTCAAATACCTAGGCCATGGTAGGCGGAATCGCGAGTGGTTCCCGCCAAATTATAAATTATGGGTGACTGCGGAATACGACGGTGGAATCGCCAAAAAACCCAATTTCTGCGAATTGGAAACTACAAGGCTTGGCTATCATGACAGTGGGAAAGGAAAGATTCTACTCGGGGAAAAGAATCACAGACGTTTCAATATGAAAATAGATTTGGGTTATGTGGGCCATGACACGGACACCATTGTCTTCATGAGACTCGGCTATGACGAGGAAACGCAAGGTGAACTACTGACCACAAAAAGAACGAAGAATCGGATTAAAAAAAGAAAATTTGTTTGCCGGCCAAAGAGCATTCGTAAGAGAAATCCCCGGATGGATTTCGTCATCGAGACCGCGACCGGTCCAATTCGTTGCCACAAGGCCGTGCTGTCATCCGCGTCCGAATACTTCAAGATGATGTTCGAATGGCAAGACCGAGACAACGTTCTTCGTTGGGTCGACCAGTTCGACGCGGACACTGTCCAGGACTTGTTGCAATACTTGTACCACGGTCGCGTCACTCCCACCATCTCCACCACTCTCTATTCTTTGCTGGAAGTGGCCCACTTGTGCTGGCTCGAAGACCTGAAGGACATTTGCGTCGCCGAAATCGGCGGCCAACTTAGTCAAGACAACGTCGTGGCCGCTTTAGTCTTGGCGGAGAAGTACGAGTCGCGAGAATTGACAAAATTAGCGCTGCATTTCATGGCTGAGCTGTACCAAACATTTGACCTCGAACCGAGACGAATTCGCGGTTGGGCACAATTGGAACCCCAGATGGCCAAGAGCATACTATTAACCTTCATAAAAATAGTTAAGAGCAAACACGTTCAAGAATAAACTATACTAAATTTTAGTAAAAACCCTGATACAGTAGCCCAAGAATTTATTTTATTTTAATTTTTCTAATGTACAGAATAAGATTTATATCTAGGTTAAGTACGCCTTGTATATTGTTCAAATGTAGGGCTACAAAAAACCTTTGAACTCGCAATATATATAATAAAAACGAATTGGTGATCGTAGTATTTGAATGTGGCTCTATCGCGGAAACTTTTCACGAGTACAACATACAACAAGTTTTCCTTTTACATATTAAGGCTTATCAAAAACACGACGTTCTGTTTACAGGTTAAATGTTTCCATTATTCTAACAAACACTATATGAACAGTAACTTGCAGGTCCTGCCTCTCAGATACATTACTTCTTGGCGATTTCCTTGACGATTTTTTATTGAAGCGCCTATTACTGATTGTTTTGGCAATAGATATATCTTAGTAGTGACGGATAAAAAAATTACAATAGAAATTTATTGGATATAATACCAACTGGATTCATCAGGTTGAATCTACCATTATTGGGTATTTTTAAATGAATGTTAAAAACATATGAAAACCTGCTGTCCTTAATATATCCCAAAACTGACTTAAATATAAATTGCATAGGGAATTTAATCCTACTAACAAGAGTGTATTATAACTCCATTAGTAAGATGTGGTGGAACTTCATTGCCGGTGTTATACATTCTCTAAACGCCAAGGTTTTTTGAGTCGCAGCCTTTTCCTTCCACACTGGTTATTGGTACACGAAGATAGGAGTTTTTTTCATAGTTCGTCCCCTTAGTGAAAGACTCAAATATAGTGTCTGTTTGTGGTAAATAATATGCTTGACGACGTGAGACTAAAATTGTGCCACTATACACTAACGTCAGTTATTTAAGCCTCTATACTTAAGTATTCGAACTCAGCTGGAAAAAATGTTTTTATGATTTTATCCAATCTTGCTTGGAAGACAATTTTCAGAAGGTTTTTCTTTGGTAAACACTTCATTTCGGGAAAATACACCTTTTATACTAACAATGATATTTTTAAGTAATCCTTAATAAAATTTTCATTAATATCTATTCCAAAAATTTTTAACACTACGATTTAACAATGTAGGAAATGCTAAAGGTATTACCAATTCATCGTAAATTTTTATTATTTATTTTTACGAACAAACATTTTCGAAAAAGGAGCCTCTTAAGCTTGTGTTTATCTCAGCCCTGATGTTTTCAGGCCTTGAATAAGAAGTTAGCATTTTTATTTAATAAAGTCGTAATTTTGGCTTAGTTGTATGGTTTTGTGGATCTGTTACAAATATTAGGCCAGGATCATTTGAGGCCTGAGGTGGTGCCTTGGGTATTAGCCTAGCTGATTATAGCCTAGCTGATTATTATCATTATTATTATTACGATGCACATGTAAAGTTGATATAATAATTTTCATATGCTAGTGATTTTTGGGGATAAACCTAATTATTTTAATAGTTTTTATAAAATATCCTTAAATTATCTTAGAGGATAACGTTTTCATAGCTGCGAAATGTCCTAGAACATTTTTTATTCCAAAATTACCTCCATAATACGAAGACTTTCGCCGCGACCACCAGTTTTGAAATCGATAATTATTTTATTTAAATTTAAAATTAAACCTTATGTCAAATGTTATAACTTAATTATTTAAATAATTAAATTTAACCAGTTTCACTAAAGTAGTAATAATGACAATATTGTTTGTCTGCGAAGGAATTGAACCCGAGCAGTTGACTATAATTTTAGTTCAAATTCTAAACAAACGATGGATCTGATGTCACTACGCTAACCCTTATTTTTTCACGAAACGGGTCCACCATTTTACCCTAATATCATATGTAACATAATTACTCATAAGTATGCCACTAGCTCTAATTCTTCACTAACGGTTTGTTTCACAGATATTGCGTCATCCGTACCCTACGTAATATTTGACGTCGTATTTGATGTCATATTTGACGTCATCGAATCTCAAATGCCGATTAAGCCGTCGTATAATTAGCTCTACGTCTGATAAACCGACGTCCATTATTTTAGTAAACAAACCGGTTTGAACAACCGAGGCTTAGGAGCTAAAATGCGTTAGGGGGGGGGGTAAGCGGGGCAAAAGTTACTCGGGCCCGGGCCTCCGAAAAGGGCTCGCCGGAACGGGTGCCTAACTAAAACTATCTGACTATTTCCAAAAAAAAAAAATTTAGTAAAAATTACCTGGGGCCCGAAAATCCTAGCGCCAGCCCTGCTAAATGTACTACAATATAGTGTCAAGTTCTGTTGTAATTAATTTGCAAATTAATAAAGTTCTCGGAGACTCACGTTCTATAATAAATTTGAATTGTCAAATAAAAGAAGCAGGTTTGTTGGAAAAATAGTTTACATTTAGGTTGAGCTTTTCTGGCGCATCTACATGGATGTAGTCTTTGCAGATTATTTTGAGCCTAGGCCTAACTCTTCTAGGCTTGATATGGGTTTTAATTACGCTGGTGGAATATCCCACTTCGACGACTTGTTCCATTTTCGGAAAGCGATCACTTATTACTCATAATTTAACTTCATCTGCACAAACCGAGCGAGTTTACAAATTTCAATAAAGCTACATTGGGCTGACTAAAATTCCGACGCAAAAAATTCCTTCTCAATTTAGAGGTTTTCCATTGGCTTAAATAAATATTGTGACTCCCAAAATTACTAGGATGAATAAAAAGGTTAAAATCTAACGTAGTCCACCTTTTTACTGGTTGGTGGCGAAACTAACCGTTAGTGAAGATTTTTGAACGGAACAAAGGTACAGTGGCATACTTATGAGAAATTTTGTTACATATGCTAATTATCTTGAGGGTGCCAAAGACGTTCAACTGGACCTAGGAAGCGCTTTTTAAAGAGCCCTTCGGACCTCAAAATAACCAAATTATTAAGTAGAAACATAAGATTATAATTACTTTTCATTTAGTGTGTCAGCTACTTACTTTCCTAGTATTAATTTTTTAAGGATAATCCCTATTCTTTGTAGACGTCCGACTACGTTTGAAGGTATAATACGCGCTCTTCGCCTCGTGGCAATAGTGAAAGCGCGCAGGCAGACGTTCCGACACGTGATAATTGATTTTAATTTGCGTATTTTTATCGCTAGACTCGCTTACCGTTAAAGGAATCCTGTCAAATCTACGTCACTCTACACATGGCGGTCAGTAATTATTTCGATTATAAATAATAAGTTCTATGGATGATTATGATTGAATTTTCCTGAAAATCAACATAATTATAGACAATATAGTAGACTCTGCGCTGGATAATGTTACATGTACACTGTGGTACCCTCGTAAGTTCGACGACATAACCCAGAATATGTCCTGCCCTTATGCTTCTTCATCAGGGGTTTTGAGGGTAACGAAGGATGTCAAGGTCGTTATTTTTCCCTTTCTCTTTGGATGAATATATACAGACATGCTATTTCGAGCGTCTTTCTGGCATTTTGACATTTCAAAGTACTAGCCATTAGCCTAGGGACCTTGTTATCTCCTCTCCACGTTCGTCAATGGGCGAGGATGGAGGTGCCAGAGGAAAGTGACTATCTGATTTGAAATAAGCGCCATTTTTGCAATACAAATTGCATCACCTGTTTAAAAGAGTTTATCCTTTCTCCAAATTTGAAGTCCAGATTGATCAGTTATACGGAAATAAATTGAAGTCAGTTCTGCTACGTGACCAACGGACTGTAAATTTTAGAGTTATTTTACACCCCGTTCACCGATCAGGCTGACGGAAGTCGCTCAAGGTCATTAATTAAAGCGCTTGTCTTTCGGTCGGCCAGATTTCCAGATAACATGCGTGGGGGGGGGGGGGGACTTGCTCTATGCCTGGTACAAATGACCTTGACGGACTTTCTCTCTCTATTTCGAAGTGATTGATGCACGGGGAAACCAAAATCCTACAGGGGAAGGCAACGTCCTCTAAAATTAACAGTCCGTGCGTGACCTACGTCGCTTCAGTTACATACTCATGGCCAGTTTTTTCTGGTGTTTCAAGGCGTACGCAGTATTTAATTTCGGAAGAGGTATAATTAAATATTACAACTTACGTTTAGCACCCCCTTGAGACTTAGAAGATGTGTTACGATTTGAATTACCCCGAAAACCCTCGTTTAATTCGCGCTTGCCGTATGTAAATAAAGTTGACAGTACGAGAATTACACCAACAGTTAAAGGCAACCAGAGATCTACTGCGGACGGTCGCTCCACAACGTAAACCATCAAACCCTTCGAATGGTGCTGCATTGGGACGATCCCTTAGCACGCAGTCGTGGGAGTAAGGATTGTTGATGTATCACCACCGCGAAACGCCCAGCCCACAAGAGGGCAAGAGTGAGCTCCCGATAGAAAAAGCAGGATAACGGGTACACAGGAGCCGTAACTCACCGACTGAACTCACAAGGCGGAAAAGCAAAGTCCACAGCGCCTCAAAAGAAGACCCACCGCCTCACATCTGGAAACCAACTCCGACCGAGCACCAGCAGCGCGTGGACCTCACTCGCAGTTGGAGATAGGACTATTTGATCCAGGGAAACATATCCCAGTGCGCCACCTTCATTTCGAATTAGAATTACCAGACACCGACACCCCGTTAAATTATTCCCTTAGCCCGGTTAAGGCCTGGAGCTCAAAATCTTCATCATTAATTTATCTTAATTTTTTTCATTTAAGATATTTACTATAGACAGGGCCTTTAAAAATGACGATCTCAACAGATAAAATGGTGTTATTTTAAATTGTAAATTTTAACAAGTGCTGCTTCTGTAAGGCTTTGCAGTTGGATATTTATGGTAGAAATGAAATTTTTTTTGATTTATTTATGTGTAGTGGGGCCATATTTCAAATAATATTTAACTTTTGGTAAGTTAAAAAATACAGTTACATAAAATTTATGTTAAATAAAACCAACTTACAACGGAATACCTGTATTTGATTAGCATACTCTTGTTTTATATAGATGACATGACAAAGATAACCTGATCACACGTGATTTGATCATTTAAATATGTTTGCCTTATCTGAATGTTTTAGTTATCTGTAGTTAAAACTCAGTTAATCAAAGAGCTATCCGGTACAGGTCTTAGAAAAAATAATGTTTTTCTGTTAGAAAATAATTAGAACATTTAGACAAAGGTTTTAAAAATGTTTTATTCTAACTTTCAAAAAGTTGAAAAAAATTCCAGTTTAGTATACTATATAACTTAGTATAATATAGTACGTCTAAGTTATTAGTTAGATATTTACCATTTTAGTTCGCATCATTATCAGTAGATGGCAGACTTTCACCAAATGAGTCGATTTTGACTTTGAGTTGCTGAAAGGTGAAATTTTTGGTTTTTTAGAGCAGACGGTATTTGCTTCCTTTATTTATGTAGACACGAGAAAATTCAAATTAATTTGTCTAAAGAGAAATTCCGGCAAAATTTCAACAAAGGAAAACTTTATGGAAGACCCCTTCAATATTTTAAATGTCCCTGTACAGTGGCGCCACACCTTTCTAAAGCCAAAGGCAAGAGCGGCTATAGCTGTAAACGTTGGTGTTCCACATGAAATACCTAAGGTTATATTCCCTTGAATCCCTTAAAGTGATGTTAATTGCCGCCCACTACTACGTGGGGGGGGGGGGGGAATTACTCACACAAATCCACTCCATATTTTGCCCGACTCTGCAGTCGATACAAAAATTTCAGCTGTCAGCAAATTCCAAGTTTGTTTCTAAACGTCGGCCGTTAGCGTGGCTGCGATTTAAGCCATCGCGTATCATGATTTGTGCCTCTCGACCAAAATTGAAGGAAGATCTATAACGTCAAACACCACTCTCGGAGTACAATTGGACTAAATTGAATAAAATACACCGTTTTTATCTTAGATTTGGTTAAATTATAGTAAATAAAGCAGTTGACTTTAGATGTTCGAATAAGCATAATTCGTTTGGAAGTATTATTATAAGTGTCGGCTCGACGTGAAGTAGCTCTTTTTCAACAGATTTCGCTATCGTCGATATCAAAACAAGATAGTTAAGCTACATATTGACCAAAAAGGCGGGTACTTATAGGTAACCCTCGCGTTGATTGCCTCGTCTGTAAATTAGTCAATAACATGAACTACAGTAATTTTAAACAATAATTTTACATGGGATATATAATTTAGGTTAAAGTCCACTAAATAGAGTATAAGCGGTCTTATTATAATACTCTACAATGGCTATCTGACGACGTTATCATTTCGCTACTTTGAATTTTAGCATCCTTTGCCCTTAATAGATGGCCCCACGCTCTCCACTAAAGTCACGTTTTTCGATGAATCGGGTAGATTCGTGGCCATCTCTTATAACAGGGGCCTTTTCATAATAGAGGCTTAGACCAAGAAACACAAGGACGTCTCGCTCATAGCATACCCAACGCTTTATTTTTCAGTGGTGCTTTGTTGGGGCTGCGGTAGGGAGAGGGAGGTTAGCTGATACAGATAGTCAATAGGCGCTATCCATGAGAGATAAAAATAACGTTTGTTTATATATTTTTTATATTTTAGGGACACAAATATTTCTAAAACGTACCAAAAGTTTCGTTTTTTGGAGCCATGCTGTTGCAGGCGTCGTGTCAATAAAAATTGACTCACCTTCGCTACTAGCGACACAGCACGAGATAAATAGGGAATAGGCAGCCGCAACGAAGCTTCGGGCGCGAATTATCTTCCGTGCGACGTTTCTGTGTTTCTTCGTCTAAGAGAGAGGTGTGCAATGATAGAGCCTACAGTTGCTTTAAAGCAAGTGTCGGCTCCACGTGAAGTAGCTGTTTTTCAACAGATGTCGCTAGCGTCGAAATCAAAAGAAGATACAGCTACATTTTGATCCAAAAGACGACACATTAAAAACTCGCTCGTGTTGTTTGGTTCGTTTGTAAATTTGACAATATATTTTATACGGGATATAAAATGTACGATTAAGTCCATTAAGTAGAGTATAAGTTGAATAATTATATAAATAATATAATAATTGTAAATGGTACCCTGACGACGTAATTAATAATAATAATAATAATAATAATAATCAGCTAGGCTAATACCCAAGGCACCACCTTAGGCCTAAGTCATCAAGCGACTTTTTGAAGCCTTTAATTGTTTTGTTATTTTAAGTTTTAGCTTCCTTTGACATTAATAGATGGCACCACGCTCAGTAAAGTCGTTTTTTAGAAGAATTGAATAGATTCATTGCCTTCTCTAATAACAAGGGCTTTATCATAATGCAGGTGGCAATGATGGAGCTGACAGTTGCTTTAATACAAAGAAACGATGCTTAAAAGCTACTATTTAATCTTTTTGTAGTCCTTGCCACCTAGCGTTAAAGAGGTGCGAGCAATTAGGGCTGGTTGCCCAAAAGCATATACCCAGCGATGGCAAGCGCTGGCGCGAGAAACAATTGCGTTTATCCAAACGATCCAAAAAACTGCTTATGACACATTTATTAAAAACCATAATCGTGGATTTCTACAGAAAAATACCGAAGAAAATTACTGGCTTAATCCGCTGTTCCAATACGAGTTTCAAGAATCTTCAAATTTAAGAGGCTTTTTTGGCTGAAAATTACGTTAGCTTAACGGTATTGTATTTCAAAAACAGTTATTTTAGTGCCTGTTTGAAGCTGTTTAAACTATACTAATCACAGTTAACTGGTGCCGGGTAATTTTGAATGTCTATTGTGACCCTATTTCGAATTGTTAATAGCGGAAAGACCTTCCACGAAATATCAACATTTAAATAGAAATATATTGACTAAAGTGTATGTTTTTTTTTAGAGAATTTTGTTAGCTAAGAGCAGGTGGAGGATAAATCAAGTTTGCAATCCCAGTTGAAGTGCGCTTATGCCAAGAACTGATCGAGACAACTGAGAACAAATACGCGTAGCACAGTGTTTTTGTATTTGGAGGATTTGGGCTACACAATCACATATTTTGGGAATCGAATGCCCTCACGTGATGGAAAGGAAGGAACTAAGATAAATTCGGCCCGAAATTGTCAAACGATTCTGAGGACCTTTAAATGGAGAATAAAGTGTTTCGAAAATTGTGGGCAGTTATTTCCTTCATTAATTTATCATTTGCTTCTAATTACTGCGTGAATTTGCTTTTATGTAAAAGAAGAAATTTTGTTAATAGAGTCAATGTTTTTGAAGCACATTCGCGCTCCGGGAGCCAACTCCTATTCATTTTTTAAAATATATTTAAGAACCTTATGATAATTAAAATGTGAATCATTTCTGACTAAATTATGTAGTAAGGATGTGTAATTATTTACTTCGAACCTTTGTTTTTTGAGAAGCGACTGGAATTTGCACGCGCTGAAAAAAATATTGTGCTACAATATCTAAGGCAGTTTAGGAATTTTTCTATATTCAAGACATTTTCATTTATTTTAGTTCTAACTAGATTGAATATAATTAGCAGTGGCATCGCCAGAGTTTCGAGTTTCAGTGGGCTTAAGCCATACGCCCTGGTTTTACCTAGGAATATGAAAACTCGGTACCCTGGAATAGAAAAGTGTATTCCCCCACTACGAGCTCCCCTCTCTCTCTACGGCAACGCAGCGCGAGCCAGAATCGCGGACATACGAGTTTAGCGCCACCTTTTCTACATGTTTTTAAAAAATGCGTCTGCTAGTTTTAGAATATTAAAATTCATTGTCTATTCCTACTATAAACACGGGACTAGAAATACGCGAATAGAAAAACTAGCAGACGAAAACCCGATTAAAAGTGTAAAGGTTCTACGATAGATGGCGATACTTGTTATGTCCGTGAATTTTTTACTGCCCCGCCTAAAACGGGAGACGACCACTCCAGGTTTACTTGAATCCTCCTAGGTTTTACGGTGTAGTGTATTTCCAAACATTTTAACATTGGAAATGCATTTACCAGGTGGTTTTCAGATATTTTATAGCTGAAATCACTGTTACCTTCTTGCACTACCAAAGGCGGGAATTTTTGGGCTCGCCGGAAATAGTCCGCTAAATAAAGTGATCTATATGAAATATTATTAGATTGGAGGTTTAAATTTATAGTCTGCCACCAAGAATCCATTAAGCTACTTGGACTGAATAACGAATTTGATTTCCCGCCGTTGTATTATAAGCCGAGTTTTAGATCCTCCACTCATGAAACCACGTGACAAATGTCTTTGGTGGAGTTGATTATAATGTTATAAGCTTCTGCTGCACCAAAATATTAATAAGAAAAGAGTTATAAAATAACTTAAAAAACGGTTGAAAGCAGTTGTTTCGGAAATCAACATAATTTTTAGAGAACTGCATTATTAATATTACCTCCACGCCGGTTTAAAGACTGTATGGAGTTCATGCAAGGAAAAGACCAAATGGTTTTAGCACTTAGTGCCAACTAGGAGCAACAGCACCCCACACAAATAGAACCTATCCATCAAAAGTCGTGCATTTTCTTGCGTACAGTTTACTTTGGATAGACTCTTACCCCTTTCCGTAAACTTTCAGCGTAAAGGATCGTCCAATGAAATTTGTACACACCACGGCGTTAGCGTGTTAAAGGCTAGCTGCGTTCTCCTTGTGTTTGTTGCTCCTAGGTGCCAAGCACTATGGAAAACATGTTTGAAATTCTATCATGATAGGATGGCCTTTGATTTGTTTGATGTTATGATATCAGGGTTTTGATAGCAATTTGCTTCACTCCACGCTTCTAAATCGGAGCTGTTAGGATTTGGAGGAAAATAGACTTAATCTTTACGTACCATCATTATCGATCTTTTCTTTGAAGCTTGGTTACAAACTACTGTTTTCCTAAATCATGAATTGGTTTTAATGAGTCATCTATCGTGAATTCTAATACCGGAAAAACATCTAAATCAACTATGCCGATGGGTTCTGCCTTTTTTCCCGATGATGAAAACTAGCAGACGGCTAACAAAAACCTGTATATTTTTAATAACGAATCAAACGCGAGAGTTTTCACGCCACCAAATTTAACGTCATTTAAGACGGTATAAGCGTTTTGGGTCCAGCCCATAATATTCCGCCACAAAAAAAAAACACAGGTGATATGGTGAGATATTCATTCTGAGTAAAGTTATGGATTCCTGCTGTCACTCATATGAAGTAAGAGCGTGAAAGGGCTTGTAAAAAAATCTAGTGTTTTCATAAAAATATTTCCCCACTTAAAAATTGAAATTAAAGTAAATTTTAACAATAAAATGATCACGGCAACCGGTTTTAAAAGATTTTACTAAGGAGTAACGATTTTACAGAAAACTGCTAATCATGAAAGTTAACATGATGATTTTCCTGCGCGACATTGAATGCAAAGTCCGTAATTTATTAAATAAATTTTAACTGTAGGTGCCCTTATTTTAAAATTCCACCTTTAAAATACGGAAGAGGACTAAGGCCATCTATTGATCGGATAATGAAGTTGCTCTGATGTTTATTAATGTTAAATGCCGACCGCTTTAGTTGTCTCAGTTAAAATTGATTTCGAGTATAGGAGGTGCTTCAGAAAAGTTTCAGGTGGCAATATAACACCCTAATAGCGCCGCCACTGATGTTCCAAACTTTCTAACAATAGGCTTTTCCATAAATTATTTCTACCTACTTTCACTGTTTTATGTACTTCACCCACCAACCAATTCGCTAAAACTAAACAAAAAGTTGCCGGTACTTTTTGTATTTTCCGGTAAGATTTCCCCAAACATTTTTCACCGAGCTCGCGTTAGGCTTAGTGACTTCTCAGTTAAAACTGATTTTAATTTATTTTCGATACTAATTAAATTAATTATGATTACAATACTGATATTAACTCTGTGAAAGTATTGTTAATACTTAGATATTAATTACCTGATACCAGAGGGGGGCGTGATCTGAGCTCCCAGAGTGCGGGAGCTATTTTTGAGCGCGAGCTTCACTCTCCTTGAAAAACAAGAAAAGAGCGAGCGTGAGCTCCAGTCTCAGACAAAAAGAGTGCGAGTGTGAGTGCGAGCGCCGCCAACTAGCTCAATATTAAAGAGCGCGAGCTCAGAAAGTTTGGTTTCTGCCTATCTCGGCCTGATAAACTACTGTGGCTGTCAATGAAATGTTAAGCCTTAATTCACAAGGCTATAAATATCAACAGTTAAACATTACCGAAACCGTGCTAATTTTTTTGTTATTTAAAATATTTAAATCATCTCCTTTAATGACTAGTTAAGTAAACGAAATACTTTTATACTTTAAACATTTGATATAACAAATTTATTAATATCACTTGTATTAATTTTAATCCGCCGTGTTTAGTAAACACTTACACTCGGTAGCAGACGACATAGCGAGCTCAAGGCCGCGTTCAGTGACGCTCAACGGAGGGGAAATTGTTAATTAACCGTTGATCTCCGTTTGCAATCGTGACGCCACGTCTCTTGAACGCGTTTTTACGATTGTTGTAAATTTTATACAATCTCGTCTGTCGTGTCGTCTGCAACTAGCCTTCCCGCGTGCTGTGACGTCACGATTGCGTTTATCAACAAAATAAGCGGCTCTTCCAGCCGCTTATTTCGTTGACTCTCCGTTTGCAAACGTGACGTCAATCCAGGAAGTGGAAAAAGTCGTACAGTAGCGAATGCGCATTCAACGGTCCAACCGTTTGCTGTTACTGAACGCGGCCCAGAGTCGAGCGAGGGTAAAAACAAGGAGTAATATATATAACGTTGATTTAAATCATCCTGGCAAAAACAGTTTTCATTCTCCCTCTTACCTGAACGAACGTTTTATGGATAGGTCTATTGTACTTTTACTAGGTATTTATGTCCTATGCACTAGCCGTCACCGGCAAGCTCTATTGCTATGAGGTTCGAAACAGCTATTTTAACGACATTTCCCGTCCGACCATACCGAGCGGTCCAACAGTTGTTTTTGGAGTTAAAAGGTTCGCTTTCGTTGCCATTTTTCTCACGAGTTCCACTTTCTTCAGTTAAAGAAAGTCTTCAGATTTTTCATCATTTTCGATTTTCAAACGTCAATAAGTAATTATTTTTTTTTTGATATTCCATAGTTTATTTTGCTATTAAGAAATCATTTCCGTCGGAAGTAAATGAAGTTTTTTGGAGCGGGCCAAAATTTTAAAAGGCATTTTCCTTAATGTGGGGAGATAAAAAGCCATCGAAATCCCACCACCTTCAGATCCCGCCCAAAATTTAGCCGCTCAAAAAGAGTGGGAAGAGAGGAGCGAAAGTTTTACCGCCCAAAAAAGAGCGGAAAGAGAGGAGCGAAAATTTTACCGCTCAAAAAAAAGCGGAAAAAGAAGAGCGAAATTTTAGCCGCTCAAAAAGAGTGGGAAGAGAGGAGCGAAAGTTTTACCGCCCAAAAAAGAGCGGTAAGAGAGGAGCGAAAATTTTACTGCTCAAAAAAGAGCGGAAAAAGAGTAGCGAAAATTTAGCCGCTCAAAAAGAGTGGGAAGAGAGGAGCGAAAGTTTTACCGCCCAAAAAAGAGTGGAAAGAGAGGAGCGAAAGTTTTACCGCCCAAAAAAGAGCGGAATGAGAGGAGCGAAAATATTACTGCTCAAAAAAGAGCGGATAATGAGTAGCGAGAATTTAGATGCTCAAAAAGAGTGGGAAGAGAGGAGCGAAAGTTTTACCGCCCAAAAAAGAGTGGAAAGAGAGGAGCGAAAGATTTACCGCCCAAAAAAGAGCGGAAAGAGAGGAGCGTAAATTTTACTGCTCAAAAAAGAGCGGAAAAAGAGTAGCAAAAATTTTGCCGCTCAAAAAGAGTGGGAAGAGAGGAGCGAAAGTTTTACCGCCCAAAAAAGAGTGGAAAGAGAGGAGCGAAAATTTTACTGCTCAAAAAAGAGCGGAAAGGGAGGAGCGAAAATTTTACTGCTCAAATAACAGCGGAAAAAGAAGAGCGAAAATTTAGCCGCTCAAAAAGAGCGGAAAGAGAGGAGTGAAAATTTTACCGCTCATAAAAGAGCGCAAAGAGAGGAGCGAAAATGTTACCCCTTAAACTTCTGTCTTCCGGTGTCCGATTTCAAAATAATTAACAATGGCGACGAGGGTTTTCGATACGTGAAACTAGTACAAGACAATCCCTATACAGTGGCGTAACTAAACTTACGGTCGCCCGGGGCGGAAGACAAAACCTTAGCCCCCTCTCATACAATTAATATTAATTAATTAATTAATAATAATTTGAATGACTTCAAGTATTAATTAATTAATTAACAAATCAATTCATTGTTATGTCAAATGAACTACAAATAGTATTTGCTTTGGTAATAAACATGGAAATTAAACTTAAGACTTTACTGAAAGTCTGAAATACAAGGAATAGAAATGTCGTGATAATCTGCGACCGACCATTCAAAACGTGCCCTCTGCTCCTATAAGTTTGCACCTGGGGCAGCCGCCATCTTTGCCCCTGGTAGATACGCTACTGCCCCTACATACCTAGGGATTGTGTAGAAAGTAGATGAAGATGTAGTTAAAGCTACTTGAGTTAATTTTATGCTAGAAAAGAGTGGAGAGGAGCGCAATGTTATCGCTCAAAAAGAGTGAAGAGAGGAGGGAAAATTATACCGCTCAAAAAAGAGCGGAAATAGAGGAGCGAAAATTATACCGCTCAAAAAAGAGCGGAAATAGAGGAGCGAAAATTATACCGCTCAAAAAAGAGCGGAAATAGAGGAGCGAAAATTATACCGCTCAAAAAAGAGCGGAAATAGAGGAGCGAAAATTATACCGCTCAAAAAAGAGCGGAAAGAGAGGAGCGAAAATTATACCGCTCAAAAAAGAGCGGAAAGAGAGGAGCGAAAATTATACTGCTCAAAAAAGAGCGGAAAGGGAGGAGCGAAAATTTTACTGCTCAAATAAGAGCGGAAAAAGAAGAGCGAAAATTTAGCCGCTCAAAAAGAGCGGAAAGAGAGGAGCAAAAATTTTACCGCTCCAAAAAAAGCGGAAAGAGAGGAGCGAAAATGTTACCGCTAAATAAGACGTGAGCGTGAGCGGCTCTTTGCCGAAAATGCACAACACTGGCCGCTGACGGTGATAATGAAGGCGTGAAACCTGAAAACGCCGATTAAAGGGAGATCCCGAAGACAAAGCAGTCTGATGCCTGGGTTCATATACTTCCCCTGTAGCACATGAGGTCGTTTTAGGGTCGGGGTACCGTCGAAAAGTCGCTTTATAGCCGACGACCACATGCCGACCTAAAAACGTTTGAACGTTTTTCGACACTAAAACCGTAAATCCTTTTTTGGGACTATTTATGGTCGGTATGCCGACCATTATCCGACTTAAAATAGACCTTACATTTAATTATTACCCCTGTGGCACAAAGAATCGATTTAAGGTCGCGCTTTGCCAATTAATCGCTCAAAACTGTGAAACTTTGGCGGTTTAATAAAACAAATTGAAATATTTTTCAAATAACTTCCTTTCTGTATTATATTTTTTCGAAAAAGATAATATATTCAATCTGAGAATGTTTCCTTATTAAAAATATCTCAGCTCAAGTAGGTTACATTCGTATAGCTAAATATGTTTGGCTAAGATATTATTAATGAAGATTTATTCGTTACTTTTGCTAAGCCCCAAGAAACTCTAGAACTCTGTACTCTAGATTCAAGAGCTTTCCGATTGACGGAAATTAACTCATTGTTTCACTCCCGTTCATGGGACTTGACCAACTACATACATGTAAATAGCTATTTATTAACTATATTTACGGTTATATTTGGTCATTTTCAGTCACTTAAAATATCAAAAAGTAAGTCGTTTCGACGTAATTATACAGTACATTCTAAGTCGGGATGACGTCGTTTCGGAGTCGGTTCTTAGGTCTATAAAAAGGCGGTAAAGAGTCGACCTAGGACATTTGGACCCTAAATCCAAAGGTCGGCCGACCGTTGTCCGACTTCAGTGTTTAGTACCTTTTGCCGACGTCGGCCGGACTCTAATTTGTTACAGGGGTTCCGGTTCCGTATTATACCCGGAGCCGGATCCGCCGAGCACTAGAAGGTACATGTTTCAGATTTAGGTCGTAGATTGATACTTCTTTGTGTTGTATTATATACTTCTGATCATACTATTGAAAGTGATTATTAACAGTGGCATTAAATACGATTCGAATTTTTATGAAATGAATATCCCAAATACGTGGTATAAAGTTATCTATTATACCGGCTTATGCCTTAAAGGGAATATAAGCTCTAGTATTTTCGTCGAATCACAGGAACTAACATTTTATTAGTCACTTTTAATATTTTCTATCGTCTGACGTGGAGATGGCGCTGCGGTAGAAAACATTTACGTTTTGATCAGGGGCGTAGCGAAGCACTTCGGTTTGGGTGTGAGAAGATCAATTTTTTCCAACTCAAATCTAAGAATTGCGCACTTCATGGAATTTTTTTCACTATAACTTGTCTAATTAAATTCATAGTAAATGGCTTTGATTTAATAATTTCACTAAAAACAAAAAAGTCTAATGAATTGCGGGAAGAATTTGGTGTAAACAAAGTCTTAACGCCTATGGTTTAAAAATATTGTTTGGCGGCTCGGTTTGGCGAGTAGCTACGAACTTCTGACGGATGGAGCATCCTCTAGGTATTTTTGCGGTAAGTCGGGGTACACGACAAAATGAAAAGTGCTCACACGATGTGGCTAAAACTTATAATAAAAAGCTCATTTCTATTCCGTCGTCATGTACCCTATTGTAGTAAAAATAATAGCCCTCCACCTAGGATAACATTAGGCGCTTGCGCAGTGTTGCCAGATTGTGGGAAATACCCATATTGTGGGAATTTCTTAGGTCCATTTTGGCTCTGTGGGGAAAAGGTATTTTTTTTCCAAAACGTTGATTTTGGGGGAATTTTCATGTCTGTGGGTGTTTATCCTAGGTATTTAATGGAAAGCTCAAAATTATCTATAGCTGTGTATTTTCGTGATTCTTGGGATTTTAGAAATAATATAAAGGAGGCGCCGCCTAAGACTTCAATCAAACCAATATTTAGAAATTGTAATTTCAATAATATTTAATTTTAAAAAAGTCATTTTCAAAATTTTTTAAAAATTATTGTATGGTTTCCGTTGGGTTTCGTTGGGGGTGTGCAAACCGACAAATGAGAGTATTTGAAAGATCGCAGGATGTATACAATTTTGATGATTTGATTAGAATGGTAAGTCAGAGTTTACTAAATTATGAAATAAAAACTATTACATAGGCTAAAATTTACAATTTTATTGCATTATTATTATACTGTTATGTTTTACTTAGCAAACCATCCATTGAAATTAACATTTTAAGGATGAAGTAACGTAGTTGGTAGTTTAGGAAAATTCATTTTCTTTCAGAGTTTAGCAAATTACTTATTTCAATTTATTACAAATGTGGCGAAAATTTATTATTATATTATTATTTTTTTGAAATAATGGGTTTGGTTTTTACAAATTTTCAGAACATTTGGTTTAAAACCGATATTTGAAAAGGAAATACGTGACTTATTTGGTGTTCGAGATACTATTTGGTATTCGAAATACTATTTGGTATTCGAAATACTGTTTGGTATACGAAATACTATTTGGTATTCGAAATACTATTTGGTATTCGAAATACTATTTGGTATCCGAAATACTATTTGGTATTCGAAATACTCTTTGGTATTCGAAATACTCTTTGGTATACGAAATACTATATGGTATTCGAAATACTGTTTGGTATACGAAATACTATTTGGCTTTCGAAATACTATTTGGTATTCGAAATACTAGTTGGTATTCGAAATACTATTTGGTATTCGAAATACTGTTTGGTATTCGAAATACTATTTGGTATTCGAAATACTATTTGGTATTTGAAATAATATTCGGTATTCAAAATTCTACTTGGTATTTGAAATAATATTCGGTATTCGATATGGCCCAATTTTTTCAATATTTGATCAAACTATTCGACGTTTTAAGTATTCGATCGATTTGAAAAAAATATTTAATATTTGATTCGATCCCTAAAAATTGGTATTTTCGCACCTCGAGTAGTTAATAATAAATTACTATAAAATAATAACTATAAAATAAATATCTCTAAAATAATAACTATGAAATAAATATCTCTAAAATAATATCTATAAAATAAATATCTCTATAATAATAACTATAAAATAATGTACTATAAAATAAATATCTCTAAAATAATAACTATAAAATAAATATATCTAAAATAATATCTTTAAAATAAATATCTCTATAATAATAACTATAAAATAATGTACTATAAAAATAACTAAAAAATAATAACTTTAAAATAAAATACCATAAAATAATATTTATAAAATAATAACTATAAAATAAATAACTATAAAATAATAACTATGAAATAATGAAAATTAATATTCTATAAATTAATTAAAATAAATTTAATGTAAAATAACTAAAATTCATATACTATAAAATAACTAAAATTCATATACTATAAAATAATTAAATTAAATAAACTAGAAAATAATTAAATTAAAAAAACTAGAAAATAATTAAAATAAATTACAATAAAATAAATAAATTAAACATATACTATAAAAATAGCGGAATTCTATGGCAATTTAAAAAGAAATCGCACTATGACGTCACTGGTTTTTCGTATAGGTTTCGTGCGTATTTTAAATTTTGGTCATAAGTATCGCTGCCTACCGAGCGAGTTTGCTCGTTTAAAATTATCTCTGCACAACAGCTGGAAGTTACAAATTAAATACGTAGTAATTGAAAAGTCGTCTGCTATTTCTTCACATAATTAGTTGACTGATATTAAGACAGATGGAGCCATAATTCCTAAACGCGAAGACTATAGCGGAGAGCTTCACACCAAACACGCAGCGTGGAATGTCAATGCAAAACAAATGAAGAACAGATAAATCAAGGTTTATAGTTTGTAAAGTTCACGGAATCGCATTGGATCCGCGAGCAATATTAAATAAAAACAAAAACTACACTTTCTCTAATAGATAAATAAACACATAGTATAAGAAAAGGAAAATTAACCATGAACTACAAAATATTTACAATATTTACAGGGTGTACATATTAAACATTAAAATTGGAAGTTTACGATACAGAAAAGAGGAGCCACCCTACCGACAAGCATAGCACAACGGGCTCGGGCTCACCCTGTGATGCCGCAATGGAGGTCGAACACACTAATTGGGCTATTTGATCAATAAATTGTGCGACGAAACATCGAGCTCGAGCTTGAGCCTTTAGTCGTTTTAAAACACAGTGAGACCGAGCTCCAGGCCACCTTTTTATTTGTAAGTAACTAATAACTATAGTGAGCCTGAGCCCGATATCTCACGAGGAGCCGGGTTCGATCCCAACTTGTGGCACTGGGTGAAAACTCGGAACAACTTCTTCCGCGTTTAGTTTGCAAGTTCTCTCCGCACTGGTTTAAAGGGTTTCCCCCGAGCTCTTCGGTTTCCCCTTCCATAAAAACATTTCCCTAAGAAATTCCCTCCGCTTCCCAAAGATCCAGGTAGCAAAATCTCGTTGATAAACCGTTTGTGAATCGTTGAAACTATGTTGAGAGATAAACGTTATGAAATGGTTGACGATGTCACCAAAATAGACGATTTATAAAACGGTTGATATTATGTCTTAATACTAACAGAAAGCCAAGAATGAACGATATGTGATTAACGTTAATTTGACGTATATATTAAACGAAAACCTAACTATTATATTGTGAAAAATTCACCAAGTATGAACGTTTTAGAACTGACGTCGATTAAGCGTTGGTATTAAACAATTATACCCAGGAATATACGCGTATTACGGAAAAAAGCCAATTATTTCCCTTGGAACAATACCTCTTACAAATTAATGCAAGCAATTACCACATGTAAAGTATTAGTGTCAATCTACCGTCATATTCAACACGAAAGTACAACGCTGCCATAACTCTCTCCACGTGCCAATTTAAAACAATTATACGTTGATTACGAGGGGCTGATCACTCCGCGTAATCGGTGTGCAGAGCCGTACCTTTGACTGTACTAATGGGATTACGCGTAATCTTTGAAGTGCCTGCCTTTGGCAGTGCTAATCTAAGTGTAATCCGGTGTACAGATTTTCTAAGAGTGGTTAGCCCCTCGGTTGATTACACAATAATGTCCTTTTTAGCATAAAACCTAGTGTCTATAGAAGAAGGCTTTTAAAAATATTACAATTTTTTAAGCGTTTTTCGTGTGTGGGGCCAAAGAATAAAGAAACTCGGTCTTTTGGCTAAAACCAAAGTGTAGTATCTTGTGTATAGCGGATATACCTAATTATTAAATTAATCCAATTAATTAAAGATGTTTTGCTGACCACAACCGTTGAAAACCACAGTCAGGGTACCATGAGATAGTATACCAAATGTGGTCGACAGCTCCAAGGGATAACAATACCTTTTTAAAATTATTATAGTACTAGATGGAAATTAATATGTTTATCTTATTTAACTAAAAATGGAATTATTCGATTAAGCTAAAAGTCATTTCCTTGTCGTAAAACGAATGTTTAAAAATATTAAAATAAAACTTAAGCAGTTTTTTTATTCTTTCTAATTTAATATCTATACCAGCTACGTAAAACACAATCTTTTTATTTTATAAAAGCGGTTCATAGGTGCTTGGATATTCCTATAACTTAAGAAATTTTAATACCAAAATTACTTATTTTCCTCCAAGACGGATATTCCAAAAACAACCCTTTAATTTCCTTAAGAATTCTTAATACCAAAATTACCTATTTTTCCCAAGACGGATATTCCCAAAACTTTCCTGTAATTTCCTTAAGAACTTTTCTCCCAAAAGCTCCTTCAAACCCCCTTGAAATTTCTTAAGATTTCTTAAGACTTTTTTTGTAAGGGAAGGTTAACGGTAATAGTAAGTGTAGGGAGCTGTTGGCTTGCAGGGCTTGCCACCACCCTCCTACGTGTTGCAACCCGGCCACCTGAATTAATGGCTTTAAAAGTCGCTCGATGACTTAGGCCTAAGGTGGTGTCTTGGGTATTAGCCTAGCTGATTATTATGTTGATTTGTAAATGTGTCGTGTCCGAGCCCGACCCAGAGACCACTCGTTGATTTGTAAATATAGTGAGCGTGAGCCTGAGACTACCCGTATGTTTATAACTACAGTGAGTCCTTTGTATATAGGTTTTCAATCTACTGAGCTCGAGACCTCACATCGGCGGGGAAATTTACTCCAAGATATAAAATCTGAGCGGCGAAATGAATCCGCGAACCTGGGAAACTCAACTGTATTTGGTCAACAGTATTATCTCCGGAGAAATGATGAATCTTGTATTAATCATTACCAAACTCAAGACCATGGTCAGTTGCAAACTTGCCACATATATGTTTGCGGCGATGACGTCGAAGAAGCCCCTGTGGGCCACAGTGAGGACGCCAACAAGAGTAGAGGGAAGATTCCGTTTGTTCAGCGCGGAGAGTAAAGGAGAACGACGCCCGTCATCGAAAGGGCAAGGGAATAAGATGTGGGACTCATTTTCCACCACAGTGAGTACAACACCGGAAATGAAGGCCTTTGTGGGGAGCCACCCCCAGCCGAGACGCGACAGAAGAGTGTCAGCATCAGCACGTCGCGGAAGTTGCAATTCAAAGATAACCCGAAATTTTGGAAGTAATGTAATCGGGGGATATCGAAAATCGATAACGGTGCGGCATCTGAAATCTGCTCACCTTCAATCTATAGGCTTACTGATTTGATAATATCTGAACCATAGATATAAATGTATATAAAGGTCTAGATAAATTTCGGGGCGTCTAAGCCTAACATAAAATACGGAATTGACACCTAGCAGACACCGAGGAAGACACGTGACCAAGAGCGCGAGCTCTCTTAGCATTTTAGTACTAAATGATTGACCTTACCGCAGGCCGTAGTCTTTAGACACCATCTGTTGGTGACTTTTAGTATAATTTTTAAGCATCAGACAATGGCTCTCGCGACGATAGCACGAGCTTTCTTACCGATTGATAGCGCCTGCAGAAATTACGCGTTTCTGCTAGCTGTCACCTCCGTATTCACTCACTTTGAAATATTTTATCTAGACCATTATATACGTTTCCGATATCTATGATCTGAACGTAAATGCTCATATTCTGATATTTGATTTATCAAATTTATTTTATCGATATAACGCAACTGTTATCTGAGAATTGATTTAAAGCAATACTTGACAGTAACTCTGAAAGTAATACTGTATAATAATCTAAAAACTGAGTGTAATTTGCACGTCAATTTGTTCAAAGTTTAATGACCTTTATTTTTTCATAGTGGACCAAGAATTCCTTAGAGGGACTCATGGCTTCAAAGAAGCGCTTATTTCTTCGGGAAGGCTTGGGCTGCGTTCAGCAACGCTCAACGGACACATCGTTGTGTAAACGTTGAGTCGCGTTTCTAACTGCGCAATTTTTCTCAATTCCGGTTTTGAAGTCATCGGCTTTAAGAGCAGGTTTTTTCGTTGCTCCACGGCAAATTATTTATTTGTCTTTAAACTTAATGGATTTATTGATTATATTTTCTTTAATGTATAAAAATGCAAAATAATTAGGAAAAAGCCAAGTAATGATGAAAATTTGCTATATTTATCGAAATTATTTGTATACGTGGGAATTTCGGTTAAGCCTTTGTACACATCAGGTAGCCCCAGGTTAGCGGCTCTTCTTCAAATTGGTTAAAGGCCGAAAAAACGTACATTAAAATTCTACGTCTCGTTGAGCAATGGTCTCAACGGAAATAAATTTTTCAGAGAACAGTTTCTTATCCGTTGAGTCTTACTGAACGCCGTCTTGGATCAAGGTAAATTTCGGTTAAATAACATAGACCAAGAAAATACTATTTATTTTTATGGAGGACGACTATATTGAGACGATCAGTGTTGATCATGGTGAATATGTATCTCGGCACGAGAGGGGGAAAGGTCAAACGTCACCGGAGTGTGCTTCAATCGCGTCGGAAGTCGTCAGTTTGAGGGAACCAATCAGATACCAGGCAAATTGGATTTTTTAGAACAAGGAAAATGTTTCTGGTATATGGTGAATTACGAGTTTCTTACACTAGTGGACACTAACTTATTTGGTTTCCATCCTTATGGTTTGCGGATAATTTTAGAGTCATAACTAATTCTTGGTTTTCGTGTTCAAATTATTTAAATTTGAATACTTCGGATTGTTTAACCTCTTAAGTAATGCAGGACATTAATTGACGCACCCTTCATAGCATGGCGCAGCAGTGTAAGTAGTGAAATTGGCCTATTTTTCTAGGTTTTAATTCCATATTTTAAAATATATTTCTTATTGATGGATAAATAATCCATAATAAATTGTTCCGTGTAAAGTTCGGATTTATGTTTTCGCAATGGACATAACAGAAATCATTACAGACCACGCAAAAAATTGTCGCTTTATTTTAAATCGTTAAGCCTTGCCGAGTGTCTCGGAAATAGGATTTTTTTATTCAATTTGAATGCTATATATTTACACTATTTTCATGTTATTGTCGACGTTGTACAATAGATACCGCACGGCTAGTTAATTTTTATTTATATTTACGCTTTCTTCGGCAGATGACGCTTCAAACCCAACAATTTGCATGACGATCTGGGTTAGCCTGACGTAACGGGTAGTGGGTCTACGCGACGTAGCGGTGGGCATTGGCTCATTTTCAATGAAGCTATAGCTCATACTTAATGGGTTCTTACATAATATAAACATGCCCCTTCGTAACCTCCCACTAGTTTAACAAACGGCGCCTTTGAAGTAACATAAGTGATTTTTAAGCCTATCACAGATGAAAAGTATGAATCATAAAGTACATTTTTATATTTATCAGCGGTGTATTGTTCGGCTTTTTCACGGGATTTCAGCGTCCAATGAAAACTGCCCCGAGACTGCATACTTCTCTACTACCATATATAATACACTTCTGATAATACGTAAGTTATTAAAAAATAACAATTTATTATATAAAAATAAACTTGAATACTTCTCGCAACGGTATTGTTTTCTTCTGATAATACCTAAGTTATTTTTAATATAATTGCTCTAAAGGTACTCTGACCCTTTTAAAAAAAATTACTCATTCTACAGGTATTTTATAGTTTATTTATAGAAACCACTTACATAATTATTTTCGTTTATATTGTTTATAGAAACCACCTACAAAAATTATTTTCGTTTATATTGTTTATAGAAACCACTTACAAAAATTATTTTCGTTTATATTGTTTATAGAAACCACTTGCGAAAATTATTTTCGTTTATATTGTTTATGGAACCCACTTACAAAAATTATTTTCGTTTATATTGTTTATAGAAACCACTTACAAAAATTATTTTCGTTTATATTGTTTATAGAAACCACTTACAAAAATTATTTTCGTTTATATTGTTTATAGAAACCACTTACAAAAATTATTTTCGTTTATATTGTTTATAGAAACCACTTACAAAAATTATTTTCGTTTATATTGTTCAAAGATACCACTTACAAAAATTATTTTCGTTTATATAAAAATAAAATGTTTGTATGACTATTTCGAAAAAACTAAACTTAGAATGTATTTTTTTGTGTAACAACCTAATCAAGGTTATTTGAAATAAATCGTACATTAAAATGTCAACACAATAGTCACCGTCTACGCGGAATCCCCATACGTTTTATTGCAGAGATTAATCTCCCTTTTATTACATAATGAGTCTAAGAATATGGGCGAAAGCACGAAAGCCGCAAATTAGATTCGTTAACGACTCGGCTAAGAAACTCCCTCCCACAAATTAAGTGTGAACCGCCAATTTAGAAGTTGAGCACATCAGCGCATGCATCACTTTCCTCCAATTATTTCATCACGCGTTCCATAAGTCCATTATTAAGCTTCGTAAGTGCGTCAGTTAGTTGAGAAAAATTTAATGATATTAATAGTATCAAAAGTGACATAATTACCAAACATGTGACAATCCCTGTACTTTCGTATGCTAAAGGTTTAATGACTGCTCGACTCGAGATCGACCACATTAAAGACTATTTATTGTCGCCTTTCTGGATCTATTTTTAGTCTATGGTATTATATCGTAGGTAGATGGCGATAGCATCTCCACAGAACGACGAAAAATCCAAAAATACACTAACTTTGACCACTGCTACTTAGTTACTCCGTTCCTCACTACGAGGCGTTGGTTTTAACTTCCTTTCCTCCTTAAAGCATACTTTCCCTTCTCCCCTCCCAACTTGTATTTCGCACACTTTTGGTAGTATAAAAAATATTTCTTGCGAGAAGAGTAGAGACTTTGTTTCCCGCCCAAAGTTGGGCGATGCCATAACCTCTCACTATATCCGCCATTGTCGCTCACTATATCCGCCATTGTCACTCACTATATCCGCCATTGTCACTCACTATATCCGCCATTGTCACTCACTATATCCGCCATTGTCGCTCACTATATCCGCCATTGTAGCTCACTATATCCGCTATTGTTGCTCACTTTATCCGCCATTGTCACTCACTATATCCGCCATTGTCGCTCACTATATCCGCCATTGTCACTCACTATATCCGCCATTGTCGCTCACTATATCCGCCATTGTAGCTCACTATATCCGCTATTGTCGCTCACTATATCCGCCATTGTCACTCACTATATTTGCCATTGTCGCTCACTATATTCGCCATGGTTGCTCACTATATCCGCAATTGCCCTCACTATATTTGCCATTTTCGCTCACTTTATTCGCCATAGTCACTCACTATATCCGCCATTGTCACTCACTATATCCGCCATTGTCACTCACTATATCCGCCATTGTCGCTCACTATATCCGCCATTGTCACTCACTATATCCGCCATTGTCACTCACTATATCCGCCATTGTCACTCACTATATCTGCCATTGTCGCTCACTATATCTGCCATTGTCACTCACTATATCCGCCATTGTCACTCACTATATCTGCCATTGTCGCTCACTATATCCGCCATTGTAGCTCACTATATCCGCTATTGTCGCTCACTATATCCGCCATTGTCACTCACTATATTTGCCATTGTCGCTCACTATATTCGCCATGGTTGCTCACTATATCCGCAATTGCCCTCACTATATCCGCCATGGTTGCTCACTTTATCCGCCATTGTCGCTCACTATATCCGCCATTGTCACTCACTATATTTGCCATTTTCGCTCACTATATCCGCCATTGTCGCTCACTATATTCGCCATTGTCACTCACTATATCCGCCATTGTCACTCACTATATCCGCCATTGTCACTCACTATATCTGCCATTGTCGCTCACTATATCCGCCATTGTAGCTCACTATATCCGCTATTGTCGCTCACTATATCCGCCATTGTCACTCACTATATTTGCCATTTTCGCTCACTATATCCGCCATTGTCGCTCACTATATCCGCCATTGTCACTCACTATATCCGCCATTGTCACTCACTATATCCGCCATTGTCACTCACTATATCTGCCATTGTCGCTCACTATATCCGCCATTGTAGCTCACTATATCCGCTATTGTCGCTCACTATATCCGCCATTGTCACTCACTATATCCGCCATTGTCACTCACTATATCCGCCATTGTCACTCACTATATCTGCCATTGTCGCTCACTATATCCGCCATTGTAGCTCACTATATCCGCTATTGTCGCTCACTATATCCGCCATTGTCACTCACTATATTTGCCATTGTCGCTCACTATATTCGCCATGGTTGCTCACTATATCCGCAATTGCCCTCACTATATTTGCCATTTTCGCTCACTTTATTCGCCATAGTCACTCACTATATCCGCAATTGCCCTCACTATATTTGCCATTTTCGCTCACTTTATTCGCCATAGTCACTCACTATATCCGCCATTGTCACTCACTATATCCGCCATTGTCACTCACTATATCTGCCATTGTCGCTCACTATATCCGCCATTGTAGCTCACTATATCCGCTATTGTCGCTCACTATATCCGCCATTGTCACTCACTATATTTGCCATTTTCGCTCACTATATCCGCCATTGTCGCTCACTATATCCGCCATTGTCACTCACTATATCCGCCATTGTCACTCACTATATCCGCCATTGTCACTCACTATATCTGCCATTGTCGCTCACTATATCCGCCATTGTAGCTCACTATATCCGCTATTGTCGCTCACTATATCCGCCATTGTCACTCACTATATCCGCCATTGTCACTCACTATATCCGCCATTGTCACTCACTATATCTGCCATTGTCGCTCACTATATCCGCCATTGTAGCTCACTATATCCGCTATTGTCGCTCACTATATCCGCCATTGTCACTCACTATATTTGCCATTGTCGCTCACTATATTCGCCATGGTTGCTCACTATATCCGCAATTGCCCTCACTATATTTGCCATTTTCGCTCACTTTATTCGCCATAGTCACTCACTATATCCGCCATTGTCACTCACTATATCCGCCATTGTCACTCACTATATCCGCCATTGTCGCTCACTATATCCGCCATTGTCACTCACTATATCCGCCATTGTCACTCACTATATCCGCCATTGTCACTCACTATATCTGCCATTGTCGCTCACTATATCCGCCATTGTAGCTCACTATATCCGCTATTGTCGCTCACTATATCCGCCATTGTCACTCACTATATTTGCCATTGTCGCTCACTATATTCGCCATGGTTGCTCACTATATCCGCAATTGCCCTCACTATATCCGCCATGGTTGCTCACTTTATCCGCCATTGTCACTCACTATATTTGCCATTTTCGCTCACTATATCCGCCATTGTCACTCACTATATTCGCCATGGTTGCTCACTATATCAGGTCATGGTCGCTCACTATACCCACCATTCTCGCTCACTATATCCGCCATGGTCGCTCACCTAGCAGCGATATTAGGTAGCTATTTTGAAAAAAATATTGGCCTTCTGGCTGTTGATTTAGAAAATAATAAAATAAATGATACTTTTCTTACTACACAACTTAGATAACAGTGTTACCGATTATGGTTTGTACAAAATTGTTCTAAAATAATGGATGAGGGAAAATAAGATTTATAAGTAAATTATACTTTATATTTATATCAAGTATTAATAATTTACATTTTACGTCGTCGATGTAGTGACTCATGCGGTAAAATTTTAGTCGTGAAATTCATGCCTATTGTGAAACTGCCTCGAACCGGAGAAGGTACATCTTTCACTTTTACGCCATCGATAAATAGATTTCTTTTACACATGGTTTCCAAAATATATACAGATTCAAAATCTCAGACATTTTCCTGTTTCTATGACTCCTTCTAGAGTTTTCCTGAACTTTTCCCTGTGTTCCTTTCCCTTTTAGTGACTTTCCCTGTTTCCTTCACTCTTTTAAGAGATTTTCCTTGACTTTTCACTCTTTCCCTTGACCCCATTTATATAATTAATACATTTTCTTGAAATTGTTCTAGTAATAACTTTTTATGGCAATGTTTAAAAAACACACAGAACTTAAAAGGAACTAAATCCTAATAACAAAATTTACTGTGGAACCATTGTCAAATTGACTGATTTTTTTACAAATTATTTGAATTATCTGAATTTTTATTAAGTTTATTGTATTGAGTGACATTTTGCAAATTCTTTGAATTGACTTTTTTATATATATTCAATTTTATTCAATTCCCTCAATTTTGAAAAAAATATTTAATTCCCTGAATTTTTAAAAATTATATTCAAATCCCTGAATTTTTAAAAATTCAATTCAATTCCCTGAATTTTTTAAAATTATATTCAATTCCCATAATTTTTAAAAATTAGATTCAGTTCCCAGACTTTTGAAAAAATAAATTAAATTCCCAGAATTTTAAAAATTATAATCAATTCCCTGAATTTTGAAAAATATATTCAATTCCCTGACTTTTGAAAAATATATTCAATTCCCTGACTTTTGAAAAATTCAATTCAATTCCCTGAATTTTGAAAAACTATATTCAATTCAATAAATTTTGAAAAATAAATTAAATTCCCTGAATTTTGAGAAATTATATTCAATTGCCTGACTTTTAAAAAAATATAATTTATTCCCAGAATTTTTCACAAATTGTAAAAATTCCGACTTTTCATAACTTTTATCGTAGTCGCTGCCTTTTTACAAGTTATTAAAAATCCCCGACTATTATTATTCTTATATGATAAACTATTTAAGTGTAGTGATGAACTTCTGCGCGTACTTAGCAGGCTTTGACCGTACTGTTGACTCTTGACTCTCGCTGGTGTACGCGTTCGGAAAACGAGGCAATCATCTCTCAAGGTTAGCGCCAATTGGCCACGCATTCACTCGAAACGACTATTTTTTTCTCTTTGTTTTTCGAACCTTTGTAATTTATTCCTTTTCCCGCGCAGAGTCAGCGCGGATTATCGTTAAAATTGCGTCCAAGGCAATTTAAAGCACCCTCTCATTATAGACTTCGGTGACGTTTCGTCAAGTGAACTTGCCAGTGATATCGACTAATAAGGAAGTTTGCGTCTGAAACTTCAGCATGGCGTTAATTGCTTAACCTCGTTCGCGGAAGGGAGCGAGTCTTATTTTAAGTTGAATAAAAATTGTAATTAAAAATATTTTTAATTAAAAAAAGCGCCCAAATTGTAAGCGTTTGTTTCCTGGACATTCTTTGGATAAAATGAATTAAATTGTTGAGCTTAAATAATTCCATTTTATGTTCATTGAAGAATGTTCATTGTTTATTTTCAATTGTAGCGATCGAGAATTTGGTCAATGACGACATTTTGAAAAAACAATTCTAACGGAAAACCACATACTTGAAAAACGAAGGTGAGTCAATGACCATGCCCAGTTATTCAATTTTAGAGTATTCCTTGATTTCGGTGGTTGGTATTAAGTATTGCAGAAATACCACTTTCTGTAAAATTACTTTTACCCCGTATAAATTAAGGTATTTTTGTAAATAATGGTAATGAAATCAAGACACTATGAGCGCAATATCGAAGTCAATAAATATGGATTTCGTTTTGTAAATATTTGTTGTTGATATTACCATTCGCAAGCAATGCGATTTTGATAGTTGAAATACCATTGTTTTAATAATATTCAGCTAGCCTAATACCCAAGGCACCACCTTTGGCCCAAGTCGTCTAGCGACTTATTATACAAATTTGGTAAATAATGGTAAATATTGGTGAATCTTAAATCATATTATGTGAAATAAAGACACATGTGGCCACGAATATTAAGTCCATAAATGTTGATTTCATTTTTAAATGGTTGTTGTTGATACTACCACCGTTATGTAATGGTAATTTGGTAAACACTGGTAAATGGAACTAAAGACACTCTGGGATCAAGTCAATAAATGTTTATTTAAATTAAATTTGTTATTTAATTTCTTGTTTTGAATATTACTCATCTTTCTGGTGAATAATAGGATTTTACACCTTTATTGACTACAAAAAAATAGCCAAAAGAAAATAATAACAAAATGATTAATTTATAAATAATAATATAAAATTTGATAGAGACAATCATTTTTAAATTTAAATATAAAAAAATGTTGATTAAAAAAGGTCTTGTTAAATTAACAACGCTTTTTTACAATTTGTAGGCCAACCTCTTTTCCTTTTTTCACCTTTTGGAACGGCCTTTGATCCACAAGGTATGACATAGACTAATGGATTTATATACCCCCGTACCGTAGATAAATACATACCGGCGAAAATCAGTTTTCCAATTATTGCCAAGCCCATGACATGTTTACAAATATATGTTTAAAAAAAATTGAGCTCGTACAAGTGCTATCTCGCCAGTAAACATTGTTCATTGTTTTGATGTTTCACAAATGTGTCGATGGTTCTAAAATTATCGTTATAAATAATTTGCGTTTCGTAAATTAGTAGTAATCTTTAACCGTTTTCATTTTTTAATTAGTCGTTTTAATCTTAATTTCTTGGGCACATTCTACTTTTTTTGGCGAAACTAATCTCATTTCGTTTTAATTGTTTTTTTCTGAACAATTTTATTTTAATTTTAATGTATTTGATCATCCAATTTTAAATTAAACAGTTAAAGGTTTACGGAAGTAAAACTTGATCTTCTTTCACGATCAATCAACATTGTAGTTTCATATCAAATTTACTCACACTTTTTTAAAATATAATAATATTTTTGGCATAAATTAACACCATAAATACTTCTAAAGATTTCCAAAAAAAATGTTGTTTTTGCTTGTTGTTTGACGAATATCGTTTTCCATTACGTCACTAAGAAATAATGTCTGCAATCAAAGAATATATTTATATCGAACATGTACATATTATTTTTTGTTACAATAAATAATTGTTTTTTATTTAAATCCTTTAAAGTACATTTTAAATGTTTTAGATAAAAAATGTAAATTAACATCAATAAGTATGACAATTATTAAAAATTGTCATATAACTAATTTTAAAATTAAAACGCTATTAAGGTTTAATTCTGCACAGAAACCCCTAGCGTCAAAATATGGCCAAGGATGATAATTTACTGCTCAGTTTGGTTGCTTATCGACGTCGGAACTGGCTCAGAAAATTAGTATTAAATTATTAAGTTACTTTTAGTACCACTAAGCAGGGCCGTGCAGAGGTATCTTGAGGCCCGGGGCAAACTTACTCGCGGGCCCCTTCGATTTGCCCCCCCCCCCTCTGCACGGCGCTGCCACTAAGAATCGTTAAATTTATTAATTTATTTATATTTTAATTCTAACTCTAATCTAACATGACTTCAGATGGACTTTATATTTTCCTGGCCAACAAATACTGTTTTCGCAGACGTACATTTTCCGGAATCTATGTTCCCAGAAGAAATCAATTAAAGACGGGAAAATTAATGATTATCCAGTCATTGTGAATCTCGCAACATTTCTCAAGGCGCAGACGGACTCGCGATTCAATGAATTAGTTTCGCCCGACGTGTCAATGTCGATTTGAGTAAATAATCTCATCAATTAGTCGAACCTTATTTAGACAGAATTGTCAAATTACAGGCAAGCGAGAAATATCGAAAAAGGAAATTTGATCGGTTTATTTATTATACGTCAAATAGAAAGTTTGCACCCGATAATCTTCCAACTACTTACGAAATAAAAGATACTTGTCAGCACTATCGAAAGCTTTTTCCCTCCTCCGTTAGATAAGGTGATCGCTCTGAGGCATAAGTAACGTAACACTTATAAGTATGACACTTTCTTTTCTCCCGACGCTAATTTTTTGAAATGATGGGATGTTTCGTTAGTGACCAATAAATCATTGCAAGATTAAGGACTAGCCACTCTCCACGATTTGGAATTGTTAAGTGAAGTGACGGAAATTTCCGTTGAGCAGTGCCGTATTAAGGACTAGGATAACTAGGCACTGGCCTATGGGCCCCCACCAAAAGAAGGTGACGACCATTGATGAAATCAATGGATATTTCCCTAATTCTGTTTAAAATAAAAACTATCAGGCTTCTTGCTTAATTATTTGAAAAATCAGTATTATCGTGACATAAGCTCAGCCACGGGACACGCGAGCTTTGTGTTTTTACGCTTTCCTTACACAGGCCCCACCAAAATAATAATAATAATAATAATAATAATAATAATCAGCTAGGCTAATACCCTTGGAACCACCTGAGGTCTAAGTCATCAAGCGACTTTTAAAGCCATCAATTCAGGTGACCGGTTTACTATGCGTAGGAGGGTGGTGGTATGCCCTTCTTGCCACGTGAGCCAACAGATCCCTACTCTAACTATTACCTTAAACCTCGACAAGTTTTTTTAAGGAAGGGGGAAACCGAAGAGCTCGAGGGAAAACCTCTTAAACCAGAGGGGAGAGAATCTGCCTAGGGCTTCACATTCAGTAAATCCGGTACTGCCATTGACAGCCTATAGTCCTAGTCGATACAACGTGCAACGCCACAAAATATTAATTTACTTCCTTCACATTTGGGTGGGAAAACCCAATTTGGCCATTTTCGGTGAATTTCACACAAAATAATTTGAATCTGACTACACGGCTCTCTTTTTTGCCTGGCAGTTCTGTTTCTCGATACCCAATACTTTCCTAAACTTATCGGCGGATATTTCCACCGTTATTTTGAATAATTGATTAAGACTATTTGATGGATCATCCAACGATTATTTAATATTGGAAGGCTTTCAACCGTTAAAATGACGTCTACTTTGTCAAAATAATGATGAATTATTAAGTCGTAAAGCAAAATTGTCTATTCTGAAAGTACATATTTTCGAATTTGAGATCTAAACGAATTTATCGCCATCAAACTTAACGATTGTCTATGAACCGAACTTGTTCAGTATCATAAATATCAAATAGTCATTTTATAAGAAAATTTATTTGCAATGTAAAATTGTAATCATATGACAATCATTTTTATGGACTTTTAATAATAAAGAGTTTAACAAAATAAAATTCCTCTTTCTGTAATATGTTAATTTTAAATTAAACGATTATTAAAAATCAAAAATTAGTTAGTCTTATTCTTACCTTATATTTTAATTTTCAAAATTTGAAACAAGATAGTATATAAATGTAAATTCATTTAAATGCAATTTTATTTAAAAAATAATTAGTACTTATTACTAAATATTGATGGTTCTAGGGTAGCTATTTGTACAACAGAGTCTGTCAGCAGAGCATAAGGGTCCCCAATTGGTAGTACGAACGAAATTACGTGTGTTTTAACCCGTCTAGAACCAAAGACTAAAAATTCGACAGAAAACGTTTAATTTTCCTATATAAATTAACATCCTAAATGAGGACCCCTTTAGCAAGTCATAATACCAATAAGTATGAAAATTACCAAAAGCAGCGACATAAGACCCAAAAGTGTGTCTCACCATCGACTTCACAGTCAACTAAATATCTTGTACGTCTATGGGTTGATTTGTCATGGCACCAAATTATCTCTTTCTTTCTTTCACGCGTAGATGTATATTCTAAAACCCCACACTTGGTGGCGCTGGAGTAAGAAAAAGTTTAAATTCGGTTGAGGTATTCTTTACTCACTCTCCTAAACTCTCTTTCTATTTCACGACAAGCTCTCAGTGAAAAATATACATTTTTGAATCTTATGTCTCTTTTGCAATTACTAAAAATAATAAATAAATACATTTCGGAGTTATTGCGCAATCTAGGATTAGTTCAGAACAGCGACCCCTAGTGCCAGTGTGGAATATTAGCATTAAAACCATAAGAAATATCATAATAATGGTTCTTTTTATAACATCGGGGGGGGGGCAAGAAAAAGGGGGCAAGAACGACGCCATTGGGGCGTTTACCATAAAATTTAGAAAGCCTGGCGAAATTTGACGAAATTCTTAAGAACTTTCTAAGCGGGTATTTTTATTTTTCTTTCGCTGCAGACGTTCTCTGTATGGTGTATGATAATTTAAGGTAAATAATGAAGTTAAATCTTTTAGTTTAACTTTTTGAACATTATTTTAAGTGGTAAAATTCTAATTAATAGTCGACTAACTTTCTTTTAAATAATATTTTGGCTATCAGATACGACGGGAAGCTCTCCAGCTCGAGCCACTAGAGGCTGCTAACACGTGTTTCTCTAGGCCAAAACAATTTCCACCACTCCCCTAGAAAATGACGTTTTCGTGACGTAGCTGGACCCATCTCGAACAAGTTGGCAAGCGTAAATATTTTATAAAACTAACTATTTTTATTATGTTACTTGCCAGGGTAACATTGATATAGCGTGTATGTTATTCGCTTGAAACATGCACCTTCGAAAGTTTCAGTTGCCTTTTTCAAAATACATTGAGGACATTATTATTATATTCTAAAACTGTTATGATGCTACTGATATAACAAAATTAAGAACGTCAAAAATATCGACATAAAATACAGTGAAATTGGTCTATATATTCCATCCCCACCTATTAAATATCTGAGACAGATGGAAACTTAAATTTTTGGCCGGGTTACGATAGATCTTATTAGTTTCAAAAAATTATTCAAATCAGGGACCTTTTACTATGTCTACAACTCTGACAAACACTTATCCTATTGAGGAAAACTTTCGTTGACTTATATACTTCTGATAACAAGCGCAATCTATCTCGGAAATGACACGGTCACTTTCCATTTTCGTCAAAGCACGCAGTCACGGAATGCAAACACAGCCTCAATCGCTTCTTAATTCTTCTAAATCAAATATTTCCTCAATCGAATTCTAGTCGGATAATCAACAATGACGCATCGCGACGTCACCCGAGAGGCCCCTGTTTCATTGGAGAACGAGCTGACGACTCAACAACAGAGATTGTTCAAGCTCTGAGCCATCCGCGCAGTGTTACCAGTTGGGCGGGAAAACCACCCGATTGGGCTTCATAATAAAACGTTAATCGTTTTTTTAGATTACAGAAATTAGTTACCGTGATAGTGTTATCTTACTATCTTTTTATTTATCAATAGAAAATTAAACTATTTTTAAAAATCGAAATATTTTATTATTTTCGAAAATATTTCTTATTATCATATAGTAAAAATTATTCATTAGCATTATTTATACATATTATTTAAAGTTTCAATCATGCGTTTATTATTTCTAATTATAAAAATTTGTTTATTTTTATAATCATAGTAATAAATGTTTATTTTTATAATTATAATAATTTAAATTAGTTTCTAATTATAAATATGTTTATTTTTCGAATTATAAAGATATATTTATTATAACTAATTATAAATATTTATTTTTTTTAATTATAAAGAAATATTTATTATTACTAATTATAAATATGTTTATTTTTTGAATTATAAAGAAATATTTATTATAACTAATTATAAATATGTTTATTTTCCGAAATATAAAAATGTTTATTATTACTAATTATAAATATATTTTTATTATTACTAATTATAAATATATGTTTATTATTACTAATTATAAATATATTTTTATTATTACTAATTATAAATATATGTTTATTATTACTAATTATAAATATATGTTTATTTTCGAATTAGTTTTTTAATTATAAATAAATATTTATTTCTATTTATAAATATGTTTATTATTTCTAAAAGTAATCATTTATATATTTATATATTTATTGTTTCTAATTGTAATCATTTATATATTTATATATTTATTGTTTCTAATTGTAATCATTTATATATTTTTATATTTATTATTTCTAATTATAAGCATTTATATATTTTTATATTATTTATTTATATTAATTTAATTTAATTTAATTTTAATTTATTTAATTTAAATTTTATTAATAGCATAGCATATTATATCCATAAATATGTATCATAATATGTAAAAAAAATTTAAAATACTGTACAATAGTAAAAAGTGCATTTAAATTTATTTTTATTGTGCATTATTTTTATATAATAACAACAATTTCTTGGTGATAATTTGTAACATAATTATTATATCTTTATGTTAATGGTTATTAAATTATCGAACTATTTGGGCTATAAATTGTAACAAAATTATAATATTTTTATATTATTTATAATATAATAATAAAACTATTTAGCTATTTTTAAAAATACAATTTTTAAACGGCTGGCGATGCTTTCGGCTATTTGATGTCCATTTGGGCTGGAAGTCACTTCCGCCTGGCAGCCCTGTTAGCGCCATTGATAACGGTCCCAATGAGAAATAGAGAACTCGTTTTTTTATTCCACGAAAAGAGTTTTCGCGTCGACAATGACCCCCCCCCCCTCCGTTTTTTGTAAATTATATTTAACCGAGTGCTTCTCGCTCTCCCGAAGCACAAGCTCTGACAGCGAACAAGCGAGCGGTCGACTGCTCATTCTCCTTCCCCGTAATTTTTATCGTTGTTATTTCTTCTCAAATTAAAATGTCAGTGGGCAAAATTAGTCACATTTTGATCTTCAGCCTGGTCATTTTCTGTTTGACCGCCGTGCTAGTGTCCGCCGATGACGACGAAGGAAGTTGGTGGTCCAAATTCAAGACGCAGGTAAGACCAGTTTTTCTTCTCTTTTAAAAGCTATTATTATTTCAAGAAAACTTGTTAAGCTTCCGTATTATTTAACCCACTTACCGGCCCCAGAGTATTTTTAGCCCGAACTTTTATGGGACACTTATAAGTACGGTTTTTTTTTAAATTTTATATTAATTATATGTTGAAAGTTAATTAATAATATGAATGAAATTTGTGGAGTTCTAACTTTAAATATGGTTTTACATAATTGATGAACATTTTTTAATAAATCTTTGAAACCAGTTAAATTTATGAAATAAATAATCCAAAATTCGAAATGGTTTTAAGTTAACGCAAATATTGTTAATGTTGTTTTGGACGTCGCAGTTTGTAAATATGCCGTAAAGAGTTAATTTTATAAAATATTATTTTAAGGTAAACTGTTTGATAATGAACGAAACTGATGCGTAAACGTTCCTTTTTAAAAGTAACGTAGCGTTGTTGATTTAATAAAATTTAAAAATGTTTTTATTTAAAGATTTTATAATTTTATGATTGGTATTAAGATTTAGTTCTTTTATTTGTTTAAAACTCCCCTTGGGAGGGGGGGGGGGAGGGGAAAGAATTCCCAAAAGTAATAAGACTTAAAGATCTTTTTTGACCCCAACAATTTGTACTACGCTACACTTAATATAATACATAGACCGACCTTTTTAGTGAAAACGCATAATGGTTGTATTGTAGTGTGAAATAGTGATTCACCTCGCTAGAAAAACGATACAGCAGTACACAAGAACACGATTCAATGAAAATTGCTATGACATTGAAATATTTGTCACCGGCCGCTGCTCATTGAAGCGAACAGTACAACCTAAAGTGTTTCCCAATTTAACTGCCTAGTCACTAGCGGCCCGTTTTAAAATTAAACAAGATTGTGTAATTAAAATATCTTAATCTGAAAAATACTAAACGGTCTGGGTAGCCAAGTTCACACTCGCATCCTAGTGAAACTAAGCGGTAGTCTCTGTTGATGTGCCTTCTATTTTACTGTTAACTGAGAGATATATCTTCACTGACCACACATTTTTCGGGGGCCTTCGGACTTGGTTCAATAGCCCTGTTGAAAGGTTCATTAAAGTTTTATATTTTGAAGAGAGTAGCAACTAAGAAAATTCTTCTGCTAATTCAAATGTCAAATTCATCGGTTCACCGTAACTATAGAAAGTTCAAATTATCCCTTAGACTCGTAATTCTACCACTAGAGGGCCTTATAGCTTTGGTTATGTAGTCTTTTCTACGTCACCCGACTATCAGTTATTTCAACTGACACTTATAATTAGTAAATATAAACTTTATGACAAAGGCTACTAGCCACTTAATCTTAAGTAAAGTTTTGAATATTAGGTTCAAAGTTTCTTGAACGATAATTATTCGTCGAAAACATTAGCACTCCCAAATCAAAGCTTAACGATCTTGCTGCGATTTCTTTTTATCAACCGCTCTTGACCCAATGAACTCGAGGGAAGAATTTCTGGTAATGTAGAACTCCAGAGATCATTTTATTCTAGTGATTTATAATTTATAATTATTTTATATCTTAAATTTCATCTCAATTTATTCAACCGTAGTAAACAAAATATTTTTCAAATTTATCTTATATAGATAGTTTATCTATCCGGGTTAGCCTTGTAAGTTGTTCAACTTGGGATAATATTTTTAGATTGAAAATGCTTATTATCAAAAGTTCATAATAAATATTCCGTATTTGTGAGCTATTTGTAAAGTGAAGACACTCTACACGGAAATTATATTAAGTAGCTGAAACTCCGTATAGAACGTAATTATAAAACTTCCGTTAGAAATTTCAACGTTTATAGATTGTGATTTAAGAAGGTGCGGTCACTTAATTAAAATGGTCGATTTAGTTCAGATCTAATTATTATAAGACAAGAAAAATAAGTTATATAAGAAATTCCGGTTCCTTTACGACCCAATATTAAGATAAATTTAAATTAAAACTTATAAAGCATTCTTTCTTATTTGGCCTGACTGAGTACTCCATCAGTCTAGTAACGGGAATTTTAAAATTCTAAATCTCAAGATAATTTCCAAAATGTTGCTTTTACCAATTGTTAGTACTAACCAGTTCTTTTTAAGCCAAATCAACATTTTCACGTTTTGGCTAATGCTATCGCAGAATCCTTCCATAAAATAGTGATTGTGTTTTTTTCTACGTGACTATCTGCTATTAATAAATTGTTTCTGTAGAAAAACAGGATTTTCCGTTTTTAATAATTGAGTTTTTTTGCTATTTCTCCGTTTCCGAACATGTGTTAAATTTTACCATTTATGCATCTTGATGTTAAACCATAGTTTAAGGAAACCGAATTGCCGCTAAGAGGCGCTATCGTACTACTTATTACAACTCATTATTTCATTGCTACTTTAAAAATCTCTTGAAGCACGCACATCTGTAACGGAATATTTCTCTCCCCCCCCCACCCTATTTAAGCACAGGGAAATGGGACCGTAGGATTTAGTCGTTCTTCTAAGTAGCAGTTACTAATAGAAAACAACTTTTGTAGGCGAAGAAATTTGGTGAAAAAGCCAAAGACGGATTCGAAGACATGGGCAAGGACATCAAGTCTGGGCTGAAAACGGCCGGTGACAAACTATCCGACGTCGGCAAGAGCGTCTCCGAAGGTGCCCAGAAGGGCTTCGAGAAGGCCAAAGAGGGCAGCAAGGACGCTTACGAAAAGGTCAAAGAGGTCGTTCAAGGTTAAACGGCGAAACGACAACTCCCGAGCCCCAACCGTTTCGTGTATAAATAAGAACTAAGCCAATCTTCGACACGTGGTTTTTAATGATTTTATCCGAACATTTTGGTAACTGTCACTTGTACCGTTTGTTTCCACTTTTGTATTTTGTCGAAAATACGTCCGAAACTTGTCATTTTTATAATCGGAAATAAATATTTTCTGAAGTTATCTCTCGTTTGTGAGTACTTGTTATCTTTGGCGTTTCCGGTGTCCTCCAGTTTGCGTTAAATCATCTCCTTTTTTTATTTGAATTTCTTTTAGGGTCTAATTTATATTTCCGTTTTCCGAAGATAAAAAGGCCGTGCAATATTCGCTGTTTACCCGATTTCTTCACAATAAAGATTACGCAGTAAATGTTCTATTTGTACTTCAAATTGTCTTAAAATACGGTCACTTGTGCTGAATGTATTTAAAAAAAGTAACTACTGTCACTATAGTATTTTCTTTAAAATAGGTCGATAAAATTGCAGTTAAATAGGTCTTCTTCAGCTACATCCCAAATACGTGAAATTTTTACAATGCCTATAAGCTTAAACAGATCTACTTTTAGTGTTTATAATCTAATGTTTTTCCACATATCGTCATATTACGCGGTTATCTTGGTTAACCGTTTGATTACATCACACCCTTATGACCAAAATGAGAATTTTACTAAACTGGAAAAGAAGGCTGCTAAACACGATTGCATTTTGATTTCTACAATTTAAAACTTGGTTCTAAGAGATACTATCGTCTGCACGAAGTTTGCCATCTACCGGTGGCGATGCGTAATAAATGACGGAATATCTAAAGTAACCAACGTACCATGTTCCGAATAATTTCACAAATGATATTAGTATAAGTAAAAATAATGATTAACTTCGTTAAATTTGCATATTTAAAAAGATCAATGTTTATTTACAATGATGTGTCTAACCGGTTTCGAAACGCTTCGCATTTAATCCTCAGAGAAGAAATGCGAAGCGTTTCGAAACCGGTTAGACACATCATTGTAAATAAACATTGATCTTTTTAAATATGCAAATTTAACGAAGTTAATCATTATTTTTACTTGTGGTAAGTTCAATATGTCGAATAGTATAAGTAAAAATAATGATTAACTTCGTTAAATTTGCATATTTAAAAAGATCAATGTTTATTTACAATGATGTGTCTAACCGGTTTCGAAACGCTTCGCATTTAATCCTCAGAGAAGAAATGCGAAGCGTTTCGAAACCGGTTAGACACATCATTGTAAATAAACATTGATCTTTTTAAATATGCAAATTTAACGAAGTTAATCATTATTTTTACTTATACTATTCGACATATTGAACTTACCACAACTTTTAAACCTTAAATGATATTAGGTATACTCTAATATTATTTGCCATCATGAAAGTATGAATAGAAGCTAGTTCAATTGTAATATAAGCAACTTCCGTTCAAGGTTATAATAGTGCCTTAGACGGAGACGACCATTTCTTTAAAATAAGAGTCCAAATTCATAACTAAGGGCGAGATCACTGTGCCCAAACCCTTTGTAAACCGGTATTTTAAATCATGCTAACGAAGTTCGCGAGGTAGACAACTAAATCAGATCGGACGAATCTGCACCGTTATTTAAAAGGCAACTTCTTGAAGCAGTGGCGTAACTCTTCGATCCTGATTATTTGCAGATGTTTGTCGGTGAGACCAAGAGCGCTTCGAGCAGAGACGTGCCGCACCAAACCATCATATTCGGTTAAATCAGATGGACCCGGAAGACTTATTAAATGTGATGCCGCAGTTGCTAATCTCATAATAAAAATGCATCATATTCGAAAATGTTTGAAATTCAAATGTTTACTGTAAGCAGAAGCTGATACTTCTTTCAAAGCTGTTCTTTTTTGTTATTCGATTGTAACGCGTGGGACCATAGATAAAGTAACTTCGTATATAGATAGGAAACTTCAATGGGGCAAACTGACTCTCACGAGATTGCCCTGACATCTAGTGACTGCGCCAGTTGGCTGTGTTCCCAAGAGCGTAGAACGTATTGAGAAATTCGAGGTCGGAGTTTTGGGAATAAACGTTTTTTGCAAGGTAAATGTCTTCAAATATACCAGAAATAGCGTTTAAAACAAACTTGAAATCTTTACTGAATGCTATTTCTTAGTGCTATTTTTTGAAATTTGCTCTAAGTTCAAGAAAAAGTACTTTTAATACATATAGCTCGCTGAAGCCTTTGCAATTGGGATTGCGTTACACCTAGATTCTAGTACGGACTTCGAGTAGTGCGAATTTCACCAAATAATGTTATTCGGGTACCAAAATTCTACAACATGAAGTTTCCTATCTATATACGAAGTTTTTTTATGTATGGGACAGTTCAGTCCTCTCGTCCATCTGATTAATCAGGGCGAGATAAAGTGTAACGGCCACGACAACGGGGGGATACGTGAAGTGGCGGACTGGGTCTAATATTTTGGGCTGCCAGAAAACAAAGGGCCCCAGCTTTAACAACTATAACGCTATCATGTTTGAGGGGCCCACTTCATGAACGGTCCGTGGGGCCCACCAGCCATCGGACAGGTTCACTCTATGGCCAGTCCGCCACTGGATACGTGGGGGATTGGTGGTCGTACTCACACGGCCATCCTCGAACTCTGCCTCCCGGACGCTTGGGATTACAGGAGTGAGCCACTACTCCCGGCAAAGTATCCCATCTTATCCGTTAAAATTAATCTTGTACCTTCGTTGCAGTGTTTTTAGAGGCCAATTGTTGCCAAAAATTACATTATGGATAGATTTACATATTTTGATATTTCGATCAAAGAAAGGATGTAGCGTAGGGATAATCAATTTTCGTTCCCTGGAAGTGGCCCACCCAGAAATTGATTGAAAGGGGGGCCCGGTGGCTTGTGGCAGGTTCTGATTAAAAGTTCCGGCGTAGTTTAAATTGTGGCTCTAAGTATCGCCGCCTACCGACCGAATTTTTAAGTGAATATATGAAAGCTGTCTGCTCGTTCAAATTTATTTCTGCACAACAGCCTAAAGCTCAACTGAAAAACAGAGGAATTCAAAAGTCGTCCGCTATTTCTTCACATTTAGTTGACGGATATTAAGGCAGATGGCGCTATATTTCCTAAGCTCGAAGACTATGAATAAGTTCAAGTAATATTAGGGTCACTAAAGGACATTGTTAAGCATGTTGACAAGCTATGTATTACAAATAAAACAGTGGATATCCACAATTTTACAAACATTAACTAAACAACACTTCAGTAAGTCCTTAAGTATCGCAACTTTACCTTGGCATCTTGCGGAACTTGCGCGTTATCTATTATTTGAAAAGAGGAGTGTTTTAACAGTACGGTTTTATCCCTTTTCAATGTGATTTAAACAAAATCTGCTTCTGAAGAACTGCTGCAGATGGCGCACCAATGCAAACTGAAGTGCCGTATTATAGTTCTTAAATTATAGGTCAAGATAATGTTTGGTGAAACGCAATCTTTTCACCAAAATTATCTCTGTCCACAATTTCAAATTTCTTCTGCCTCCGACGATAGATGGCGACTCATTTCCCAAAACTAACCTCGAAAATAGTACATCTTCCTTATTTTACTTGTCTTGCAACCCGACAAAGGGTTTATAAGGAATATCAATATCTACCAGCAGGGTTGTAAATAGATGGTTCAATCACTTCTGTTTTTTACATCGCTAAAGACCATATTTGCCACAAATGGCGCTGCCGTCACTGTGTAGAGCTAGCTAAGGACGTCACTACCAACGTCTGCTTACAGAGCAGATTACGGCTGTTAAGTCGGTCAACTGCTCCACTGTACTTAAATAATTAATTGTTGCACTGAATCAGCAATGAATTCGTTAATCATTTAATTTTGACAGTAATAATAATAATAATAATAATAATCAGCTAGGCTAATAAGTCATCAAGCGATGCCAAATTAAGATACACTGAATGGTTTTTAATGTTCAATTATAATTGAAATAAATAATAGATACATATTTAAATTCATTCATGATAAATACCGAGAATGTATTTATTTATACCTAGGGAGAATGTCTATGTCGAGACGGTTTTTAGCTTTTCTCTCAATCCGCCCGTTGGTCCCCCCAGTACGCTCCTCCGCTTAAAATAAAACGAATAGTCCAGGTATTTCATTGGCTGCTTAAAAGTTACGTCACCTAACGCGATGGAAATCAAACGCCGGTGACGTTTAAATTAAATATTCCACTATCTCATGTGTTTTAAGCTTTATCTCAGTACTTTGTTGTATTGTTGTGAAGCCCATATATATCTGAAGGGGCTACACAGAGTTTTGCGCGCCATCTATGGACTACTTTTTCTTTAGCCACATTCTTCTACGGGAAACAGCTCAGTGATTGAACCATCTATTTACAACCCTGCTACCAGCCGCACTTGCTTCCATCAACAACTTAAAAATAAAATTAAAATTTGTAATTAATTTTCTCAGTTGATTTAGTTGGTTTTAGATTTTTTTCATTGGAATTTTCGGTTTTTTCCTTGGCTTTGTGTTTTTTTTTTTTCGATTTTTCTAAAATCCAACAGAATTATTTTTGCATATTTGCTAATGATTTTCAAGAAAAAAGATTAGATACCTTTTTCTAATAATTCGTTGTACACAAAAGATTCTTGAACAAGTCAGCAAAGCTATAATCAGGGTTGGACATGAGATTTTTTTTTAATAGTCAGCCTGACTAGTGAGCCTCCTATCTTAATTTATTTTAATAGTCACTGACTAGTGGGGGTAAAAATGGGGGTATAAAAACCAGACGGACAGCCAAAATTTAGCTTTACTCGTCAGAATTAAAATACGAATTTATTATGACTTGAGGGACTTGACATTGGCCGATCACAATTAAATAAAAATTGAAAAGGAAAATTGCGGTGGGCGCCGAATCAGCCTAAGCCAGTTGCTAATTTCAATACATCAATTTGGTCGGATAGTTGTAATTGTTTCGCTTTAAAATCATCGCCATCTCGATTTTCTCGAGATTTCGCGAAATTTCGAGACTCACATTTCCCTAGATGTGGGATAATTCCATCGACCTGGAACAGTGGCGTAGCCAGAAATTCTTCAAGGGGGGGGGGGGGGGGGTCGGAGTACGTGAATGTTAAGAGGGAATCGAGACAAGGCGGTCTGGACCCGGAAACCACCCCCCCCCTTCTCTACGCCACTGACCTGTCATCCCGGTTTGGATGAACCTTCCGCTGGATATGGCGACTAGTCTAATAATAAATAATAATAATCAGCTAGGCTAATACCCAAGGCACCACCCTAGTGACCTTTGTCTTTAATGCAGGTGGTCGGGTAGAATGCGTAGGATTGTGGTGACAAGTCCTTTATGCCACGCGAGCCAACACTTAGTATTACCGTTAACTTCATAACTGTTGCAAAAGAAAAGATATTTTCTCTCTTTTTGATAATAATAATAATCAGCCAGTGGCATCGCCAGGATTTCAAAATTTGATTCGCTTAAGCCATTAGCCCTGGTCAGGGGCGTCTCATTGAGGGAGATGGGGCGACGTCAATGGGTTTTTGATGACCTTTTTCTAGGAATCATTTTTCCACAAAAATCAAGGACACTTTTCGCCAAGTGATTTGGAAAAATCAGAAATTTTAGGAGGCACTTTTCGGAAATTTTATGTGGCGCATCAGAAATATTTCAGGAGGCTAGAGCACCACCTAATACACCCTAGTGACGCAACTGTAATCAGCTAGGCACCACATCAAGCCCAAGCTAGCTAGCGACTTTTTATGCCCTTATATCAGGTGGTCGGGTTACAATGCGTAGGAGGGTGAGGGCAAGCCCTGGATGCCATGCGAGCTGACAGCTCCCGACACTTACTATTACCGTTAACCTGAACAAGTTTTTATAGAAAGGGGAAACCGAAGAACTTGTGGATAAACCCCTTAAACCAGTGGGGAGATAACTTGATAACCTAACGCAGATGGAGTGGTTTCGAGTAATCACCCAATGCTCAAGTTGGGATCGAACCCGGCTCCTTTTGCTGCGAGGCGGAAATGCTAACCACTCCTCCACGAAGGTGGAAAGATTGTTGTCTTTGGAAAAGTACTTCCCTCCCGCCAATTTTCTTCCACCGACAACGTTTCTCTACTTGGAATCCACTCAAGTAATGTAGGCTATCTTCGATATTAAATTAGCGAATAAGTAGATTAGTCAATAATGAAAAGTGATAAAAAAAGCTCAGAGCCGTAACTAGGTGTTCTGGTGCCCTTGGCAAATTGAAGACTTGGCGCCCTCTCTGTAGCCAAGGGCCATTTCGACCCCCGAGGTCCTTGACCAGCAGCTGCCCGGTGTGCCCTTATGGGCGGATAAGGCTGTGCGCCCCTGATGGTGCCCCTTTATTTATTATTTATAAATTATATTAAGATATAACCGGGGGTGCGACTTTTTGTACTAACGACGTAAGTTCGGGCCTGCCCATTAACGGCGTCGACACAACGTTTGGAATATTACAAGATTCTTTGTCAAGTGTAAAAACGATTTGTCTCTACGCCGGTAATAGATATAAATATTAGGCATAATAGCCATCAAATACTTCTAATGTTTTCCTAAATGCATCATAAAGTGTCTGTAATATGAAATTGCGCAAGTCAAATAACAATATCAATTTTACTATAGGAAGAATATAAACCGATTGAAGACCGAAATAAGTGTAATTCTGTTTTAATATTACATCGAATTTCTTTTTAAATAAAACGCTTATAACAGAACTTTTCTTCCTTTTAACGAGGCAAAGTCATTTATTATATCATCGAAGTCTAAATTTTCGGCTATCTTCTGTTCAATTGAAAGAATTGCAAGTTTAGTCAGTCGTTCTTGACCCATACTAAATCGGAGATAAATCTTTTTAGTTTTAGTTTACTAAAACGGCGCGCACGACGATATGGTAACTGGTAAGGTCAAGAATATCCTGAGCGCCATATGAATATTTGGATAAGCGTCTTTAAGTGAATATTTGGTAATATATCTTAACAAGTCCATTTCGGTAGCTGCATCTAGATCTTCAAATATTTCCGTAGCTTGTGCTTTTAAACATTAAATTTCCGTTAATAATTCCTCAGCATTTATATCCTTTGAATATTTAATACCAAAATTGGCAGCACATTTTTTGAGGAAACTTACAGATTCATTTTTTAAGGATTTTCCGGATAAAAAAATAAAATCGGATGAGATGAATGCAAATGTTTCATATCGTTCCGTCATTTCCATCATCAATCTATTATAAACAGCGTTGATTTCTTTCTTAAGTTTTGTTCTGGTGTGAAAAAGTAACCATCGTCTTTTGTCAAGTCAGAGCTCAAAACCTTTGTCTTTTTCCTCGTTCTATACGGAAAATTATGTTCAATACCCATTGCATCAGTTGTTTGTCTCCCATAATCTATCACGGAATCTATGTCTTCATCACGCATTGTTTAAAAGGTGTTTGTAAGACCTCTTAACATCTTTGAAGTTTAATTAAGAGAAACACGTTTGCTCTGAACGGTTTTGTTTATTTTATCTATGTTTGTTTCACAATGACCCTTAAGAGTTATTCCGAGTTTTTCTACTAAAACTTCCCTTCTACTTGTGGAGGCACTAAAAAAATTAAAAATATATTGCACAATACCAAAATTCACCCCACGATAAGACCACGACTCGCATTGTGTCGCCATCTTTCCCCGCCTTAGTGAATTAATATCTTTGAGCAAGGGTTAGAAATAATTTCCAAACCGTACTCGTTATCCCAACCGATACGATACGTTGTTAGATTAATTTATCATTTAAGATTTTCGTATAAAAACGCTGCACCTTTCAGACTTAAGGGTAAAGGTGGTTTGAAACTGACCATGATCTTTGAGGAACTTCCTATGCTTTGAGAATCGTCAGAGGAGACGTCGTCTTGGTTGGAGACTTCTGTTTTGGAAGTGTGTGACATGGAAAAAACAAGCCTGAAGAGTGAAGACTCAGATCTCTCTTTTTAAAGTTAGGCTTATAATATCTGACACCATGTTCGTTTATTCTTTATTTTATAATGGGTTCTAGCTCTTACAATAAATACTAACTGAAATAATTTTTAAAACTGTTTATTTATAATAAAAAAAGGAAAAAGATCAAATAATACTGTCTTATCAAAGATAATTTAAACTCGTACCCTAGATTCGAAATCACTCTCTCGCGCGTTGCCAATAGCGTTTACCCACTTCCCGCCGGAACTCAGAAAAAAATCGCTCCATGGTTTGCGCCTTACCGCAACCACGGCCAACTTCGATCACGCGCTGCCGTGCTATATAACGCGGCAGCGCGTGATCGAAGGTCACGTGCCGGAAAAGGGTAAACGCTTCGTAACAAAACCGTCAATGGGAAAGCTCTCAGTATTCGAATCTAGGGTACGAGTATAAATTATATTTGGTCTTATCTATATGCCAATGTTGTTGCCAGTGTCGTCTGCTAGCTTTGCCAGACTCTTTAAATAAATATGAGTATTAACAATGGGCTAATAATAGGCATCTACTAACACTAACGTGATCCGAGTTGACCTAACCTGTGCAGGTTGCAGTTATCTGCAGACCTGCACAGGTAATCTGTACAGTTTCCACCTTTGGGTTATGTCGTAGAAAGCACTCGATTACTAGCTTGTTGTAACACCCCGCCAATGCCTAATTACGGCACTGAAAAAGCTAAACCCTAAACAATTTTTTTTAAACTTACAAATAGCTTGTACCAATTGGTCTTTGAGCAAACATAAATACGCGAAACTCGGACCAAATAGATCTTCGAGTGAAAAACTAAATTAAATTAAATACAAAAACCTGAAATTCCAACGAGTTATTTGTAACTTTTTTAATTTTTTCACATTTGTTTAGGGTTTAGCTTTTTTATCCCTTTTCCTAATGGACTAATCTACTTATTCGCTAATTGTATCATCCTTTACAATGCAGTCCAAAGGTGGTTCCTTTTAACTTATCTTAGATATGTACTACAAATCAAAGTAAGCATTAATAAATTGGGAAGTACCGAACGAATGTAGTAGGATGGCGGTGGACGGGATGATTTTTTTTTAATCGCAATCTTCAATAGAGAGGTTAAGCCTACACCCGAAAACGTGAACGGGGGAACTTAAAGGATATTAGACGTACCTTTGTGCGTACAGCCTGCACCCTTTTCAAGTTCCCTCTACATGTTTTCCAGCCATTTTATTAACCTCTCTATAATCAACTGCTTAATAGTGAGCAATATTGGTGAATCTCTAATTGAGCTCTACTAATGAGTAAACTTGGTGAACTGTTTTACAGGTACAATTTCGACTATCCCGTGTCAAACCTAGTAAACAATGTAAACACCATTTTATGAAATTTGAGATTTTCAGTTTCCTAATTTTGAGTATTTTTATTTCTTATGGTAACATAAGTGGTATTTCTAGGCGTAATAAGTAATCACGTGACGTCATCGTCAGCATAGTCAACCCTCCCCCTAACTTCTAGTCTAAATGACTCTTGAATACCACCCGTAACTCATACACTAATTGTTTTGACGAATGGAAATTTATCCAGTAGGAGAACCATTCACCTATGTACTGGAATTTACTACTAACTCAGAATATTCCAAATGGGCGTTACTAGGTTGTGCCATGAGGCAGCCGAAAGTTTTTTTTTGCGACTAGATTTATTTCTTGATACTCTTTTTGTTGAACCTAAAATCACTAGTTACAGCGTTGCCAGGTCTAGAAAATCAAAGTATCGTACGTCTGAAAATTGGCAGAAATTTTAGTTTTGTGAGAAATTCTGAAGTTAAACTTGTTAAATCAAAATTTTCAATAACACTTAAGGCTCGGCTTATATTTAATAGTTTTAAAAAACCGTACATAATCGCACGCGCAAACTGAATTTAATATTATATTATATTATATTATTTCTCAATTTTAATTTAGTATTAAGTTAGTTCGGTTTTAATTTAGTTTTAAGTTATTTTGGTTTTGATTTACCCCTGTAGCACAAAGAGTCGATTTAGGGTCGGCCTTTGGTCGAAATGTCGCTTTTGGGTCCTGGTCCAAATACCGACTGTAAAAGTCCTAAACGTTTTTGAGATAATTCCTCGTATGTACGGTTTCGGTCGCTATTAAAGTCGGTATGGTGACCTAACATTTTGGACCACTTGCCGACTCTAAAAGTCTTAAACATTTTTTAGAGAATTACGCGTAAGTACGTTGTTGGCCGCTTTTAAAGTCGGTATGGCGACAAAACATTTTGGACCACTTGAACACTCAATAAGTCTTATCTTTGGAACTATTAAGAGTCTGAACGCCGACCTTAAATAGATGTCGTGACTTGAACCTATCTTACCGATTAAAAAGAAAAGCAATGTATATGTTAGAATTTTTATAAAATATATTCTCGTTATTGATGTAACTAAACAATAAATGTCCCGTTACTTCGTTTTATTAAAATTTAAACTTTTTTTTGGAAAATATTGTTTCTAACACCAGAAGTATATAAATGTAACAAGAAGTGTACTACTTAGAATTTTCGTGAGCCATGAAATTTCATTTGCCTTCCCCCTTTCGCGCTGATGGAAATAGTTCGGTAACGCGGCTACAACGATCACATGACTTCATCAGCCAATTTACGAGGTACATAAGAAAAGTAGTGGCGATGAGCCAAAAAAAAATCCTCGACGAAAGGTGATTGGTCGATGGATGATTTTTTTTTAGCAGACCCCGGAATTTAGAAAAGTCGTAGTAGGCCTTGGAGATATGTAAGAACTTGGAAAAAGGTATGTAACGGTTATTTGTGCTGGACTGTTTTTACGTGGCATTTTAAATCGTCAAGTCTTAATGGCAGAATTAATTATGACGTAATTTTCATGATAACTAACAACTAGTTTCAACCGGTTATAAACTACCACGGTACCACCAAGGCTTAGAGATTACTTCGAATTAAAAACCGGGTTAAATTCAATTCAAAATAAAACACAGTAACAATAAAAACCTTTAAAATATAAATCGTGATTAAAATTAAGTAACGCAACTTTTAAAATTATTACAAATTTTTTAAAAACCGGGTGACGACATTATACGTGTTTACTGACCTAGGAACACTACTTTTTCTAAAATCTTTTATCATTGGTGACCTCTATTTTTATCGTCGTCTGCCTAACGTCTGCTTCCAAAATTTCATGGAATGCACGGGGAAGGCTAATAATTAAGCTAAGTAGTACACTTCTTGTTTCATTTATATACTTCTGCTAACACTCAATAACCTTAAATGTTTCAAAATAAATTTATTATATACTTCTTTAAACTAGTGACATTGTACATAATCACCTATGATTGTTTTAATAATCAATGATAAATTCAACTCTTCTATTGGCCATTTTAGTTCATCAAAATTAGAGAAGTTCCGCTCAGGAAATTCATTTGAACTCAAATTATTATTGTTGTTCTTTTTAATTATTGGATTTTGGAAATTAGTCAATATAGCAGCTACAGTCCAAAGCTGATTTAATACAGGTGCTTGACTAATTAGTACAGGGAATTCTACGTTCTACATGTTTCCTCAAAGCAGCGATCGTCAGCGTTTCTTCCAATTCTTCTTTTGAAAATTGCTCATTGTCTTTTAGAAATGGTGGTATATTGAATCATAGACGAAGAACGGGTGAACCCCTTCTTCGTCTATGATTGAATATTAAATTAATTTCTCTTAACATGTCCTGAATAATGTCTTGGCTGCTGAGGTCTAACTATAGAAATAGACTTCTCTGTGTTATCTCCTTATCCGCTATAGAGCCGGTGTTCAAATGTAACATATCCATTTGGGCAGATGCGTATCAAACTTTTGTACGTATTACTTGATTCATAACTGGAGTAAGTTTTCGATTATAAAACTAGTGAAAATCTTTCTTCGGACTTAATTACTGATTTGCCTAACTCACAGAAATCTTCGAAATACCAAAACGGTCAGCAAGGTTTTGAACAAACAAACCAATTCTCAAAAGCGTAAGCACCATAAAGAATTGATCAAGAAGCTTTAAAACACATGGTCGACCAACTAGAGGTCTAGTTTGAACTACTTTGAAATATCGCGATCGTTGACATTTGCACTTTTCCAATTTACCATCTTCTCACCATACTCACCGGGATCCAGAAATTCATAGAGAGCCATGACCCTGTTGTCATTTGGAAGGCCTGTATAAATAGTAATGGCGTCCTTAATATTATTGAGACTTGGTTTTATTTTTTTTCTAACAGCTCACTCTTCTTTACTTCTTCATGATAGTGTTCGTACGGGGACCCCGAAAAACCCCGACATTTTCCCCCCACCCCGACCCCGAAAACCCTCGACACCGACCCCGACTTATTTTTTTCGGGGATAGCTTAACCCCGATCCTGACCTCGACTTAATTTTGACCCCGTACGAACACCACTTCATGTAAGAGCAGTTCAGTTTTCTTAAGCCCTTTTTCTTTCTCGTAATCTTTTCTAGAGCTTGTTGTAGATTAACTACCCTTCTTCCACTTCATTGGCATAAACCATTTCCAAGCTATGTTAAATTGAAGATATTGCCACTTGGCTATATCTCCAGTTAAAATGGCCCTAATATTACACAATATCTCATCTGGTTGAATTGGTTCGTTTGTATGACCTTGGGTTTGTTTGTTTAGTATACTTGTTTCAGCTTCGATTGCATTCCAAGAAAAATTAGAAGGTACAGCCATTATCTCGCGAAGATAAGAAATCTGATTCTTTCAAATATTTCGAGCAAACACAAATATTTTTCTACGATTTATACAGGTAATCCCGTCTTCTAATTACATTCAGCCTTAGTGTGCGTAAAGGGTTATTTCCAATGGAACTGGAACCCTATGATATGACACCTTCAATGCATTTTAACAATTAATACTTAAACAATTAACAATCATTCTAAAATTTATTTACTAAATTGGTAAATTGCATACATTTAGATTTTTCATCTCTTTCTTTACAATTTAGTACAAACAAATTTCCCCCGTGACTTTTTAGACCTAATCTTATAGTATACGCTTTATCAGGCCTGGACTGGCCCGGGTGGCTAACCGGCGATCGCCGGTCAGATCGGGGCCAACTCAAATTGGGGCCGAAGAGGAAAAATTTGGCATTAATGGAAAATGGGGCCAGCGCGATTGCATAGCCGGTGGGGCCAGCTACTAGTCAGTCTGGCCCTGCGCTTTATTTCCAATAGTAATTTTCTTTATTTCAAGTTTCAGCGCTGATAAGAAACTTTCGTTAGATTTACGCTCAAAATATCGATATTTTAAATTATATTTCGAAATCATATTTGTCCCTTAATGGGTCCTCCTTGATTTTACACCCATTGTCAGCCCCCGGAATCTCGGTTTCCCTGCTTGGACATATTTAGAGCCTAATTTACGACACCCTTATCATCGACAAATAATGCCCTTATCATCCCCGATTGAAATTAATTCACGGTATATTTATAAAATATAAAAGGGAAAAATGTATGTGCTATTGTCAATTTAGTACTAATTGAATATTTAGAAACAGGCGCCATCTCTTTCGAAATAGTTCATTTTAAACTTTCAATGAAGATATATAAAACGATTTGTCTCTTACGTCTGGACTCCGAAGGACAATGTGGATAACCATACGGTAGCGCCATCTCTTATTATTTCCTCTTGATTTGTATTTTTGATATATTTATAACACCTTTTTAAAATTTTAGAGGTTTATTTCAACAGGCTTGATTAAAGTACAGTTAGTTGGAATTTAAAAGTGATATTTAAATATTTAAAAACGACTAATATTTTGAAACCATTACAAAAACGTTTAAGTACTACAATTGAGAACATAAGCCTATCATTAGGTCCCTATAGGCCCTCCAGTAGACTGTATTGCACCGGCGATAAGAAATTATTGGGATCGCGATTGGATGCTTCAGTCCCATTCGGCCGACGGCGATTTTGCGTTCGTCCCATTCGACGGAAAGTAGCTCAAATTTGCGAATTTTAATTAAATTTTTAGTCCCATTCGACGGAAAGTAGCTCAAATGTGCGAATTTTAATTAAATTTTTAGTCCCATTCGACGGAAAGTAGCTCAAATGTGCGAATTTTAATTAAATTTTTAGTCCCATTCGACGGAAAGTAGCTCAAATGTGCGAATTTTAATTAAATTTTTAGTCCCATTCGACGGAAAGTAGCTCAAATGTGCGAATTTTAATTAAATTTTTAGTCCCATTCGACGGAAAGTAGCTCAAATGTGCGAATTTTAATTAAATTTTTAGTCCCATTCGACGGAAAGTAGCTCAAATGTGCGAATTTTAATTAAATTTTTAGTCCCATTCGACGGAAAATAGCTCAAATGTGCGAATTTTAATTAAATTTTTAGTCCCATTCGACGGAAAGTAGCTCAAATGTGCGAATTTTAATTAAATTTTTAGTCCCATTCGACGGAAAGTAGCTCAAATGTGCGAATTTTAATTAAATTTTTAGTCCCATTCGACGGAAAGTAGCTCAAATGTGCGAATTTTAATTAAATTTTTAGTCCCATTCGACGGAAAGTAGCTCAAATGTGCGAATTTTAATTAAATTTTTAGTCCCATTCGACGGAAAGTAGCTCAAATGTGCGAATTTTAATTAAATTTTTAGTCCCATTCGACGGAAAGTAGCTCAAATGTGCGAATTTTAATTAAATTTTTAGTCCCATTCGACGGAAAATAGCTCAAATGTGCGAATTTTAATTAAATTTTTAGTCCCATTCGACGGAAAGTAGCTCAAATGTGCGAATTTTAATTAAATTTTTAGTCCCATTCGACGGAAAGTAGCTCAAATGTGCGAATTTTAATTAAATTTTTAGTCCCATTCGACGGAAAGTAGCTCAAATGTGCGAATTTTAATTAAATTTTTAGTCCCATTCGACGGAAAGTAGCTCAAATGTGCGAATTTTAATTAAATTTTTAGTCCCATTCGACGGAAAGTAGCTCAAATGTGCGAATTTTAATTAAATTTTTAGTCCCATTCGACGGAAAGTAGCTCAAATGTGCGAATTTTAATTAAATTTTAAATTGAATGGGTCTTTCAAATTTTTTAGCCAATTGGGTTGGAAAAATGAAATTATTCGGTTGAAAGAGAAAACATTGATTGGATAGTAGCTCCAACTTCATTTTAAAATTTTTTCTTGAAAGTATTCTTTTATCTTCCAGATATACTACCAGCTTAGGCCAACCGCGAGATTAAAAATTGAACAATTCCCTAAAAATTCCTAATTGAAGACAAAGCCACCTACCACTTAATAAACGATTTGTAGATTTGCAAATAGTTATATATTTTCAGCCTACTTTCAGGGACTAGTAGGCCACACTTTGAAGCTCCCTGGTGCTCTTTTAACTCATCGTAGGGAAATGGGAAAAAACAGTCATACTTCTCAACTAACCCCCTACAACTCCTTAAAATTTTTGCATAAGCTTTGGAAACACCCTGTATATTCTTCCCAATGGCTCCAAATGTTCCTTATTTATATATATTTAAAAAAATAATAAACTTGGTATATTTACAGTTATAATTGCTTTATTTTTCCAAAACGATTAGGATCTCAAAATCGAAAAAACCCATGAGAATTTCCCGATCTTGGCTATCGAAAGCATCGTCTGCTTTCATATTTATCCGCCGAGAGATGACGCGTCAGGCGTAGCGTAGTCGCTCTATCGCCTCTCAGTGGCTGAACGACCCCTCACGAACAGGCGACAGGCCCAGCCATAGACTGCAGCATTCTAAATACGAGATTTCTATGCCAAAAAACCATAATCGTGTTTTCTAAATATAACAATTGAAATTAGAAACAACTGTTACTGTTATGGTAACCGGACGCTTAAAACACGGCCAACTTTGATCTCGTGCTATAGCAGTCAACGCATTCGTCGTAATTCCGTGAGCAAGGATTTTCCTGCTTTAACTAGCGTGGCGCTAAACTCATATAGTTTTTTATATCGACTTCATTGCAAAAACTATTCTAAAAATAATATACCGCTAGGGGCGCTCAACTCATACAGATATATTTTGCTCGTAGCTTAACATAGAAACTTCAACGAATGGGTTTGCCACTATAGGCTCTTTAACGCGCCTTCCCAATCGACCGCCATTACCTTACAGTCTATGGGGAAGGTGATGAAAAAACCGGTTTTGGGGGAATGAAATTTATGCGGTAGAGGGCTGGCTCGTTGGTTGTCTAAAAATATTATATATCGCGAGATCAGAGTTAGCCGTGCTTAAACACACTAGAGTGACGGGGTTGATATGAAGGCTTCCAGTAAAGTAGGAAACGCGAAGATTAAATATTAAATGGATAAAAGGTACTAAAAATCAATATTATGAATAAACACACATTTTATACGAACTAGTATGCAGGTCGCAGTGTCAATGATTTACGAAATAGAAGCAAGGTGCCCCCTAGCAAGATGAAATAAAGAGGCAGTGCGCCCTGGGAAAACGAAAAAAAAGCACCGGGGCCGCGCCCTGGCCCGACTGCACCACTGCTCATAACACCAAGGGGGTGCAAAACGTTACATCTTGTTTAAGTCCCGAGTCAAACCGCTACTAAACACTGCCTTTCAGGCAAAGGAGCTTGTAAGGTTTGAAACGTATGTGTGTCTTAAGCCTGTATTAGGGCTTAATTTTATATTGTTAAAATTGTTGAACTGCCAGCAAAGAGAGATATATTTCCAGCTTGTCTTCATTAGTTTAGGTTTACTATTTCGTTCGCGACCTAAAGATATTGGTACGGCCTCTCTTGGTTGCAGTCTAAAACTAGATGGGTAGCGCATTAGCAGACGTTGTTAGCGTTTGGTAGCTAGTAACGTAAAGCTTCGTTTACCCTAGCGTGCGTCATAATGCATTTTTCTTTACGCGCGTCAAAACGTTTGTACGTCCCAAAGTTGAAGTTACGCGCGCTAGTGGAAACCAAGGCGAAGGACTTTTTATGGAATGCAACGACGCGTATTAGGCGGTTATGTATGTATGAAATAGAAGCTAGAAAATATTTTACACATTTGTGTGTTACCTTCATGGTAACACATAGTTATTACGACGCCCAGAGTTACGCATGTCTCCAATTTGACAATAGTAGATGCTATATCCGTGGAAGAACGTGGAGCCACCTAGACTGACTTAGGTCGCGAATAGTACACATTGATAGGATTGTACACTTCTGTGTAGGTCTTTTTCGACGTTATTTTAGGAAAACTGCAGTATTTGAAGTGCTGGGCCACTAGATGTCGGTAGGATCAATGGAGAAGATATTATTTTAATAATAAAAAATTTTTAGTGGAACCGTTACCCAGGTGACGTAAAATCTGATTGTACAGATTTTCTGGGCATGGCCAATTTTGCAAAAAGGCGTTTTACTGAGCTTACCTCAGTGTAAGCAAAAGGTTAACTAAATTTCCAATGTATATAAATAATTTAGAAAAATTATGGGAAATTTTCTTAATATTGTGTTTTTGCATTTTTATAAGTAGAACTATATATTTATCTATCAATCAATAGTGTTTATTGACTGTGAATTTAAGATTCGTGTAAATTCGTGGTTTGGTGACCTCACTATACCGTTGATCAATGACTCTTATAGCCAATAAGATGCCTTCGTTGAGCAACGTAACATCGAAACTGAAAACGTGAAAGAGCGTACAATTAACAGAGGTGGGCAAATATTGTGAGCAACTTCCAAAAATGAATGTTCAGAATTTTCTCACTTGGTTGGTCAATTGAGCGAGGGCTCACGCCCGATGATTTTATTTTCCTTCTGTTCAACTGAGCAGGCTCAGGCTAATCGCCAATTAGTTACTTTTCATAAAATACAAAAATATTACACTTAACCATACTAAAGTTTATCAAATTCAATGTTTATCCAAAGGAGTGACACAGTGCACTTCAAATTTTATTACCATCCGATTCAAAATACAATCAATAGCCTACTAATTAGCTACAAAAATAATGAAATTAAAAAACAATGAAAATAAATGAAATTCAAACCAAAAACACAGATATTTTATTGGTCCAAGTCGGCCATACGTCTAGCCGCGCCTATTTTCAATTCTTTGGCGCCGTATTGATTTGCAAACAACAGCATGTCCAGGGCGTTGTCGTTGTTGAGTTGACCAATCAAGGTTTGCTCACTGATCCGCTTCAGGCCTTGGATCCCGTGCATTTCTCCAATCAGAAACATTTTGGTGGCGGTGTCGCCGATATTTTCCGGTGGAGTGTCCAAGTAAATGTAATGGAGCAACGCCTCCACCTCTGGTCCATTCAAGTCATTACTGAGGTCAACCAGGCCCTCCTGATTCTCCTTCATCGGGTGTTGGAACATGGCCTTAAAATACGGAGATCTGGCAGAAAGAATGCACTTGTTGGCGTCAAACCAACGGCCATCCGAGGCCTTCAACCGGACGTCTGGGCAGATCTTCTCCTCGTAGACCATCTTCAATACTTCCGCTGCTGTATCCGCCGATATTCTTCTGCCAGTTTGAGTCTCAATTCTGACTGTTGAAACCGGGAAATCTAATTCGAAGTGAGCTGTGACGTTGCATTCCAAAGTGAGATGACCGCCCGGCAACCATGCATGCGCATTCATTCGAAGTTCTTCTCGACTGATGAATTCCTTCCAACCACGGCCTCTTTTTACATCATTGAAAAGTAAATTTTGCGAGGCCCGAGAAGAGGCGGTATACGCTTTCTTGTTACGCGAGTCAATCAGTGATATATCAAAACTCACCTTTATTTCGTTCACATCTTCTGGTAACTTATAGACTTTTACGTATACGCCGACAAAGTCCTTGTTTTCTCCTGTGTTACCCAGCGGATAGATATCCAATTGGCATTCCACCCCGTTGTATGTGCCCGAGGTACAAGTGAACGGCGGACTGCCAATGCTACTCCCGATCTTCGCCGGATAATCGAGAAAATTCTCAATCGTCCAAACTAATCTAAAATGATTCGCTTGGTTCGTTGTGCGAACGAAATATCCGTGTTCTATATTCGAAGCCATATTGTTTCGATTCTCGTGACTAAGCGCGATAACAATCGAAGACAGCTAAATTCAGCGACAGAATTTCAAAGAAAAAGTAGAGCGAGTGACCCGTTACAAACAGTGTTCCCAAAAAAATTATATTGCCTATTTCTATACTAGGTAACCTAAAATTGTTAAATACCCTTCAAATTTTCTCTTGTTGAATCTTAAGCCCAGTTCACACTATACAATTAATCGGTCCACTTAAATGTATCCAAATAATTGTAAGCACGAAAATTGTATAGTGTGAACAGAAAAAGTGGGAACAATTGTTACAATTTGACTGTTCACACTTTACAATTTTCTTGCTTACAATTAATTGTATAATGTGAACTGGGCTTTAAAGCACACTCCGCGTAAAATATTGTATTTCGTCCTAATAATAAAAAAAATTCAGTAAAAAATCAAAATTACGTAAACGCGAATGTCATTTTCGTGCGTTGATGAAAATGCCTAATTAAGAACTAGTTTTTATTAGACAGGTTAAGCCAGCGCCATGAAATAGCTCGAAAACGTGTAGGGAAACTTGTAGATGGTGCAGGCTCTACACACATAGGTATGTCTGCACTACAAGCCACCGTCAATTCGCCAAAATTATTTCGCCCAAAATATTTTTTACGAGACAGTAATGAAACCAATATTATAAAGTGTCGTAGATGTAATTAACCAACAAAACACTAGCTATATCATAAAACTACTATGTTTCTAACGTATGTAACAAAAATGTGAGATTTTAAAATTAACTTTGGTTTCCCCTTCCATAAAAACTTGTTGAGGTTAACGGTAATAGTTAGTGTAGGGAGCTGTTGGCTCGCGTGGCATGCAGGGCTTGCCGCCACCCTCCTACGCATTGTAACCCGGCCTCCTGTATCAATGCATTAGAAGTCGCTTAATGACTTAAGTCTAAGGGTATTAGTCTAGTGGATTACTATTCCCCTAAAATGTTTTTGTATTAATACGTCAATTAGTGAAATTGACATTAACGGCAAAATCACGAAAACTATTCCGATAGTCCTAATTTTGTCGCGTTATACCTCGTCAACCGTCTGGTGGACCAGTTTCGTTATTCGGGAACATACAATAGAACTCATTTTACAACGATTTTCATAAAAGCCAAAATCTACTTCAGTGTTCAATAAAACTCTACTTATACTAGTATTGTTATTGAAAATAAGTTCCGAAACATATTTATTTTACTTTTTATTGTTTGTATATTTGATATTTTTATAACCTCATTTTGATTATTAAAATCTAACTTTTTTCGTTAAATACGTTAGGAACATAGTAGTTTTAAGATAAAGTTAGCGCCAGCTATTACGCATTGTAACCCGGCCTCCTGTTAAAAGGCATTATAAGTCGCTAAATGACTTGAGCCTAATTTGGTGCCTTGGGTATTAGCCTAGCTGATTATTATTGATATGGTCTTTGTTGGTTAGTTACGTGTGTCCCACTATATGTAATTAGTTGAATTTCGTGGGTTCTACTGCATCGTACAAATATGATTTGGGAAAAATGATTTCGCCGAATTGACGGTGGTATCGTCATGGATGAAGGAACATGGCCTGTAATACATACAGCCATAAGGATTGGCATCTTAATAGGAAATTTGGAAGACTGGTTACACTAGCGCCACCTACCCGCCAGCGCACCGTACTACAAAAATAAATACGAATATTATTTTTTTTTTCATGGCGGATCTGGCGTCTGACGGAGTTTTTAAAATGGAGGGATTTACGAATCGCTCAAAAGAAATAATTCCTTCGGAATCGTAAAAATTCGATTAATAATTACTTAGAATTACATTTCATAGTTTCCCTAAACATCTTTTAATGTAATTATTACTAATTTCGTTGTTAAATGGTTTTTACTAGTTTTATTCAACTAATACAACTAAGCCTTGGTGTTCCAATTTCAGAATCCAAATATCCTTAAATTTACCTAGAGCTGCATTATATCATAGATTAAGAAATGCTTTGTTATATGATTATAATTACTGGAAACTTTAATTAGTACCTGAATTAATGGCTTTAAAAGTCGCTTGGTGACTTAGGCCTAAGGTGGTGCCTTGGGTATTAGCCTAGCTGATTATTAAATTATATGTTAGAAAGCAAAATTTAATTAATAGAAATATTTATATTCTTAAAAATATGTAATACAAGAATGATAAATTTAAACATTTGAAAATTCAAAATACTGTGTGGTTTTTAAATAGAAACTAATACCACTGCTTACAAATGTAAAACTTTAGCCAGTTTTCTATTCCTTCTCTCGTTACTGTCAGACTTGCAGTCATTTTTTCTCATAGCAGCTTTTGTTGCAGCGTGCTCTTCATTATATGAAACGAGTGAACGATGAATGGAGCATTTTATAAAAAAAATGTCGGGCTTTTGTTTTGGTCTCTTCACACATTAAATTTGGCATTGGGATTTCTTTTAGTTTATAGTCCAGTTTTGCCATCAAGTTTGTTTTGTACACTGTTCTATTAAAGAGCTGCTCAAAATATCTATCAAATTTCATGATTGCATCTGCAAATTCTGTAGTTGGCATTTTTAGATTTCCACATTCTTTCTCAGAATCATTAACATAAGCCCTTAAAATGAGAAGCATCTCGTTGTCACTTTCCATTTTAGTGGTTTCTTTCACCATTGATATTTTACAGTTTTCACAATTTGGATGCATCTCAATCATTTTTTTCCCCATGTACCCAGCAACATTAGTTAAAAAATTTTTATGAGCAAGTGGAAGGTAATCAACTGATCAACATCCTCAAACAGGTCAATTTCAGGCTCAAGATTAAAAATTGAAGGTTCAGCATTTTGCAACAGTTTGTTCCTTTAAAAATATTTACATCAATCTAGGAAAATTATATTGAAACAGATTCTAAGCTAACCTCATATTGATATCGAAAAAAGAATGTGGTTCAAAGTGACTCGAACATAAAACGACCCCAGCTTATTATTAATCCAAGGTTACATGTAAATAATTATAGTGACAAAGGCTTAGCTGATATATTTCTATAAAGTGCATAATACATGATTTAAAACCGTAAACAGTAATATTTACCTTAAAGAATCCTTAGGAAAACGAAAAAATGAAAGATCAGGGTTATTAACCCTCGAATTTCTACAGTTGTGGACTGCGCAATGTTGTTTATTCCACTTCGTCGATTTACTAAATCCCTCCATTTTTAAAAGTCTATCCCGCGGATACCGCCGGAAGTAAAAATAATATTCGTATTTATTTTTGTAGTACGGTGCGCTGGCGGGTAGGTGGCGCTAGTGTAACCAGTCTTCCAAATTTCCTATTAAGATTACAATCCTTATGGCTGTATGTATTACAGGCCATGTTCCTTCATCCATGGTATCGTTGAGTTGGGAATATAGTTCTTCTAGAACCAAAATTTGTATTTGATGGCTAGGGGCACTTTCTTGGAATCATACACGAGGCAAAACACTTCAAGAAGAGTGAGAGTGAATCTCTAAATTCACTAGCGAGGTCTAACTGTTTATAGGTAACTAACAATTAAATTAATATGTTTAATGGTTTGTTTTACTTAGGGTATAGGTAATTATGCATCACTAAAGAGGTTTATTTTTAATGTAAAGAGTTAAAACTTAAAATTTTTGTATTACAAACTCATCATTTAAACCTTGGTTTAAACCAGTGTGGTTTAAGCCAGCCATCCCTGTAATTAGAGTAGAATTTGACATGACAATTAACTGTCAAACGTCAATTACGTGGGTTTTATTTCCCGAAACCAATGTTTTCACTCGGTCAATTAAGTTTTAAAAGTTTGCCTTAGTAATCGGGAAAATGCTTATAAAAAGATATTCATTAGAAATGTTTAGCATTAAGAGAGCTTATAATTTGCGGGGATTTACAACCATTTTCTTTGAAAATTTTACTCAACTTTTACTTTTTTTTAACAATAATCAATTAGGCTAGCAACATTTAATGCCTTTAAACATGGCCGGGTTCAAGCGTGATAAAAATATGCAACCTAATTATTTATTTGCTTTCATTTATTCTACCCCGTTTATGTAATGCAATTTGAAGATAATGAGAAACATTTCTATTAACGCAATGTATTTGGTTGCGGTCGGATTACTCTTGAATAACATTTACTTACTGGGCTTCCCGGCTATTTCAATATAAAAATAAAGTTACATAGCAAACGGCAACACTGACTGACTCTAGACCGACGGTACTAAATAAAATAATTTTTGGGCTTTATATAGCGGAAATATTCTTATCTCTTAAAGTAATTTTGGACGAAGAGATAAGAAATATGTTTAAACAAAAAAAAAACTGTTAACATAAAATATTTTCGTCTCTATGCAATATTATTTGTTTAGGGTTAAGCCTTTTTAAGTGGGGTGGCGGAGCGGTTAGCACTTTCGCCTCGCAGAAAGAGGAGCCGGGTTCGATCACAGCTTGTGGCACTGGTTGAAAACTCGGAACAACTCCTTCTGCGTAGAGTGTGCAAGTTATCTCCCCACTGGTTTAAGGGGTTTTCCACCGAGCTCTTCGGTTTCCCCTTCCATAAAAACTTGTAGAGGTTAACGGTAATAGTGAGTGTAGGGAGCTGTTGGCTCACGTGACATGCAGGGCTTGCCGCCACCCTCCTACGCATTGTAACCCGGCCTCCTGTTAAAATGCATTATAAGTCGCTAAATGATTTGAGCCTAATTTGGTGCCTTGGGTATTAGCCTAGCTGATTATTATTATTATCCACGTTTTATTATGGACTAATCTACTTATTCGCGTATTTTATCATCCATTGCAATGCAGTCCATAGGTGGTTCCTTTTTACTTAACATTTCGTATATTATATTCTCCATCACCCTAAACCTATTCGGCTTTCCGTTGCTACGCAACGCGTTTCGAAAATTTTCATGTTTAGGCAAAGGGTCTGAGGATTCGACCACAGAAGTTTTATTGACATACGTTTGCAACAGGTGTAGTAGTCGCAAGCCAGATTTCCCACATGGTACTGAAGAGTCCCAAATAGGACGAAAACGGTCTACCGTTGGAATTTCTGGATATTTTATTTAATTTATTAAATTTAGTTTTTTACTCCAAGATCTATATGGTTCGCGTCTTTATAAGTTTTTAAAGGCATTATAAGTCGTTAGATGACTTTGGCCTAAGGTTGTGCCTTGGGTATTAGCCCAGTTGATTATTATTATGTTTGCTCAAAGACCGTATGAGTTATTTGTAAGTTTTTGAATTGCTTCAAATTTGTTTAGGGTTAAGCTTTTTTATCCCCTTTTTATTATGGACTAATCTACTTATTCGCGTATTTTATCATTCATTGCAATACTGTAAACGAGCTGTTAAGAAGGGGGGGGGGACAAGAAAAAGCGTTGAATAAACGGAAGGTTTTCTGTGCCATTTTGTAATCTGACCGTAGACTAGAGTTCATAAATTTTTCGCGTACTTCCATTTTATTAATGCCTCCTAACCGTTTCCTAGTTCCGGGAATCTGATCAATATGGCTTCCAACATCGAACATGGATGCTTTTTTCACACAACGAATGAAGCGAATCATTTTAGAGCGGTTTGGACGATCGATAACTTTTTCGATTATCCAGTGAAGATTGGGAGTTCCCTTCGCAGTCCACCTTTCACTTGTACCAAGGGAACAGATTTCGGGGTGGAATTTTCTCTGAAAATCTATCCGCGGGGTGAGACTGAAGAAAACAAGGAAAATGTCGGCGCATTTCTAAAAATAGATAAATTTCCAGAAGACGCGAAGAATACGAAGGTGAGTTTCGATATATCACTGATTGACGCGCGTAACAACAAAGCGAAGACCCAGTTCACCGCGGCCTCCGAATATTTCATTTTCACCGATTTTGAAAACAGTCGTGGGTGGAAAACATTTATCAGTCGTCAAGTTCTTCAAAAAAATGCGCATACATGGTTGCCAAGCGGAAATCTCACTTTGGAATGCAACGTCAGAGCTCACTTAGAATTGAAAACGCCGGTTTCGACAGTTAGAATTCAGACGGAATCTGTTGGAAATATCTCGTCGAATTTAGGAGAAGAGATAGTGAAGATGGTCTACGAGGAGAATATATGTCCCGATGTCAAGTTGAAGGCCTCGGATGGTCAAGTGTTCGACGCCCACAAGTGCATTCTCTCCGTCAGATCTCCCTACTTCAAAGCCATGTTTCAACACCCCCTGAAGGAGAACGAGGAAGGCCTAGTGGACTTCAGTCAGGACATGAATGGGCGGGAGTTGAAGTCGTTGCTCAAGTACATTTATTTGGGCACACCACCGACCGGTCTCGGCGACACCGCTCGCAAAATGTTTCAGATCGGAGAAATGCAAGGGATCCAAGGCCTGAAGCGAATCAGCGAGCAAACCTTGATTGGTCAAATAAACGACGATAACGCCCTGGACTTGCTAACTTTCGCGAAGCAACACGATGCCCAAGAATTGAAAAAAGCCGCGGCTAGGCATATTGCCGATTCCTAAAAAAATATTATTTTATTCCTTTCCATTGTATGTTACGAGTAGAATGTTCGGTACACGTATTTTTTGTGTGCTATCTCATTTGACATAATTACCTGTGTGTGTGAAAATTTACAATAAAGAATAAAAAATTATTTGCGTTGTTGCGTTTTCTGTTAATACCAATACAAACAATATAATCTTCTAAAACATAGTTTTTGAATATATTTAAATGCATGTATGCATTATTCGTTCGTTTCGTTTTATGAAAATAGGGTACATCCAGGGCCATTTTAATGCTTCAGTAGGGCTTTGGCAAAAATCTCTTTTTCCGTCTTTTCGGACCTTCGTAGGCCTTTTTTATTTGGAATCGTAGGCTTTAGGAACTTTGACTCCGCTGTCTTATGGATAAGGCGGTCCAGGGTACGCCGAAGGGTAGGAGTTAACCCGGAACCCTCTCCTACTCCACCGGAAAAAAAACCTACCTTGTCAAAATCGGATTGGTAGTCGTCCTCACACGGCCATCCACAAACTCTGCCTCCCAGACGCTTGGTATTACAGGAGTATGCCACTACTCCCGGCAAGGCAAGACCTACTAACTTACTTAAATAAATATAAACTAAACCCGTAGTATATATTAATATACTCAGTTGCGGGTCAAGAAAGGCAAAATATCTAGTACATTTGGCGGAAAGATACAAGCACGAATTTCAAATATGTCCCGTTTACGGTTGAATTTCGAAATACACCTGCGCGCGTTATATAATTTTGGAAAATACCAACTATTGCGATATATTTCGTGATGCCAGATTTTTTTTTTTCCCCAAAATCTGAAAGACAATCATATTTTGGTAAACGTTGGCTCTGGGAAAATCGGTATTCAATGTTTTCGACATAATTAATATAGAATATTAAACGCCATCTAAATTATTAATATTGTATTATATACAATTACTTCATCTCTAATATTCTTTGTTTTTAGTTTTCAGTTTAGTTCGTTAATAAAGGCTTGAAAACAATAAAGCTAGCAGTCGAGAAAGACTAATTAGATTATTTGAGATATATTTTTCGGCACTTAACTTAAGATGAGTTACGATTATTGTTGTATTATTTAAAAGTATCCCCGCCGCAGAGAGAATAGTTCAGGTTTTGGTAAACAGATGGAGGGACCTATTTTGGAGACCGAAAATTATGGTTATTAATTTTTCGACTCACGAGATGGCGGGGCAGTTGAATGTTCAATGATTACATGTTGAAATAAAGAAATCGAATTGTAAATCTAGAGATAAAATGAGCGTGCGGGTCCGGTCAATGGTTTGGGAACTAGAGGGGAGATGGCACTCCGAAAACCAGAATCCCAAAAAAACAGTGACGTAGCTTTTGGGTATTTTAATATTAATATTATGTAATCTTCTCGGTGACAGTCTGGTAATTTAATCTTTAGAAAGTTATACACCATTGTTTTAAATTCCCAGTCGCCACCATTATGTTTGTTCGAAGCACTTTATCCAGGGTTCTGGTCCAACTAAAGAATTTTCAGATCCTGTTCCCGAGAAATTTTACTTGCAATTTGTGCTTAAAATTTCTCGGGAACAGGATCTGAAAATTTTAAGCACAAATTGCAAGTAAAATATTGTTTTCACAAATTTCGATTAAATATTTTATTCACAAATTCTAAATAAAATATTGTATTCGCAAATAATTAATAAATGTATACACACATTCCAATTAAAATTTTGTTTTCACAAATTCCAAGTAAAATATTGTTTTCACAAATTCCAAGTAAATTTTTTTTTACAAATTCCAAGTAAAATATTTTAAACACAAACTCCAAGTAAAATATTTTAAACACAAATTCCAAGTAAAATATTTTAAACACAAACTCCAAGTAAAATATTTTAAACACAAATTCCAAGTAAAATATTTTAAACACAAATTCCAAGTATAATATTTTAAACACAAATTCCAAGTATAATATTTTAAACACAAATTCCAAGTAAAATATTTTAAACACAAATTCCAAGTAAAATATTTTAAACACAAATTCCAAGTAAAATATTTTAAACACAAATTCCAAGTAAAATATTGTACTCGCAAATTACAAATTATAAGATTTTCTACGTGAAATATTTTAAACCCTAAATCTTCTTAGGTTAGGTCTCGCGCACAGTGCCCACTGAAAATAAAACGAATTTGGTCAGTGGCGGCAGAAGGTAGTTGGAGGGGGGGGGGGGAGGTACCATTCCTAGGGTCTCGGGGCGGGTGCTCATGCGTTTGGAAAATCGTGATCCTAGTTTGAGTTAGTATTCGAACGATTCACGCACAAGTCAGCCCAAATAAAATATTAGTTCGACATCTAAAGCCCAATTTCCTGGACTCCAATTATCCTAATTTAAATTTGACAAAGGATGAAAAATATAAAGAATATTTTTATTGATACACTTACGCGATAATCAGTGGCGTCGTTAGAATTTGTTTTTGGAGGGGATAGTCTAGCAAGCTATTTAAAGCAAATATTATATATAAAATTGTTTACTTATGGTCTTCCATTATGTTATTTTTAATTAATAGATCTAGTTTGTAAATTACCAGGTAACATAAGAATGAAATTTCAAATATTTCTGAGTGTAACCGAAGAATTTCGATCTCAAGAAATTGATGAACTTACGATTATGGAGTGAAATAGCTTTTATTTAATAATCTTATTTATATAGTCTCTGTAATCATTGATAAATAAAGGAGGCTATGGTATAATAACTATATCACAACGAATAAGTAGGTGAAATATTAAGCATTAGAATCGATCCTTAAGGCTTTTTAACTTAACCTTGTAGTTTTGTTCTAATACCATATCGACGTCATGTTTCTTGCTTTATCGAAAAATATGAAATACACGCTAATTTGCAGTCTGTTGAATATCTATTGGATATGAAGTTTTTCTGATATACGCTGTCGTCTGCATTATTGTCTGGCTAATATGATTAGAGTAATTGTCATCTGAATAGAACAGGCGGTATTTTTTAAAATAAAGTTTTCGCAAATATATCCAAAGATTATTTAAGGGTTTTGAACCTTGGACAAATAATTACAGGACTCGAAACCAAATCTCGCGCTTGATGCTTATACGGCAGCGCCGCTTGTAGCGCCGTAGTGTCAAGTATTGGAACGATTTCTATTCAAATAATAAACACGTGCGCAATATTAGCGGATGAGCTTAGGCCTAGCGTTCTTAGCACGTCGTCAAAGCCTACACCATTATTTCCATTTGACTAGAGATTTTTAAATTTATTATCTATTTTAACCTTCACACGAACTATACATGCAAAATCATTAAAGCGAACTTCCTATTTAAATTAATTAAATCATTACCCTTTCATTTTTATACCAATACAATTATTTTTGAATAATCGAAAGCCTAATAAAATTCCAAAAGCCACACTTCTATTTAAAACAGCAGAGCCGACGACGGAATGTAGGTCGTCTGACATTTTTACGCACGTGTTTTGTATTTGGATAGAAATATTTCGCGATTATCTCGGTAGGAGCGCTGATTGGCGATGCAAATTGTGGAACCGGTGATTTCTCTTAGGTTTCGAGTCCAGTAATTATTCGTCCAAGTTTGAGCTACGTTTTGGGGTGGCTACGAGTCATTTTTTGGGAGGGCTATTTTGAAAGTTTTGGGGGAGCTAATATGGTATTTGCTGGGGCTCTAGTCCCCCTCCCAAATGGGCCTAGTGGTTCCACTGGGGGGAATGGCTATGTTGACACGATCTGCGGAACCATTATTAAAATCGTTTAAAGGGAATATAACCTGCAAAGCAGTCTTTATGGAAGACCTCTTCAATTTTTTAAATTTCCCTCTACAGTGACGCCAAACATTAGTAAAGCCAAAGGCATGAGCGGCCAGAGCTGCAAACGTTGGTGTTCCACACCAAATTCCTAGGGTTATATTCCCTTTAAAAATACAGTCATAATCCGTAAGTAAAGATAAATACATTGATGGCCTTGAATTTATTTCACCCAAAAGATTAATGGTTTATTAATAAAATATGAACGGCCAAATTTATACACTATAGTAAATTAGTACTGAATATGTAACTTGAATTCCTCAACGGAGAGATGAATGTTATAAAATGATGTGCCTCTTACGTCTGAGGGTCAAAGCCGAATATCATACGGTAGCGCCATCTCTTATTATTCCTTCTGAATTTGCATTTTAATATTATTTATGCGCCTTTTTTAAATTTAATGTGGTTTTATTTTAGTGGCATATTTTGCCAGGTATAATTCCAGTACAGTTAGTTCGAATTTAAAAGTAATAATTAAACATTTAATGTAGATTTATATTTTGATACAAATACCTAAATGTATTTAAGTACTACAAGTGAGTTAATATGCCTATTATAAAGTCCCTATAATTGAGGGTATCGCACAGAGCCTTCAGACAGTGCTGTTTTAACACCTTTGTAGGCCTTATCGAGCGGGCCTTTTTTTAACTGAACCCCTTCAAAACTTCGTAGGCTCTGGGTACAGTGCCCATTGGATAAATTTTACCCTAAAATACTCTTTTCGCTTGCAGATATACTACCAGCTTATTTCCATGAAAATCGAAGCGATAATTTATATTAAAAAATTGAATTTTACGCTCCGATTCAATAATTAATAATTATTTGACCAAAGCGTAATTATTTGTACTTTCGAAAGAGTTCTCATCTTCAGTAAGCCCGCTGGCGTTGGAGATTTCTGATCATTTTTTAGGTTACGTTCCGTGGAAGCATACTGCAAGTAAGACATATTAGTTCTTTTATAGATAACATTTCAAGTTTTGAAACATTCACGCATGACTTGTGAGCTATTATGAAAAATGTTATAAAAATTCCTAGTTGAAAATGAAGCCACCAAGAGGTGTCGTCTAATAGTCAGAAAATTTTAGTTAGGCACCAGTTCCGGTGGGCCCCTTTAGAAGGCCCGGGCCCGGGTTACTTTTGCCCCCCTAACGCCGGCCCTGTGACTAACGAATAGAAAAATGTATAATAACCCAATCAATCAGGCTTCAGAGCAAAAATAACCAATACATATAACTAAAATAATAAATATAATAACGCAATCAAGCAACAAATTAATTCAAATACGTAGAAATCAAGCAAATTCAATCCAATAGAAAATGTATTAGCAAGAAGGGAATCACTACTTACCATTAACAAAGCACAAAAAAATCACTTTGACTGAATATTGTAGACTAAACGACCGCTCCTATATCAATAACCGTCAAGCCAACGCCACCGCATTAATACAACTATTTCACACATTTTAAGTCAAACCGGGTAAGCTACAAGACACGACGTATACAATTTAAAATTTCCAACTAAGATGATCAATTTCGCGGAAGAAGTAAATACGCCTAAAAAATTAAAAGATAAACAAGTTGGCAAGCCAAAATATACTTATCCTCGGAAGTATCGTTCTTAGTGCTATAAGTTTCTCGAGATGATCCTTAAAGATATATCTCCGCAAATCAAAGTTATTTACAAAAACGTAATCCCGGTTTAATTTATTCCGAATATTATAAATTAAGTAGTTAAAACAGTGATTTAGACGTACTAAAACAATGCACAATTTAATTTACCCCTATTTACAGTACAAGTTTATCGGTTAAATATAATACGAAGCAAATTTTATTGAAATAAATAACTACAGAGGGTATTTGTATTTTTCTCGCTTACGAAATACTTGCCGCATCTTTAACGCTCATTTTATTTCAACACTCGCCCTTGATGAAGATACCGTAGAATAGCTATATTCGACATCTGGTAGTGGACGACTATTAGACTTCCTGTTGATGTTGTGACACATACTGCATGAAAAAGACCAATGCCATCCAATTTCCAATATCATATAATGACTCGCACACCCAGGAAATCAATGACAGCATTAGGAATCGTAGATATCCAAATATCCACACCAAATGTATTAACAAGAAGCAAAAACCTTATTATTAACAAAGCACAGAAAACCACTTGACTAAACGACAGCTCGTATATCAATAAAAGTTAAGCCAACGCCGCCACATTAATACAACTATATCTAAGTCGATAAGAAAACCCACTGTTTCTACCCTTTAACCATCTTATCTCTGCTGACTGCGCTAAAACAATATTTGACCTTTAAAATTTCTTACGTAAAAAATGTAGACTTTAAAAAGTATTAATATACTCTTCCGCTAAGCTGAGTTTATAATTTTTAATGAAGCGTAACATGTATCGGTGGTTCTGTGATACAACACTCGCGTGTCATGCAGGAGGGCTCACGTTCAATTCGCGCCCACAACTATCAAACTGATTATCATATGTATACCGTGAACATTTGGTGGAAACCCTGACATTTGGACGTTTACCGTAACCCTCAGCACTCGGTTCGTTCCAAACGTCGAATATTGTTCACGTACACTCACAATTCGAAAAAAAATATAATACACTTAAATTAGTGAACATTGTGAATTATTATTGATATTTCAATGAATAATGATAATTTATATTGTAAGCTTGATAAACTAAAATGATAATTAAACCTAACCACCCCCCCCATAAATTGGAAAGCGGTTAACAGTAAAATATAATAATAATATGTTGGTTGTCTATTTTGCTTAATATTTCTGACCACTATGTGGCTTTTCTATACTATGGGAATGGCCTATTATTCTTTTCTAAGCCCCCAGTGGTGCAGACGTTTTTTCTATTTTTCTGTATAAAGTTATTTCTAATATCTAATTTATGTAAATTTAGGAGGCTCTTCATAGCGGGAGGATGGATGAATAGTGCCAGTTAAGGCGAATATTAACTTAGGACATATGGTACTCACGACGTCAGTGAACTTAGCTAGTTGTGTAGTGTAGTAATTAGAAGTAAAACACTGTCTGTAGTTGTAATTATTTTCTGATTTCATTATTTTTTCATAAATATATTACACCAGTAACTATTATTTTTCTTTTGATATTTATGTAATTATAGCGTATTGAATTCATGTCCTCCTTTTGTTGATTAATTATTTATGGTCTCCCAGAAGCTAAACAATTAACATAATTGAATTAGCTCAACTTAGGTCTTTCTTTGTACATATGATTGATACCAGTGTTATTGAATTAAATAATATATTGCATTATTTTATAATATTCATCTTTTCACATATCTTTAGTAAAATGTTTAAAGACTTCGGCCTGCAGATCCAAAAATGACGCAAAGGTAACAAGTTTAACTGACTATTTTTTAATAGTGGGATAATTGATATTTCATTTTCTCTGGTAATTCTGGTATAATACACTCTACAACTTATTGAATTCTCCCTGGGGAAAGATTAAGCGTCGTTATAGTGGTGTGAGAAAACGCGTGAGGAATAAACTAAATCCCCTCCGAGGAGAGGTAAGGCCCTGGCCGCCTTGTTCTCATTCCCTCTGGTATGGAAGTACACGCGGAGGTATTCCTTGAATTAAAATTCTTCTTTATAAGCTTTCTAAAGGTAAATTGAAATAATACCGTGTTAGAGCGCCATCGGTTTCAACGAAAAGTAAATTTTGTACGTTAATTAAAATAAAATTTCAAGGCCACCCAAAAATACTAAGTATCGATATACAATTTATTAAAGTAATTTAATTATTAAAGATTGTTTGTTTGAAACAATAAATAAAACAGTGTTGTATTAAAATATAAACTTAGCTATAAACAATTACCCGGGTTCGAATCCCAGCCGACCCAATGTTTCTGTTTCCTTAAATTCCATAGCTTCGTATTCCAGATTTTCCCCCCTCTATGGAGTAATCTACGGTGGTTCAATAGTGTCATACAAGTCAGCCGGGTTTGAATCTCAAGTTCTATGTAGAACTATTTTCGACCACGGTAACAGTGATTGCCAAGATAGAACATAAATTGTTCTATTTAAAACTGGCTAGTTTCAAATAGAACTGTTTCGAAACTGCGATTTCTAAGAGTGTAACACATTTTACGGTATTATTTTGCCTCCGACCGCAGCCACTTTTTGGTACAAACCACAACAACAAGTCAAAAAATTTACCTCCCGCCTAAGCTTTCCCCCTCCCCAAAATGCTTTGAAATCAGCCCAGCTGGCACCCCTGGAGAGGACCATTCCACCATGGATTAAAAAACCTTGTAACCACGCTCACTGATGCACCATTGATCAGGGAAAGGAAGGAAGGACACACCGCCATATTGGGGCGCTTGGGAATGGTCAGTGATTGTTTCAATAGGGATAATTTCAGAAGGTTATCCGACCTTTTTTAAAAGTTTAGACTTTACCGCCGTGGCATGCAGAAATGGCTTCTTCAGAGAGCGGGTTGTGCACTGTGCCGACCCGTTTCGCCGCCACTGAATCTTACAATATTATAAAAAAAACACTCAATAGAGACCTAGAGATATTAATTTATATTAATATTCACTAGGGGAACACAATCTTAAATAGGTAAAAAACAAATACATCAATGTATCTCGATATCCTTACATAACGGACTCCATGGTTTTTTGCACTCGACCGCACAAACTACGCACGCTGGATTTCAAATTCACCTAAGGGATATGTCCGAACTGTCGATAAACCATTCAAGTACAGCGTTGGCCTTCAACAATGGAATGTTTAAGGTTAAGAAAACCAACTGTCCATTTTCTATCATTTCAATCGATCACGCTCATGGTCAAATGAACGCTCAAATAAAAGGAGGTGGCGGGGGGGGGGGGGGGGGGGTTGGATTAACCGAAAACCCATCAGCGTTCCGAAGACGGATGATAGCCGGTCCAGAAGTGTCTCGCGTAATAAACGAGTATGAAGATTCACAAACAAAAGCGAGCCTCGTCGAAACATTTAAACATCACGAACAAACATTAAGTGTTCAAGAGTCTTTTGAAACAGATGTAAGATCTTTGATCGATGCGTTTGAAGAATTTGGAAACCCTTTGGAGTAAGACAGTTTCAACTTAATTGTAGTAGAAACCAAAACTATTGCACAGACTTTGGTAGTAGAGAGTGTACGCAAAATTGGGCGATTAGGTCAGGAATAGTTTCAATCGTTCGTCAAAGGTCGACTTATTGATAGAACTAAACCCATTGACGACGTTCTACCTCGCAACAAATTAAATTTATTATCCACTGCAATTTCTAAGGGTCACGGAAAGAGGAAATCTAAACTCTTTATAATAAAAAGTGATTTGGGGCTTTTCTCGCGTTTATACATCGTATGCCAATCTTGAGGTCTTTAGCCACGAAAATCAAGCATCATTATCTTATAATCGAATCTTACGACAAGGAACAAAGTCCGATGTCTTACCCTGTTTGGAGGATCACTTTACCTCGGGAGCTGCGCGTCCCCAAAGCTCGTGCATAATATTAGACGGACCTGTAATCGCGCAGATGTTACCACCAGGAACTTCAAAAACTTTCCAGGAGTATGCAAATGTCATTTTTGACACCACATCTAAAAGACCAAGCACGGAGTGCTAGTCGTTTGGGTATCGTATGTGACATGAGTTTACCTTATAGTCTTAAAGGTTCAGTTAGGGAGAAACGTGGTTCAGGAGTACGGGCACGTGATACGGTTTCTTTCCCAATACCAAGAAATTGGCAAACGTTTCTAAGGGTGAATGAAAACAAAACCGAACATTTACAATATTTGTCGAAGTTCGCCAGGAAAAAGTTCAATATGGATGACAAAGAACTTGTGGTGCACTATTGGTGCCAGTGTTCTTTCCGTTCCAGTTCAACAAGATTAACACTATCAGAACCGTGTAACCACGAAGAATCTGACACTCACGTTATTCTTCAAGCCGCCGATGCCAGTGAAAAAGGTCATCGGAATATTCAAATACGAACAGTTGTTACCCATATTGTAGTTCTCGCAATTGCGGTTTTTCCAACTCTTAAGTTAGAAGAGCTTTGCATTTGGAACCGGAAAAAGTTTTCGTTACATCCCGGTACAAGAAATATCTACTTCTATGGGTCCAGAAAAATCTTCCGCTTTACCGCCATTTCACGCATTGACTGGTTGTGACACTGTATCGTTGAATTATTTACTTACTTAAATTAAATTATAATACTTTTGAACTCTTAAGTCGTACAGTAAACGCTTGAACAAGACACTAAACTTAAAATGGCCAATTTATTCTTCGGACCGTTTCGTAAACTAGCGCATATAGTTAATATTAATTACCCGATTTTAATGATTAATATCTTAATTGAAAGCGTGAAGGGTCACGTTTTGAATGGAGTAATCATTTTCTGGAAAATATGAAATCAAATTAAAAACATATAAAAAACAATTTTTTTTTAATAAACTTAATTGTATATTTTTAAATTAGAGTTAAATATACATTAAGCCATATACTTAGTCAGCTGGGGTTCTAAGCTTTATTTGATTAAATAACGATCGACATCGACAAACAATTGGCTGAGTTATAGCCATTTAAACAAGTACCCACTCTCGTCCGACGGGATCCAAGATGACCGCCGTCAGAACAACAATTTTAAAGTCCTCCTCTAAAAAAATAGACTTACCCCATGTAAGTAAGCTTAGCTGGAAGTGCCATGCTTTTATCACAAAAGCATGATTTTCTTACTATGCCGCGCCACGCTGACTTTCAACTTGCATTTTCACTTTCAGCTTAGCTCGCCGACGAAGCTCGGGGAGATTTCCCTGTTTATCAATAAATATGGGAGCTCCCATTGCAATTCTGCTAATTGTTTTATCTTAAGAAAAATATAACTTTTACTTTTAAAAAGGAAAAATAATATTTAAAAGAGAATGGAATGGGGCTTTCAACGTTGGTGAGTTCATTCAATGTGGCCAAACCAAATACAAATTAACAAAGAGCAGGTGGGTGAATAAATAGTCGATTTAAGGATAATAGATGACGTTAGTAGCGTTTCGCTTTCGGTTAAAATTCAAACGTGATTTTCCACCTTAAGTCAAATATCAAATTCCCCCTCATCTTTTGTTTTATATATTGAACTACCTGGGAAATACCAAATCCATTTTATGGTATATTCCATAAAACAGTATTTTTTTTTTGTGTACTTGTATTTACAATTTTTTTTTACAATTCCATTTTGTTTTTAGTACTCATGCCCTTCTACTAAAGCAAAGCTTGTACGTAGAGGGCACAATTGGTAATTTTTAGTAATTTTTTAGAGCCCCGCACAATTTACAAAATCAAAAATATCATACAACATATCTTCTAGGCCTAGAGCATGTTATTTATCATATCATATTTTTCAGCCGCCCATTTTTTAACTTCTCTTTTAAATTTTTTAAGATTGGATTAAGTTGGTTAAATATTAGCGGACCATAATACATGGCATGCTTTTGACTTTTAGTCTTATATAGTTTGGGAATTTTAAATTGGAATGCTTTTAGCGATCTGGTATTTTGTACATGTGAATACATTAAATTAGAAATGGCCTTATTTTTAAAAAACTTAATAAATACTGCTACAGTATAAATCTGTCGAACGTTAAAAACCTCGAATTCATCGTAAAGCAAAGCAGTAGAATAACGCATCAGCTTAAATAAACAGATTTTTATAATTATATTCTGCAAATGGTTTAACGAGCTCAAAGCCGTATTTGTAGCACTTCGCCCCCCGGAGAGATGCCTGAAAGAAACACTGTATAAGAGACAAACCAATCCGCGACAATACCACGAACACCAATATTTCTTCATTTTTCAAATAAAAGTTTGTGACTTATCGTATCGAACGCCTTTGCTAGGTCTAAAAATACTGCAATCACTCTTTTGTTAATATCCAGGTTTTCTGTTCAGTACGTCGTAAAGTCATAATTGGCGTCGTTTGTACTCTTCCCTTCTTGAAATCCGTATTGGTTCGTTGATATAATGTTGTTTTTATTGATAAATTTACAGAGTCGAACTTTCATGCATTTTTCAAATATCTTTGAGAAGTTACTCAAGAGAGAAATTGGTCTATAATTTTTTGCTAATGTTTTGTCACCAGCTTTATAAATTGGTATTATTGTAGCGTTTTTCAGAACATCTGGAAATATACCTGACTCAAAACTTCGATTTACTATATATGTCGATGGCATAATAATCAGCTAGGCTAATACCCAAGGCACCACCGTAGGCCTAAGTCATCAAGCGACTTTTGAAGCCTTTAATTCAGGTGGCCGGGTTACAATGCGTAGGAGGGTGGTGGCAAGCCCTGCATGCCACGCGTACGAGCCAACAGCTCCCTACACTAACTATTACCGTTAACCTCAACAAGTTTTTATGGAAGGGGAAACCGAAGATCTCGGGAGAAACCCCCTTAAACCAGTGGGGAGAGAACTTGCAAATAAAAGCCTCTATATTTTTTAGGCAGTCCGATTAAACTCATCGGAAGTAGACGATTTTTTTAAATTAATGATTTGATTACGTATTTCGATTTCAGTTACGGGTTCTAAAAACATAGAATTACTATTTTTATCGGGGTCACTATAGATATCCGTATTGAAACCCTTAACATCAATTTTATCAATATTTTCGGCCATTTTTAGACCAACTGTTGAAAAATATTTATTTAATTTCGTGGCGACTATATTCGGTTCAACGGTTGAATCGATAACCTCATTATCAATCTTAAGTTTTATACCATTAATCATATGAGTATTATAATTTTTACCTATAATTTCATTAATTGTTTTCCAAATTTTCCCCGTATTATTTTCGGCCTTTTCAATTTTTTTTCCGATAGTAAAAATTTTTAGCTTCACCTATAATGGTTGCTAATTTATTTCGATAGATAAGATACTCGTTTTTTAATATAGGGTTAAAAGGCTCGTTAATCAAACACTTGCGCAATCGATCACGTGTTCTAATACAGTTTATCAGGTTTTTTTAAATCCATGGCTTTACAGGCTTATTTTTTCTAGAACGGTTTATATTTTGATTCTTTATTTTACCTAAATCAATATAAAAATTAAGAGTATTAAGAAATTCAGACATAGCTTTATCAACGTTTTCATACTTTAAAACGCTTGTCCACTGTTCGAATTTTAATAATCGTTGGAGTTTTAGATGCATTAGGGTCATTCCATGTGAAATCGAGAGGTTGGGAGGCACTACCTCACCGATTTTTACATGAATTTTTTGTGTAAATGTAGGCTTTAAATTATGACAATTCCCCAAATTTAAGCCCTCTAGCTGTAAAAATGGGCGATTTATGATTTATTGAAATTTACACACAGCGAAGGCTTCGCGGCCCCAAAAATTCAAATATTTGACCATAACTCGCAGTGAAATTGCCCAATAAAATAAAAATTAGTCACTTCATAACAAATTCGACAAACAATCCGAATCTGGCAATGCAATTTAAATCGGATTATTATTGAAGAAGATATTAAGGTATTAGGGGGGTTCATTTGACCCCCAACAATCGGAAATGACGTAACCTTCGATTTTTTTTCAATTTTTCATATGTTAGTTCTCCTGACTTAAGTAACTTATATTTAAATTATCAAAAACGATAAACTTTTATTTTAAGTATAACACTTAGTTTATTTTATTTTGAAAAAAATATTTTTAATTTGTAATGTTACATATAGAAGTCGCTTTTTCAATACAGTGCAATTTAAATGTTTTGTATTAACAAGAATGTATTTATTTATTATTAGGAAGAATGATTATGTTGCGACAATCGCCGGGCACGTTGAAAGCCTTTCCCCCGTCTCGCGCGGGGGGAAAGACAAAACGTCACCGGCGTTTGATTTCCATCGCGTTAGGTGACGTAAATTTTAAGCAGCCAATGAAATACCGGGACTATTCGTTTTATTTTAAGCGGAGGAGCGTACTGGGGGGACCAACGGGCGGATTGAGAGAAAAGCTAAAAACCGTCTCGACATAGACATTCTCCCTAGGTATAAATAAATACATTCTTGGTATTTATCATGAATGAATTTATATATGTATCTATTATTTATTTCAATTATAATTGAACATTAAAAACCATTCAGTGTATCTTAATTTGGCATCGAAATTGGTTTTCGATCATTTTTGTAGAAGACATTAGGGGGGTTCATTTTACCCCAAAAACGGAAATGACGTCACCTTCGATTTTTTTAATTTTTGTATATGTTATTTCTCCTGACCCAAGTAACTAAAATTTAAAATATCAACAATGAGAAACTTTTATTTTAAGTATAACACTTAGTTTAGTTTATTTAAAAAAAAATATTTTTAATTTGTAATGTTGCATATAGAGGTCACTTTTTTAATAAAGTGCAATTTAAATGTTTTGTATTTATCATAAATTAATTTGAATATCAATCTCTTATTTATTTCAATTATAATTTTAACATTAAAAACCATTCCCTGTATCTTAATTTTGCTCTGAAATTCGTTTTAGATCATTACTGTAGAATATATTAGGGGGTTCTCTAGACCCCAAAAATTAGAATGACGTCACCTTCGATAATTTCGATTTTTTAATATGTTAGTTATTATAAGGCAACCATGCAACAGTAGTCACACGTGTTACTCCCGGGACTGTTCTTCATCTTTCTAGCTTAGTTACTTATTTCACTAATTATTAGGTTGTGCTTTTCTGGTGCTGTAATTTTCCAGCTTTGTTTTAATATTCCTGTCGACCCTTTGGCATTGCGTATTCGCTGCTTAATCATTTAATTTACTTACCGGTTTCTCGGTTTACGACTCGCCTGCTTTCGTGGTTATTTGTGAGACGCGTCTAATTTCACGATGTGTCCGTCCAGCCCTTGCTTTTTCTCACTGACACTTGCGCTTTGGGATTTCAGGTGTGGTCGACGTGCTGTGCAGCTAGGTTTTGTGTGCGCGTTATATTATGAATCTTTATTTTATTGTAAACTGTGTTTAATTGTCTGGTTGTTTACCGCATTATTATTAGTTCGGTCCGCCGTCAGAAATTCACAGACTCGGTGGTTCCACTTTACTTATTTTATATAATGTCTGTTGTTGTTTTTTTTGATTGACCCATACTTTTTATGTTTATTTCTCTTGTGGTGTGTTACGTGTTTCATTTAACTCGGCCCTCCGTTATAACACGTGTATTTCTATTGTCATCCGTTACTTATTGTTATCATTTTATATTGGCTATTCATGTATTCTCAATTTTTGCCGTCTCAACGTTATGTCGACTTCTAGGGATTCTACACTTTGTATTCTGTCGCGGGACTGCCGACAACGTATATTTTTTTTAAACTAGATTGTAGTGTATTATTAATTTTGGGATGTACATTTTTAGACTAACGTTATTTTTTTGTCGGTGTATATATTTTTCATGTGTTTTCGTGCTTAGGCAGCCTGGTCTATAATGGCCGGCTCTGCTGTTAAATGTCTACGTTGCGGAGAATCATTTATAGGAAAGCAAAAGAACCTGCAATGTAAATCCTGCTCTAAAAAAAGTGCACGTTAAGTGCACTAAAATTGATAACGATCAATATATAGCTCATAAGTGCAAGGCTGACTACTTGCGCGATGATTGCAAACGGGATGGTCTGTCATCCGCCTCCTCTAATAATGAGTCTCCACTCAACGCTAATGGCCTGGACTTCATACCATCAACACCCGACAAGCCTGAGTCTGTCGATCCATCCACTCTACGGATATCCCAAATGAATTCCATCAAAATCACCGCTTAATTCGAGATGAGGGTTCGGTATTCGCGTCAATGCAGGATACCCTCTACAAAATCCTCGCTACATTATCCATGATGCAATCGGCCATGGCTTGTCTCCAAAACGAAAATTGTCGTCAAAATGAGCTTTTACTCAAGCGCGATAATACTCAAATTTCGACCGAGACTGCTCTCTTACCGAAGCAACTTTATGTCTCCCTGGCACAGAGCCGATCTAAATCAAAGCCTAGTCAAACCTATGCCACAAAGGCATCCACGTCTCAAGAAAGCCAACTCTCTAACAAGGGTTACACTGAGTGCGCCAGGCAGCCACCAACTACGAACAGGGGCGTAACAACCAAGGCCGGGACATCCCAGGCCGCGCCACTATCTCCCGCACGCGGAGAGAGCCAACGCAACCCTTCGTCTCGCTATAAAAAATCCGATGAATTGTTTAAAATAAAAATTTAGGGCTCCAATGCAAAGCGGTGTACGTTACCAGACTCGACCCAACAGTCACGTCGCAGGAATTTAAGGAATGCTTAATCAAGGAAAATGACCTCAAGACGGTGGAATGCGTTCGCCTGAGAACCCGCTTTCCTTCCTATTCTTCTTTTTATGTGTCATCTGACATGTCGAAATACCATGTCCTGCTGGATATCAACACCTGGCCGGTTGACTGTTTAATTAACGAATTTATAGGCTACCTGTATGACGAAAGGCGTCATGAATCGGAGATTTGCACTCAAAACCACAAGGTGCAGAATGGCACTACTACAGCGGTCAAGACTTTGACTTATTCCTCCGCTCAAGTGCCACCCTACGGATCAACTACGCCCACCTCAACTATCCCCAATAATGACCAGCACAAACCAACATAACTACGAACTTTTCTTCCAAAACGTTAGGGGTCTCCGCACCAAATCTTTAGAACTTTTCAGCAATATTATTTTCAATAACCATCCCATTATCTGCCTAACTGAAACGTGGCTTACTGAAAATCACTTCACCATAGACTTTTTCCCTTCTTCCTATAATGATCATTGTGGCAGCAGTGAAATATGCCCGTGTGTCCACATCTATCCCGACAGTGAATATGTGGTGGGCTCACACGACAAAGCCTAAGATTCCAATAGCTAACATTGCGTATATTATCCCCAGTGTCCCAAACGGTTCTTTTTTCCCTGTTTGGTGTCTAATGATGTGGGAAACTATCCCAAACCCAGGAAGGATTAAGATATATACTTCTGGATGTCCAAAAAATCAGAAGAGGTGTTGGTACAAAATTGGGTCCCCTCCTCCTGCGGGGTCAAAAAAAGAAGTATTAAAGTTACGATCTGTTAAAAGTATTGTGATAGCCCCTGCGAGGACTGGTAGCGAAAGTAGGAGAAGAATTGCTGTAATTTTAATTGATCAGACGAATAAAGGAACTCGTTCAAAAATTATTCCTGGGGTTCGTATGTTAATAACAGTTGTGATAAAATTTACAGCCCCCAAAATTGAGGAGACACCTGCTAAATGCAAAGAAAAAATAGTGAGATCAACAGAAGGCCCTCTATGGGCTAAGTTTCTTGATAGGGGGGGGGGTAGACTGTCCATCCTGTCCCGGCTCCACTTTCTACTATAGTAGATCTTAAGAGTAAGAGAAAAGAAGGAGGGAGTAACCAAAATCTTATATTGTTTAAACGGGGGAATGCTATATCTGGGGCTCCTAGCATTAGGGGGACTAACCAGTTTCCGAAACTTCCTATCATAATAGGTATAACTATAAAGAAAATTATAACAAAAGCGTGAGAGGTTACAATTACGTTGTAAATTTGTTCATTTTCTATTATTGAGCCTGGTTTCCCTAACTCAATTCGAATTAGGATACTTAGGGCAGAGCCTACTATAGCGGCTCAAACCCCAAAAATTATATATAGTGTTCCAATATCCTTATGGTTAGTTGAGCATAATCATCGCGGTAAAATGTCTGAAAATAAGAGGTAAATTGTAAATTTATTGATGGGTTACTCCTTTTACTATGGTTTTATAGTTTAAAAAAAAATTTAAAATTGCAAATTTTAAGATATAGCTTATTAAAACTTAATTTTGATTAATGTAAACTTTGAAGGTTTATAGTTTTTTTAACTTAAAGCTTTAAAAGCTTAGGATGATTAGAGGGCCTAATAAAAGGAATAAAGTTGATAATCAGTTTTGTTTCTTTTGCATATTTGGGGGTCTTTGATTAAATATAGCTAAGGCAGTATAAGTAATTCGTAGATAAAAATATAAGTTGATTATAGAACTTAATAATATTAAGAGAATTAGGGGATATCTAGCATTTGCCAATAGTAGTATTAGGACTAGGATCTTAGGGAAAAATCCAATTATTGGGAGTATCCCCCCAAACTTAATATCAGTAAGTAAAGGGGTAGTTTTGACCCCTTGGATATAAATATGGTTTTGTTGAGTGAATTAATATGATGTTTATTTAAAATATTCGATAAAATAGCTAAGGTGCTTGAGTAGACAAGAAAATAAATTATAAAAACTTTTAAGTTAAGCTCTAGTGCCACTAGAAGCCACGCTAGATGGGAGATAGACGAAAATCCCACAATTTTTTTTGGGGAAGTTTGGTTGAATCCTCCCATGGCCCCAAAAATTAATGATAATACAATATAAAATAAGAGATTTATTTTAGTTATTGTTAAAGTTACTAGAAGTAAAGGGGTTAATTTTTGTCATGTTAGGATGATAAATGTGCTTAGTCAGCTGACGCTCTCTAATAGCGTTGGGACCCAGAAATGTATCGGGGCTGCCCCTATTTTTGTTATTAATGCTAAGAGTGTAAGGGAAGAGGATGAAAAACTTATTTCCATTTGAACGGATCTGATAATAAGTATTGAGGAAGCTACCCCTTGCACAAAGAAATATTTTATAGCAGCTTCTGAGCTACTAATATTTATTTTATTAATGATTAAGGGGATAAGGCCTATCAAGTTTATTTCGAGGCCAAATCAGACTAAGAATCAGGAGGAAGCTCTTAGGGAGATTATTGGCCCTAATAAAACTATCATTAAGAAAATTAGGTTGGCAGGTTTTATGATTATAAAAGGAGTTATTCTCATCGTTAGGTTATGGGCCTAAAAGCTTAGTTAGCTTACTTTTAAGTTTTGGTGTTGCTGCACGGTGCTCTTTGAAGGTACAGGAGATAAGTTGTCTTTATTAAACTTAATTTTTTCTTTTTCTTTTTACCCCCAAACCCAGAAGAAAAAGGAAAATTAGGTTTTATTATACTTTATTATTATTGTTAGGTGGTTCAGTTAGGTATTCTTTTGAGAGGCTATTGTTTTGTTCAAGTTATTGGATAGATTAATTTAAGCTAAAATCTTTTATAGTCGCTTTAAAGTTTTATACGCTTTTTGATAGATTTTTAAGGTAGAAATATTATTTATGTTTATCTAATTTCTTTATATATAGATTAAAGTTAATTAGCCAGCTAAAAGCGTGCCAGCCGCTGCGGTTATACGTAAGGTTTATATAAAGTTTGTTTATGCACATTTTGGCTATAATTTAAAAAAAAAATTTTGAGTTAACTAGTGAAATAGTATCTTTTAATAAATTTTATGGTTTGTTGGATGAAAAGTTAGGGTAAAGACTAGGATTAGATACCCTTTTATGCTAACTTATATTGTTTTAAGGAATAATTTTAAAATTAAAGAATTTGGCGGTGTTTTATCCTCCTAGAGGAACTTGTCCTGTAATCGATGTACCTCGATAAATCTTACCTTAGTTTTTATTAAGTAATTGAGTTTATATACCGTTGTTGTTAGATTACTTAGCTAAATAAATTGTTAGTTTTCGTTATAGATAGTTTGGTTTTGTCACTTCAAATCAAGGTGTAGTTTATGCTAGGGCAGAGATGTGTTACTTTATTTAAGGTTTGGATCGTGAATTGAATTTTTATGTGAAAAAGGATTTATTAGTAAATTTTTATTAATAAGATGAGTTGAATCAGGCTCTAGAACATGCACATATCGCCCGTCACTCTAATTTTAATATTAGATAAGTCGTAACAAAGTAGATGTAAGGGAACTTGTATCTAGAGGTTAGAGTAGAGCTTTAAAGCGATTTATTTACATTAAATAGTTCTTTGTATAACGGAGTGCTCTTATGAATATGTTTTAGTTTGGATATTAGAGTAAATTTGGTTGAATAAGCTAATTATTTTTTTTGCTATATTAAATTTTTTTGAAAAAGTTAGATAAGTGTGAACTGTGAAGGTGTTGAAAGATTTAGTTAAAAGTAAAATTTTTTGTACCTTTTGTCTCAGGGTAGGTTAAAATTTTAGATATATTTTAGTTTCCCGAATTAGAATGAGTTAGGTACTTAAGTATTAATTGTGACAAAATTAATAGAATAAGTATTTAGTAGTGAGATGCTATACGAATTTTAGGTTATCTGGTTTCTTTAGAAATTAAAAAGGTAGGTGTTATTCAGCTACAAAGAATAGCAAAAAGTTTGTTAGGGTTAAGCTTAGCATATGATTTTTATATTTTTTGTTAGGGGTAGTTAGTAAGGTTTAATAGTGGCTTGTTGTTTAATAACATTTTTTTTGAAAAGAATTGAAGGGTTATAAAGAGAAGATTGTAGCTTTAAAAAATTGTTCATAATGATTTAATTAGTAGAGATAAGAGCTGGTTATTTTTTGGTTAAGTTTTAGTTGAATTAGTTTGGATTTAAGTTTAATAGAGGAACTCGGCAATCATTTACCTTAACTGTTTATCAAAAACATTTCTTTAAGAATGGTTATTTAAAGTAAATTCTGCCCCCTGGTTGTACTAAAGGGCCGCAGTAGCCTGACTGTGCTAAGGTAGCATAATCATTTGGTTTTTAATTGGGATCTGGTATGAAGGGATAAATAGGGTATGTCTATCTTTTTAAATATTTTGAATTTAAATTTTTAGTAAAAATGCTAGAATTATTCTATGGGACGATAAGACCCTATAAAGCTTAATTTTTTTAGTTATAAAATTTTTTTCTAGTTTTACAGCTAAGATAATTATACTGGGGCGGTAGCTAATAAACTTAGTTTAGTTAAAATTAATGAAGATCCATTTTTGGTGAAATAAGACTAAGTTACTTTAGGGATAACAGGATAATATACTTTTGGAGTTCTAATCGAAGAGTATGTTTGTTACCTCGATGTTGAATTAATTAAACTGTAAGGTGAAGAAGCTTTACTAGTTAGTCTGTTCGACTATTAAAAAATTACATGATTTGAGTTCAAACCGGTTTAAGCCAGGTTGGTTTCTGTCTATAGTTTTTAAAAAGTTTCTTAGTACGAAAGGACCAGAATCTATGAATTATTTATATAATGTTAATTAGTGAAAATTTATTTGGTTAATATGGCAGATTAGTGCGTTGAATTTAAGCTTCATTTATAAGACAGTGTCTTTTTTAACAATTTTGTTAATTTTAAGTTATACTTTGATATTAGTGTGTCTTCTCGTAAGTGTTGCTTTTTTTACTTTATTAGAGCGTAAGGTACTAGGGTATATTCAGATTCGTAAGGGGCCTAACAAGGTGGGTTATATGGGTCTTTTACAACCTTTTTCGGATGGTCTAAAGTTAATAACTAAAGAGCAGATTTGGCCCTTATATAGTAATAAAATGATTTTTTACTTAAGACCGGTGTTAGGTTTATTTTTAGCCTTAGCTTATTGAGCTTTATGTAATTTAGGGGGTACTGTTTTTTTTTACCAGTATGGTTTAATTTATTTTTTAGTTTTATCAAGTTTAGGGGTTTATTCCCTTTTGGGGGCTGGTTGGAGTTCCAATTCTATTTATAGAATGTTAGGGTGTTATCGGGCTGTGGCCCAAACTATCTCTTATGAGGTAAGTTTGGCTTTAATTTTATTAGGTATTGTCCAGTTGGTGGGAAGTTTTAATTTGGGGGAGAGTTGGAGCTTTTCTTTAGTAAAGTCGGGTCTTTTATTAGTTTTATTAGGGGTGTGGTTTTTATCTTGTCTTGCTGAGACTAACCGTAGTCCCTTTGATTTTGCTGAGGGTGAGTCTGAACTAGTTTCAGGGTTTAATGTGGAATATGGTTCTGGGGGTTTTGCTTTAATTTTTATTGCAGAGTATGGCAATATTATTTTCATAAGTTTGTTAAGTTGTTACTTGTTTTTTAATATAGACTTTTTTTTAGTTTTGTTTGTGGTTATATTTTTCTTTTTGTGAGTGCGAGGTTCTTTTCCTCGTTACCGTTATGACAAGTTAATAATATTAGCTTGAAGGGGTATTTTGCCTTTGGTTTTGGGATATTTTGGGTTTTTATACGGAGTCTTAGTATAAGTTTTTAATTACTTTGTCAGATAGATTGAGTTAAATTTAGAATTTAAATAGGGCTTAGGTCAGGTAATAGTATTAATAAGAATGTTAATTCTCCCTTTATCTCTTTTGCTTATAGGTGCTCTAAAATCTAGTTTTGAATTAAATAAATCATTAGGTTACCTATATTTTGCTTTCAAAGCAAATTGCTTTATTTAGCTAAATGACTAGTTTAGTCTATTATCTTGAATCATTATAGCTAGTGGTCTTAATAAGAAGTAGGTGAAGTATCTGATTGTAAAAACTTGTCCTAAATTGAGGTAAGGTTCCTCGATAGGGGAGGCACCAATTCATGTTAAGAGCATAATTAAGGTAATAAAGCTTCAGAATACAAATTGAATATGATGAAAAATTGACTGTGTATCCCCCCCTCTCTCTTTGTATTAAACTGTGAATTATTTTAACATAAGCATACTATCTCAAAAAATTAAAAGTAAATTATTATAATAAGTAACGATATAACGTTATGATAAATTCAGACCACGGGAAATCTAGAGTGTATACTTCAGTTTGATAGTACCCACTTTAGAAATTAACTTAGGGCTACCTTAAGCAGTGTTGTCATGCGGCAGCGCAATTTAAATGGACCCTTTACTTATCAATGATATAATTATTTATCAAAATTATTAAAATGCCCCCATTTGACCTTTTACTATTTTATGAGCTTTAAAAATAAAATAGTAAAAAGTCAAATGGAGAATAATTATATAGTCTTTACTGGAAGGATAGATCTGTTAATTCGTTAAATTTAATATCTATATTAATATTAAGTATAGCAATAGACTCTTAATATAATAGTATTAATAAGAATGTTAATTCTCCCTTTATCTCTTTTGCTTATAGGTGCTCTAAAATCTAGTTTTTAATTAAATAAATCATTAGGTTACCTATATTTTGCTTTCAAAGCAAATTGCTTTATTTAGCTAAATGACTAGTTTAGTCTATTATCTTGAATCATTATAGCTAGTGGTCTTAATAAGAAGTAGGTGAAGTATCTGATTGTAAAAACTTGTCCTAAATTGAGGTAAGGTTCCTCGATAGGGGAGGCACCAATTCATGTTAAGAGCATAATTAAGGTAATAAAGCTTCAGAATACAAATTGAATATGATGAAAAATTGACTGTGTATCCCCCCCCCTCTCTCTTTGTATTAAACTGTGAATTATTTTAACATAAGCATACTATCTCAAAAAATTAAAAGTAAATTATTATAATAAGTAACGATATAACGTTATGATAAATTCAGACCACGGGAAATCTAGAGTGTATACTTCAGTTTGATAGTACCCACTTTAGAAATTAACTTAGGGCTACCTTAAGCAGTGTTGTCATGCGGCAGCGCAATTTAAATGGACCCTTTACTTATCAATGATATAATTATTTATCAAAATTATTAAAATGCCCCCATTTGACCTTTTACTATTTTATGAGCTTTAAAAATAAAATAGTAAAAAGTCAAATGGAGAATAATTATATAGTCTTTACTGGAAGGATAGATCTGTTAATTCGTTAAATTTAATATCTATATTAATATTAAGTATAGCAATAGACTCTTAATATAATAGTATTAATAAGAATGTTAATTCTCCCTTTATCTCTTTTGCTTATAGGTGCTCTAAAATCTAGTTTTGAATTAAATAAATAATTAGGTTACCTATATTTTGCTTTCAAAGCAAATTGCTTTATTTAGCTAAATGACTAGTTTAGTCTATTATCTTGAATCATTATAGCTAGTGGTCTTAATAAGAAGTAGGTGAAGTATCTGATTGTAAAAACTTGTCCTAAATTGAGGTAAGGTTCCTCGATAGGGGAGGCACCAATTCATGTTAAGAGCATAATTAAGGTAATAAAGCTTCAGAATACAAATTGAATATGATGAAAAATTGACTGTGTATCCCCCCCCTCTCTCTTTGTATTAAACTGTGAATTATTTTAACATAAGCATACTATCTCAAAAAATTAAAAGTAAATTATTATAATAAGTAACGATATAACGTTATGATAAATTCAGACCACGGGAAATCTAGAGTGTATACTTCAGTTTGATAGTACCCACTTTAGATATTAACTTAGGGCTACCTTAAGCAGTGTTGTCATGCGGCAGCGCAATTTAAATGGACCCTTTACTTATCAATGATATAATTATTTATCAAAATTATTAAAATGCCCCCATTTGACCTTTTACTATTTTATGAGCTTTAAAAATAAAATAGTAAAAAGTCAAATGGAGAATAATTATATAGTCTTTACTGGAAGGATAGATCTGTTAATTCGTTAAATTTAATATCTATATTAATATTAAGTATAGCAATAGACTCTTAATATAATAGTATTAATAAGAATGTTAATTCTCCCTTTATCTCTTTTGCTTATAGGTGCTCTAAAATCTAGTTTTGAATTAAATAAATCATTAGGTTACCTATATTTTGCTTTCAAAGCAAATTGCTTTATTTAGCTAAATGACTAGTTTAGTCTATTATCTTGAATCATTATAGCTAGTGGTCTTAATAAGAAGTAGGTGAAGTATCTGATTGTAAAAACTTGTCCTAAATTGAGGTAAGGTTCCTCGATAGGGGAGGCACCAATTCATGTTAAGAGCATAATTAAGGTAATAAAGCTTCAGAATATAAATTGGTTAAATGGGTAGAATTGAATCCCCTGAAAGTTTCTTTTGCTTAGAGGTAGCGTTAATAAAATTAAGATTGAAGAGATTAGAGCAAGGACACCTCCTAACTTATTTGGGATTGAACGTAAAATAGCATATGCAAATAAGAAATATCATTCAGGTTGGATATGAGGTGGTGTTACAAGAGGATTAGCTTGGTTAAAGTTCTCAGGGTCATTGAAGAAATTTGGGTCAATAAGGATAATTATTATAAAAATTGAAAGTGTGATTGTATAGCCTAAAATATCTTTAATTGAAAAATAAGGGTGGAAAGGAATTTTATCTAAATTTCTATTTAACCCTAATGGGTTATTGGATCCTTTTTGGTGGAGAAAAACAATATGGATAAAAATTAGTGCAGTTAGGATAAAAGGTAGTAAAAAATGTAAGGTGAAAAATCGTGTTAGTGTGGCGTTATCAATTGAAAATCCTCCTCAAATTCAGATTACTAGATTGGGGCCAATATAAGGAATTGCTGAGAATAGGTTTGTGATAACTGTTGCTCCTCAAAAAGATATTTGTCCTCATGGTAGGACATAACCAAGAAATGCTGTTGCTATTAGTAGAAGAAGAATTACAACTCCTGTTACTCATGTAGTTAAGTTCTTGTAAGATGCATAGTAAATCCCTCGTGCAATATGGATATAAATACATACAAAAAATATTCTCGCGCCGTTGGCGTGAGAAAAACGGAAAAGTCAGCCATAGTTAACATCCCGTATGATATGGGAGATGGAGTTGAAAGCTATATTAGTATCAGGGGTGTAGTGCATGGCAAGGAAAATACCTGTGATTATTTGAATAGTTAAACAAAGGATAAGGAGTGACCCAAAATTTCATCAATAAGAAATGTTAGAAGGGGCTGGTAAATCGATTAATGCTGAATTTAAAATTTTTAGAATGGGATGTGTCTTACGTATAGGTGCTGTCTTTCAAATTAGTGAAGAATCTAGATTATGTCTGCTTTATCAAAGCAGCCCTTTAAGTTTAAGGTACTTCTCTTTAATATTCTGTTTATGGTTAATGATTTTCTAGAAAATTGAGCGAAGTGGGCCACTTGTTTGTGTTGTGATTTTTACGATTGTAATTAGAGTGATAAGAAGATATGTTATGATAATTGTTATTCATGCAAGTTGTAATATTAGGGAGTTGATTTTAATTATTGTGATTGTATTTAAAGGGAGAGAATTATGGAATAGTGAAATAGAGGGGGTTAGTAGAAGTGTTCCTACCAATAGATTTTTGTTTTGAGTAGTTGAGATAGGTTCGTTTGGTGAAAGAGAAGCTATGTATAAAAATAAAATAATTAAGCCCCCCAATAGTACTAAGATAATAATGTAACTGATAAGACTTATTTTAGTTAAAAAAAATGCCTTAATTGCTAAACTTACGGTAATAAGAATTAATGCCACAATTAGTGTAATAGGGTGGTTTGAAAACGTAATTAATAGTAGGGTAAAGGTGATAAGGAGGGTAATTAAAACCAGAAAATAGTTAATTCATAATATCAGTTTTGGGGATTGAAGTAATTTTAGATTTTTCTGAGTTTAGCTAAAGGGTTAATTTCCTATTTTGGTTTACAATACCAGTGTTTTTAATAAACTACTAAAGCAGAATTATGGAAAATCTCAATTTTTTTGTTTACTTAGTTTTTTTGGGGGGTTTTATAAGTTTAGTTTTAAGCCGCTCCCACCTGTTATCCATAATTTTAAGATTAGAGTTTCTAATATTAAGTGGTTATCTTCTAGTCGTTAATAGAGTTGGTTACATACTGTTAGATAGTTTAGTCCTTTTTTTGTATCTTTTTGTTGTTGTTTGTGAAGGCTGTTTGGGTTTGGGTATTTTGATTAGCCTTGTAAAAGGGTTTGGGGGGGAGATATTTAGTATAATGAATTTGTTACAGTGTTAAGGATTTTTTTATATAGCCTGTTTTTGACCTTCTTTCTGGGTTTGTTAGAGTTTCCTCTTATTGTAGCTTATCTTTTATTTTTAATGGTGTGTATAGTTTCTGTGTACCCTTCGGGGGAATGGGGTTCTTTTAGAAGATTTTTTGGTTTAGATAGTTTAGGGTATGCTCTTTTGTTTTTAACGGTTTCGGTTATAGTAGTAAGTTTATTGAGCTCTTATTCTTTATTGTTAAGGGGTGGTAGCGGTGTGTTTCTTTCCCTAAGTTTTGTTCTTATAAATTTTTTATTTTTAAGATTTAGTGTGAATAATTTAATGCTCTTTTACATTTTTTTTGAAGTGTCTTTGGTCCCTCTTTTAGTTATTGTTGTTGGGTATGGTGCACAACCTGAGAGGGTCGGTGCTGGTCTTTATATGCTATTTTATACTATTTTTGGCTCTCTACCGTTGTTAGTTGGGATTTTATTAATTGGGTTAGATGTGGGGAGTTTAGACTATAGCTATTTGTACTACATTAATTGTGACTTTGATTTAATTATGTTCCCTCTAATTTTCTTTGCTTTTTTGGTTAAGTTGCCTGTATATATGGTGCATTTGTGGCTTCCTAAAGCTCATGTGGAAGCACCTGTTTTTGGTTCTATAGTATTAGCTGGTGTAATATTGAAATTAGGGGGTTATGGACTTATTCGATTTTTACCTTTTTTTGTGAATAGTCGTAAAAGTTGATTAGATTTAGTAGTAAGTTTTTCTGTTGTGGGTGGTGTTTTGTCTAGAGTTATTTGTTTATCACAGGGGGACTTAAAGTCCCTTGTAGCATATTCTTCTGTCGGGCATATAATAATATTTTTAGGTGGTGTTTTTAGTATAAGAGTATATGGCTATAATGGGGGGGTTATTATGATGATTGCCCATGGGTTTACATCTTCTGGGTTATTTAGTTTAATTAATATGGTTTATGAGCGTCTCCATTCTCGTAGTCTTATATTAATTCGTGGGATATTGTTAGTAAACCCTTTTATGGGGTTATTTTGGTTCCTTTTAAGTGCAAGAAATATGGCTGCTCCCCCCTTTTTGAATCTGGTAGGGGAATTAATTTTATCTTTTGGGATTTTGGGTGTTGAAAGATTATACGCAGTTCCTTTAGGGCTAATATTTTTTTTAGGTGCTGCATACTCCTTATATTTTTTTTCTTTAGTTCAACATGGGCCTTTATTGTGTAGTTATAGATTTTATAGTTGTTTTAATTTGCGAGAAAGTTTTATCATTCTAGCACATATTATCCCCCTTTTATTCTTTGTTTTGAAGTTAGATTTTTTTTAGCCTTAAATAGTTTAAGAAAAATATCAATTTGTGGTGTTGGAGATAATATACAATTTTTAGGTAGTGAATATTTTTAAATTTTGATTTATACTATTAAGAATATGTTTCGTAGGGGTATTGTTTTTTGGGCTGAATTTATTAATAAAAGGCCAAAGTTTTGTTTTAGAGTATTCTCTTTATGAAGGGGGTGTTAGAATGAGTTTTATACTTTTGTTTGATTGACTAGGCTTATTTTTTTTTCTGTGGTGTTGATTATTAGAAGATTTGTACTTTTTTATAGAAGAAGCTATATAGGGACTGACTTAAATTTTAGGCGATTTTCTTATTTGGTCGTTTTATTCGTTTTGAGTATGGGTCTATTTGTTTTAAGTCCTAATTTAGTATCTTTGTTACTAGGGTGGGATGGTCTTGGTTTAATTTCTTACTGTTTAGTAATTTTTTATCCCAATATTAAGGCTTATAACTCTGGTATAATCACTGTTTTAATGAATCGTATTGGGGATGTGGGTATTTTATTAGGTATTTCTTTTTTGGCCTCGAGAGGAAGATGAAATTTTATTTGGTTTTCTCTAGAGGATTTGGGTAGAAATTTAAGTATAGTTGGAGCTTTAATTATTTTAGGGGCTATAACTAGGAGAGCACAGTTACCTTTCTCTTGTTGGTTGCCAGCTGCTATAGCAGCTCCTACTCCTGTTTCTGCTTTAGTGCATTCTTCTACTCTAGTGACTGCAGGAGTATTTTTACTTTTTCGTTCTGAGGGTCTTTTAGGTTTAGAGTTAAAGGGGGTTTTAATGGTTATTTCTTTATTAACTCTCATTATGGGTGGTATAGGTGCTTGTGTGGAAATAGATTTTAGGAAAGTTATTGCTTTATCTACTTTGAGTCAATTAGGATTGATAGTGTTTACATTTTCTTTAGGCCTCTGAAAAATAGCCTATTTTCATCTTTTGACTCATGCTATTTTTAAGGCCTTATTATTTTTATGCGCTGGTTTTGTTATTCATAGTATATTTGGTTATCAGGATATTCGGGGTTTGGGAGGATTAATACAGAGTTCCCCTCTTGTAGGCTTGGGGCTCCTAGTAAGTTTTTTAAGATTGTGTGGGGTTCCTTTTTCCTGTGGGTTTTACTCCAAAGATTTAATTATTGAGTTATATCTTATAGGGTCTAAAAATTTCTTTATTGTTTTTGGCTTTTTTTTTGGTATTTTTATGACGGTAATTTATAGATTTCGTTTAGTTTACTATTTATGTATAAGAGCTTACCAGGGGAGATATTTACTAGCTTACAAGGAGGATAGTACTATAAATTTTTCTATTGGGGGTATAAGACTTTTAGGTGTAATTTTTGGTGGGGTAGTTCAATGGCTTACTTTGGATTATGTCTCTGGTGTTTATTTATCTTTTTGGGGGAAAGTTTTTACTTTTACTTGTGTTCTTTTGGTGTTATTTTTAGTAGCCTTAAATGTCTTTTATAGAAGTTTTTTGGTAAAATTTGTTAATGTGATAATAAATTTTTTATTGGGAATATGATTTTTAAGTTGGGTTAGTTCTTACCCTGGGATACTTTTAGGGGATAAAATTGGCAGGATGATAGTCCTAGGGGACTTAGGTTGAAATGAACTAATAGGAGGTGTAGGTGTTTATAAAGTTTTAGGTAAGATAAGAGTAAAAATGCAAAGTTATCAGTATAATTTTTTAGGCTCACAGTTAGGTTTTATTTTACTAATTACAGTTTGTTGTCTTTTTTACTACTTGTATAGTTTAATTAGAATATAGTTTTGAAGCAACTAGGGTAAGAATTTTATAAGTATTTTTAACCAAAGGTAGTTTGGGTCTGAAAATCCCACGTGTTTTTTACACCATAAAAATAAAGACTATGTTATCAATTAACATCTTTAAAGTTAGCGGCTTTATTTATTTAGTCTCTTTAATAGGAGTATCCCCAATTTTCTTATTAACAATAAGATACCTCTATTTGGTTTCTATTAAGATTAATAGGGTTTTCCTTCTTTCAGGCCGAAACTGAATGTAATATTATACTACTATTAAGGGAGTAAGGCTAGGTAAGGTCACAATTTTTAATTGCAAATTAAACTTTATTTTTTAAATACTAACCTTAAGCTCAATTAAGTGCCCCTTGGTGTCATTCGTGTAATAGCCCTAGTATCAAAATAAGTATTAGAATAATAACGGATGTTACTATTGTTATTGAGATAAAGTCTCTAATAGGGATGGGGATTATAATTACAATTTCGATGTCGAATACGATGAAGATTAGTGCAATCAAAAAGAATTGGAGGGAAAACGGGATTCGGTTTTTATATAAGGGGTTGAATCCGCACTCAAATGGAGAGATTTTCTCTAAGACGGTGTGGGGGGTAAAAGCTAAATTAGAGGTGAGTAATATAAATGAGATTCTAATTATTAGGGTGATTAAAATTAGTGTAATAATGATTATCTAATTTATTTAAACTTTTTAGTTGGAAGCTAATTGTACTTTGATTATACTAAGTAGATAGCTACCTCATCAGTAGATTATTGAGTATAGAAGTAATCAGACAACGTCTACGAAATGTCAATAATCAAGCTGAGGCTTCAAACCCAAAATGATGAAGACTTGAAAAATGAAAGTTGTTATGGCGTAGAAAGGAGACTATTAAAAGGGTAGAGCCTACAATTACATGTAAGCCATGAAATCCTGTTGAGACAAAAAATGTGGTGCCATAAATTGAATCTGCGATGGTAAAAGGGGCTTCGAGGTACTCTCACGCTTGTAAAAGTGTGAAGTACACTCCTAAGGCTAGAGTAATTGCTAAGGCTGATTTAGCTTGTGAAAAATTATTATGTAGGAGTCTATGGTGTGCTCATGTAATTGAGATGCCCGAAGATAGTAGGATTGTTGTGTTAAGTAATGGGATTTGGAGTGGGTTAAAAGGTTGAATTCTTTGAGGTGGCCAGATTATTCCTACTTCGATATTAGGGGCTAATCTTCTATGTAAAAAAGCTCAAAAGAATGAGATAAAGAAAAATACTTCTGAAATAATAAAGAGGATTATACCCCATTGGAGTCCTTTTATAACTTTATTGGAGTGTATACCTTGGAATGTTGCTTCTCGAGTAATATCGCGTCATCATTGGTAGGCTGATAGAGATAACATCATTAGTCTAATTAATAGCAAAAAGTTAACTTTTAGGTAGATTCATCTGATAATACCTGAAGTTATAAATAGGATACTAAGTGACGTTATTAAGGGTCATGGGCTTTGATCCACAATATGATAGGGGTGAAAGTTTTTCATAATGGATTTCTGTTGAGTATAAAGAGATTAAAACGATAAAAACGTAAGCTTGGATTATAGCCACTGCCCATTCTAGGGTTAAGAGTAAGAATTGTGTCGAAATAATAAGTCTTCTTTTAGTTAAAGAACTAATTGCTCCCTGGTTACCAAGGAGTGTTAGAAGCAGGTGCCCTGCAATTATATTAGCAGATAGTCGGATAGCAAGAGTAATAGGTCGAATTGTATTTCTAATTGTTTCAATTAGAATTATGAAAGTTATTAAAGCAATTGGGGTGTTGTTGGGGAGTAAATGTGCAAATATCCTATTTGTGTTATTTAGTCATCCGAATAGTATAAATGTGACTCAGATTGGAAGGGCTAAGCTTAGTGTAATTACTATGTGACTAGTAGCGGTGAAAATAAATGGAAATAGCCCTATTAAATTATTAATTAGAATTATCCATATTAGTGCGATAATAATTAGGGGTATCCCTTGTGTCGCAGTTCTCCCAAGTAGGGCTGTAAGCTCCTTAGTTAAGGAGCTTATAGCCTTACTTATTAAAATATTACTCCGCGTTGGTAATAGCCAAAATCAGAAGGGTATAATGAAAATAGGGCTAAAGGCTCTAATTCAGTTTATTGAGAAATTTTGTGAAGTAGATGGGTCAAAAGTGGAGAATAAATTAGTTATCACTGTCAGTTTAGGTTTTTGTTCTGTTGGATTGGGTGGTTGTTTATAGCTCTAGGATTGAATTTTTTGTAAAAACTTAGCATAATTAAAGTTAATCTTATTAAAATAAGAGGGTAAAAGAAAAGACTAGTTCATATTATGGGGGCTATTTGTGGCAATAAAAGGGGCGACTGCGATTGTATTTTGACAAAATACTGTTATTTGTTAACTACCCTTTGCATTAAGGGGGGGACCCATAGGATGGTTTAAGAGACCAATGCTTATACTTTCAGCCACTTAATGATATTATTTATGTATCTGCCCATCCCCCTATATTAATTCAGTTGATATAATTTTGTGTAGGGATACTTTCTAGAATGATGGGCATGAAACTGTGTTCTGCTCCACAAATTTCTGAGCATTGGCCGTAGAATACTCCATTTCGTAGGGATAAAAGAGGGAGCTGGTTGATTCGCCCTGGGATAGCATCTGCTTTAATTCCTATTGAAGGCATTGCTCATGAATGGATTACGTCTGTGGCTGAGATTAAAAGGCGAATATTAATGTTAGTTGGGACCACTATTCGATTATCTACTTCTAGTAGTCGGAAATTATCTTTTAAAAGGTCATTTGTTTGGATTATATAAGAGTCAAAAATAATGTCTTTAAAATCTGTATATTCGTATGACCAATATCATTGGTGCCCCATAGTCTTAATAGTTATGTTTGGGTGGTTTGTTTCATCCATTATATAAAGTAGTTGTAGCGATGGGAAAGCAATAAAAATAAGTATGAAGGCGGGGATGATTGTTCAGAAAGTTTCAATTTCTTGACCTTCTAGTAAGAGTCGATTTGAGAATTTATTAATTAATGAATTAATTATTATATATGAAACTAAGATAGTGATTAAGATTAAAATAATTAAAGTATGGTCATGGAAGAAGATTATTTGTTCCATAATAGGTGAAGCTGCGTCTGGGAAGAGAATTTTATTTCAAGTTGCCATAATTGAATACTAAATTTAATTGGGTGTTAGTATGACTTATTGGGGGGTGTTGATGGGCCCATTCTACAGAAGTTGGTATATGGGAAGAGAAGACTATAATTCGTTGGGCTACTATACTTTCTCAAATGATAAAAATTAAATAAATTATAGCAATTATGGACAGGGTGGAACCAAGTGAAGATATAATATTTCATGAGGTGTAGGCATCTGGGTAGTCAGAATAGCGTCGGGGTATCCCCCCCAAACCCAGGAAGTGTTGGGGAAAGAAGGTTAAATTAACTCTCAGCAATCTCGCATCGCTCTCTTCAAAACTCTCCACTATTGAAGACGACGTAATCTTTCTGGGTGACTTTAATGTTCCGGGTGTTCACTGGTCCACCCACTCTACTATAAGCTGCAACCCTAACGTTCGTAGCAAAGCGCAAGCCGTATTAGATTTGTGTACGGACTGTAATCTAGCTCAACTTAATAATATCCGAAATCCTTACGGCAATATTTTAGACCTCATCTTAACCACTACCACTCTTGTTACCTCTGAGGAAGCACCGGTGCCACTAGTGGCTATAGACAGTTATCACCCGCCGCTGTTAATAACCTACCATGGTGAAATTGCAAATCGCTCACTGGCTCAATCAGCGGAAACTTTCCGATACAAGCGGGGTGATATTACCTTAAACTCTACCAAGATCTATCCTCTATGGACTGGGCACCTATATACCGCTCACGGGATGTTTACGAATGCGTCGACATCCTTACAGCCAATGTTCAGAGAGCAATGAAAGATAACATCCCCACAGCCTAGCCCAAGCGTCACTCTAACTTTCCCCCTTGGTACTCTGGTGCGCTAATCTTAGCTCTGAAACGAAAAACCTATTACCATCGCAAATTCAAGCGCAGCGGTCATGCTCTGGACAAAGCGACCTACGACTCTTTACGGAAGGAGGTAAAAACTCTATTATCTACTGACCGCCAGCTACAGTGTGTCAGAATTTATAGCCCGGTGTACCTAGTAACAAAGACCATACCACCGGAGGCCTATCATCATAGTGCCCTACGCCAGCGTCCACCTAGCCCGGACAGGTACCGGCAGCCACCACGCTTGCTCATGTAACTCTAAATGAAGCCGTCATTCGCATCGCTATCAAAAAATCAAAACTCACCAGCTCTACGGGCATTGATAACATACCAATTTTCATTATAAAAGGTTGCCTTGATATTTTAGCACCGCTCCTACACCATGTCTTCAACCTATCTCTTACCTCAGGCGTATTTCCCACACTCTGGAAGACAGTTATCATTTCCCCGATTTTTAAATCCGGGTTTTCTGGTGACGTTAAAAACTACCGTCCGATCTCTCTAATCTGCTGCTTTGCGAAGATATTCGATTCGGTAATGCACGAAGTCCTCTACAATTGGTTTAAACCCAATTTCACTGAGCACCAACACGGATTCCGGAAAGTGCGCTCAGTTGAGACAAACCACATCTCGTTTCTCAACGATGTCCTGCCTACTATCTTATCCAGAGGTCAGGTTGACGTCGTCTCTCTAGATCTCTCCAAAGCGTGTGACCGGGTGTCCCATCCCCTTTTTATGACCAAGTTAAAAATCTACGGCCTTACCGGTAACTTCTCCCGATGGCTACTGGACAACCTTACCAACAGATCCAACATCCTGAAGGTCAACGGCCAGGTTACCACCATCTCATACGCTACCACCTGCAGGGTTCCTCAAGGGAGCTCGTTGGGCCCATTGTTATAAAACATATACGCTAACGACCTCCCCGCCGTAATAAAAAACTCGAAAATCACACAATTCGCAGACGATAACAAAGTTTATAAAAACATCACGTGTGAGACCTATTGTAAGGCCCTACATGAAGATCTAAAGAATGTGGCAACTTGGTGTTTCAACAACAACCTGCTTATAAACGGTTCGAAGAGCCAGGTTATAACATTCACTCGAAAAACCAACACAAATAAGTGCAACTATACAGTCAATGCTGACCATGTAACAAGAACATTCTGCTTTAAAGACACTGGGCATCTGGTTGGACAGTGGCCTATATTTCCGAGAACAGGTGTCAAATGTCATCGGTCGTTCTCGACGTCTTCTATTCGGGGTCCTTCGCTTGGCTCGAGCACTGAAATCGGTCAAGCATTTCAAAAACCTCTACATCAGCCTAGTGCGTTCCAATCTGACGTATGGCATTTTATCATGGGGCGGCTGCTCCGACTACCTTATTCCGAGAATTGAGGGAGTGCAAAGAAAATTCGTTTAATATTTGCACACGTTTTTCCTCCCAAAACAACCTTACGACTACATGTACTTACTAGGCTGCTTAAGCATGGAAACAATTAAAATTTACACCATTAAACCTGAAATTATCTTTGTGTGGCGGTTGATCAAACTTTCACATCTCACAGAATTAACTCCTTTTATCAATTTCCATGTACCAGGCTATACCAGTCGCACACCTCTTACATTTAGTTTACCAAAGGTTTTAGGCCCGTTGCAAAGAATGCAACATACCTGCAACCTATATACTGGTCAATTAGACATTTTTAATTGTATACGCTTGGATATACTGCGGTTAAAATAATTTAGTGCATTCTGTCGACCTATCGACTTGTATGTATGTAAATAACTATTGTATTACAAATTTTCACCCTCTGGCGTGAACACCCTTGTAGGTACGTTTGTACAGTTGATGTTCACAATAAACAAACTTTTACATTCATTCATTCATTGGCCGTAGATTATAAATAAAATATCAACAATGGGATCAGCACAGATCGTCATTCTTTGGCGATTTGTGTGAATGCACAAATCAGTGAGGGTGCAGAACATTAATGAGAGCTTAGTTCTGGTCTTCTCTAAGATCAAGAAGAACGCCAAAGTATAATTTGGCCCCATATACGCAATTCGCGTATTTCCAGGTTTGAGACTTAAAAAATGAAGTTTCTCTGTTACCAAACAGAAACCGTAAAATAATCGTTATCTCCGGAAAGTCTAGAAATCGACATATGATTTAAATCCTTTAGTACAAAGGAGTGGTGACTCGTTGTGCCTTGGACTGTTCTAGCTCCTTTCAACCGTTCTTCGAGAAGTTGAGCATAGCCAAAATTTATCTTCACTACATCTAGTGAAAGCAAATGAACTAATCATACTCTTAAATTATGCTCAATTTAGTTTAATGATGAAATTGCAATTTTATAAGAAAATTAAATCCCAAAACCATAATTAAAATATTTCATGGTATAAATCTTTTCCCATTGTTGATATTTTAAATATAAGCTACTTTGGCCAAAATAACTAACATTTTAAAAATCGAAATAATCGAAGGTGACGTCTAGAGGACCCCCAATACAATAATGATTCATAACAAATTTCAGAGCAAAATTAAGATACAGTGAATGGTTTTTAATGTTAAAATAATAATTGAAATAAATAAGAGATATATATTCAAATTAATTTATGATAAATAAAAAACATTGAAATTGCACTTTATTGAAAAAGTGACCTCTATATGCAACATTATAAATTAAAAATATTTTTTTTAAATAAACTAAACTAAGTGTTATACTTAAAATAAAAGTTTCTCATTGTTGATATTTTAAATTTTAGTTACTTGGGTCAGGAGAACTAACATATAAAAAATTGAAAAAGAAATCGAAGGTTACGTCATTTCCGATTGTTGGGGACAAATGAACCCCCCTAATACCTTAATATCTTCTTCAATAATAATCCGATTTAAATTTCATTGCCAGATTCGGTTTGTTTGTCGAATTTGGGATGAAGTGATTAATTTTTGTTAGTATTGGGTAATTTCTAGGGATGCAACGGTTCCTCATTTTTGGACTATCTCGGCTCCGGATCCGGTTCCGGTTCCTAAATTTTTGCTTTATCGGTTTCGGTTACGGTTCCTGTTCTTAAAATTTGAACTTATCGGTTCCGGTTTCGGTTCTCAAAATTTAGAACCGATCGGTTCCGGTTCCTAAACGGTTCCTATACGGTTCCAGTGTGTTTAGTATTAATTAAAGTTAAATACACAAGCAATTCCAATGAAGTTGAAGAGAAATAAAATCCACCACATTTATTTATTTAAAAATAAAATTTGTTTTTGATAAATTATATTTAAAAAATAGTAGCTTTCTCAGTGACGTAGCTATGGGTTCGGGGTCCTCCCGCGAAACTGTTTTTGGGGTCCCTTATAATCATTAAGGCCGAGTCGCGATTATCACCATCTAGAGTTAGGGCTAACATGTATCGCCTTCTACAATTAGATTTAACACGTACTTGCATGTTAAATATATAAATCACTTAAAAATGGCTTTAAGCCCTAAGTGAAGATAAATCACGGCAATCAGCGTCTGGAGCATCAAAAACAAAGGTTGTGGTAGAACTTGGAAGTCTAGAGTTCAGACTCCCAAGTCCGACCAGAATCACGATCTAGATGACTTAATGTAAAATAATTAAAAACATTATTGCTATTATTCTCTCGTAGGGAACTCATGTAAGCGCGTTATTTGTGTATTCAATAAAGTAGGGTAAAAATTAAATCTTCTGTTTAAAAATTCCCACGGCTTCATCGATTCAAGATGGAGGAGGGGGGGGGGGAAATGATGTACTTTCAACTTTTGGGGAGACATTGCCTTCCCTTCCGCTCCTCATTTCAGGGGTGTAGGAACGTTTAAGAAGTTGGAGGGGGCAAAGAGAAACGAAACGGGGTCTAGGAGTTTAGTCCCTGATGTAGAGTAAGTAATCGGTCGCGAATGTCATTAAGGCATTAACAGTAACAACAGTTATCATACGAAGTGTATTTTAGTCTTTAGAGTCGTTTATGAATTTAAGATACACAAATCCACAATAATAAATTGAGAATGGTTATGAATTTTAAAAGGAGTGTAGCTTCACCGAATGCATGTGTTACTGTTCGACTAATATGTAAATTGGCGGGAAAAGACACAGTTGAGCTTCTATAAGCTTTATATGCTTTTAAATTGAGAATTTGAGCTTTTGAAGATTTCAACTGACCAAAACGTTGGCAATAACATTAGTTGCCCCTTCCAGCAAAATTCTAGGGAGGGGCATTGCCCCCCTGGTTCCTACGCCACTGCCTCATTTCATTGAAACATATAAAGACGGGATTTCTATGACTCGTTTTGATTTCAGTTGAGTTTATCGTTCTAAATGGAGTCATATTATTTTGTACAATAAGCATTGTCATTTGTGAAATGTAAGCAAATGCATAAGTTGAAATTTTAGATTTTCTAGACAAAAACTACCCAGGCCAGCGATTATATTATGCAAACGAATTAGCCTTACCTTAAAAACTTTAAATTCAGAAACACAACTTAGTTAGTAATTTACAAGGTTTAACGATCTGCTATAAAACACGTGTCTCGATTCTTTTCAAACTTCAGTACGTTACTTTCATTATGTACGTTGTTTGGATATTTATGCGACGGTTATTGTGGTTGTATTTATAAAGTTTTGGGCGCGTCTGTTGCTACATTTGTAAAATTGTGGAGGACAAGCCAATTTTCAATTGAGAATACGTAAGGGTGTGCCAGTTGACAGTTACGTAGAAACCCACCTAGAGTTATCTCATCTGAGATAGGATATAGATGAGCTTATATGAAAAACTAGTAAATTAGGAAGTTTAATTTCTAAATTTCAACATGCGCTAAATGTTGGTAAATAAAGTTATAGAACCGTTTAAAAACCGTTTAAAACAATGAAAAACTCAGTTCCGGTTCTGGTTTTGGTTATCATTTTTTTTACAAATATAGGTTCCGGTTCCGGATACGGCTATCAAATTTTTATATTATCGGTTCCAGTTTCGGTTCCGGTTCCTAGAATTTACTCGGTTCTTCTCGGTTCCGGTTCCGGTTCCGGTTATCCGTTGCATCCCTAGTAATTTCACTGCAAGTTATGGACAAATATTCCAATTTTTGGGGCCGCGAAGCCTTCGCTGTGTAAATTTCAATAAATCATAAAACGCCCATTTTTACAGCTAGAGGGCTTAAATTTTGGGAATTGTCATAATTTTAAGCCTTCATTCACACAAAAAATTCTTATAAGTGAGGTAGTGCCTCCCAACCTCGATTTCACATGGAATGACCTATTATCTTTATGCCACAAGTGCTAAATAATTTATAACATTCTTCAAACGTTGTACTAATAAATTCCTTATTATTTGGAATGTTATATTGAATATTAGTTGTAAATGTGTTAGTCATTTACATTATGAAAAAAATTGCCATGAAAATTGATCACTTTCAAACATAGAAGTTAATGTTTGTTCTTTAATTTATTTATATTCCACTAAAGGGCAAATCCATCCACTCATTTGAACAACCCAAGTTTTTTTTCGTTGTCGCTATAGTTTTAAAGGCAATTTAAAAGTAAACATTCTTAAATTAAGCTCTTCGGAAAGTGTTCCACAAATTTGTTTTAAGCGCAATAACACGGAAGCTCATTTAACAAATATGTAAAAAATGTGTTGATAAAATAATTTTAATTTTAAAAGTTTATTAAGATTTTAGTATTTTTTTGTAAATGCTTTACATGATATATGACCTTGAACATTTTTTGATAGTAACTATGCGTTATTGCAAGATGATCTGATACAATAGAACGTTACATAATTTATCGGTACAAACGCGTTAGCTCATATAAGCTAAAAGTTGAAATACATTTATTGATTGGTTTTGTTTATGCTGGTAGCATCAACACGGTTATCAAAATAGCTTTAAATATAAAATAAAATAATGGCCAAAAAAAACAATTTCGATATCATTCGTTAAGTCAAAGAACACGAAATACAATGATCGTAAATAAACTTTCGTTGAATAAATATGGCATCATTTTTAGCAAACCGAAATAAATCATTACTTTCCATGATACATCTCGAGTACAAAACAAATGACTGAACTTATCATTCCAATGACTAAAATGAAGAAAGGCATATCATTGTTAACAGATTGTATTTTTTCCCCGATAAAAATTTTACTATTTTCAGTAATGCATCTGTCTTCGAGATTTGCATACGCTCTGTTAAACGTATGCTCGATTACTCCAGAAGCAAATATTTGACGAATTCTGTAAAAATATATTATCGATGTATGGTCTGGTCCGTAATGCCGACCGGAAAAAAAGGGGTTGAATTGGGTCGGATTTGTGGACAAGAGGTATAATATTTTTAGTCAGTTTGTTTATCTCTATGTAATAAATCGAAATACTCGAAGGTAAGGTCAAAATTGTTTGATATTCGTAAGAAGGCAATAGGCGGGACTAAAGATCCTTCGAAAAGGGAAAACATGTTATTAACCAATGAGGTCGTAAAATCTTTGGACGGAACAAACTTTCTTTGATTAATGATGGTATAGAAGCGGGTCATTATTTTGGTAACGGAAGTTTTCAAAGCTGTTGTATAGACAGTTTTTGCAAATATATACCAAGACGAAAACTATTGTGATTCCCGCATTTTATTTACTGCTAACGGATACAACTGAGCTTAGAGACACTCTTATTAGCGCTATTTAAGAGTGTAGTTCCTCTGTGGAATCCAATGTACTTTAAAATAGATTTTTTAAATTACTTATGTCCACCAATAGGACCAAACTCAACCCCTCTTCCGTTCCGCAAAACGCAATACGACAGTACCCCAAAAAAGACGGTCGCAAAACGGATGGGAGCTAAATGATTACTTATTTATTTGAAAGGAATAATTTTAATTCGGATATTAAGAATCCATTTAAAATCAGGTGTTTCACTAAATATTTAAAATAAATAAAATTTAAGTTGATGTAATTACTTTTATATTGTTAAATTTTGAAATATATAATAATAGTAGTCAGCTAGGCTAATACCCAAGGCACCAACTTAGACCTAAGTCATCAAGCGACTTTTAAAGTCATTAATTCAGGTGGCCAGGTTAAATTTACATATTTTAAAAGCAACTGACTTTCAACGCGAATTTTAATTTGAATAAATGTTTGTATAAACTGCAACTCAAATAAAATCTTCGTTCAATTTCTTAGTTAAACAGAGCCGTATATAAAAGAATCGACATTAAAGGTAAGCCTCCGGTAAGGGTTTCCAAAACCCTAAGTACGTTAGGGCAGCTAAATTCAAGTTAACACTTACATTAAGTTCAGTATTTCAACAGTATTCTTGTGAATGGTTTTCCTATTCACCCATATAGCGTTGCAAACAATGCCCAAAGATTCTGGAGCTCTGTGAAATATTGGAATGAAAGGCTTCTCTTTTCGACAGAAATATTGGTACATTTGCATGGAATCGTGCCAATTGACATTTACAATTTTTCCTTCTGAAATCTCCTTTATATTATACGTCTCGCTGCCGACATAACTGCCGTTCATAACTAAATCCCAAATTTCTCTCCCTTTTTTCCCTGGAAACTGATCGAATTGAAAAAGCTTGATTAGTTTCCAAGAGCTATTAACCAAAATGGTAAATTACTTAAAAATATATTCGACTAAACATGTACTGTTCATAAGAGTTGGAATTGCTTATGCGCCTAGCGCAGTTCCTCTCGGGTAAACTAATTAATTAATAGTTTTCTAATTACTTTTTTTAATAAAATCAGTACACACTGTTCAAACGGTCTTGACGCGTTACAATTTGAAAATATGTTTATGGCCGTGCTTGATCTGCTCTTTCTAACAAACAAACATCGCACTTCTAGCACTTCTAGAAATAAAATGATCCCTACTTTAATTTTAAATTTATTACGCGTCAAAACTGTTCTAACAGAGCGTTTACTTTGAATTTTGTATATTTTAAAACGACGGTTAAATTATTTTTCAGCTAGTTAACTTGGACAGGGGCTACCGACAATGTGAAAAAATGCTTAAGAACATTTATTTATTTTATATTGGTAATTTATGCTCTTGAACTGTATGAAAGAAGTGGTGCTATACATGGTGTTTTCGATAAGAATGTCGTCAACTCTTAGGCATGTTCTATGGGTCGTAATTAGTAGAAAATGTTTCATGAACATGGGTCGTACCATCGACAAATAACATAGGAACTCATAAGGCAAGCATAGAAATGTTTGCCCTTTTCTGTCTAGCCTAACTAACGACGCGCCCTCTAGCGCGGCTCTCTGTAAGAAATTCAGGACAAAATGGCAACGTCCAAACGAGTCTGCGAGAAGTCGCTAATAAAAGGTAAAAAAATGTTTTTTGAGCGATTTTGATACAGGATTAATTAATATTGTGTTAGTAATAATAAATTTGGAATAGTTAGAAAATGAAATGAATCTTTCTAGCCTTGTGTTTAGAATATTTATTTTTATAATTGCTTATGACTTCTAGGCCTTGGCTAATAGGTTTTTTTTTCAGATATTCTTAACAACGATTTTGAAAACCTAATATGTGAAATATTATAAACAGACTGATTAATTACCTTTCAAATTAATGGAACTAGATGTGGATTTAAAATAGTTGGTCCAGATTGTCCTATGAAATGTAGTGAGCAAACATATTGGCACTCTTCTTGTAGTCGAATTTATCAATATAGGCCAAGTCCCAACCGCTGTTCATTGTGTTCAATAACCACGTTTCAAATTTTTTAAATTGTTTTTTAGGGTTTGGAAACCTATAGTATTTAATTCCCTTAACTTCGCGCCTTGAATCATTCTTGCAGTCGCCATAAAAACACTTTTTTACCGTTTTTATACGTAAAAAATTTAAATTTTTCATAAATAAACAGAGAGCTAGGAGGCAGCCATATTGTCCTATATTTTTGTTTCCTTAAAAATTTGCGAGGTGGCGATCCAGTCGTTTAGCGTGATCGTTCTTGGGAAATTTCCCTGCCGGGAGTTTGGCTTACCTTATGAGTCCCTATGTTATTTATCGATGGTCGTACAGTGCTTCGTTTCGGAGGTAAGCCATCTTGAAACACTAACCCGAAAAGCGGTACACAGCCTTAAGACATTGCGATAAATGAGCAAATTCATAACAAGTGACAAGGATTCAATTATAAGCTTTTAGAAGTAAGATAAACCTGATTATGAATACAAGCTATTTCAAAGTATGAAAGTAGATATTTTCGACAGATGTCTCCCGGGTCGAAATCAAAACAAGAAACTCAAGCAACATTTTGGGCCTTAAAGGGAATATAACCTCAGGTATTTGGTGTGGAACACCATCGTTTGCAGCTCTGACCGCCCTTGCCTTTGGCTTTAAAAATGTTTGGCGCCACTGTACAGGCAAATTTGAAAAATTGAAGGGGTCTTCCATAAAGATTGATTTGCAGGTTATATTCCCTTTAATGCAAGATGGAAGAAATGGCCCCCTTTATATCGTATATGTTTCTAAATGTATATATTTTTTGTATTCAAAAATAACTCGGCAGATTATTTATTTCTTATTCAAATTAAATAAATGTATACAAAAATATCTTTCTAAATTTTAGAACAGTCAAATTTTAGAAACATTTTTGTCGCGATTTTTTTTCGAGTTGAAAGTCGCAAAAATTTCCGTGAAAAAGAAACAAGGCCTTTTTTCCGGAAAATTTTCCGTATTTTTCCGAATAAAATTAATAAAGGCTTTCTATGATTAGCCTTATATTGTTAGCAAATTTAAATTACGTGGAATTTTCGACTCATTTTGTAGAATCTAAAAGTAAAACTAAACGTCTAGACTGGTCTAGATTAAAAACCGAGAGGCTTACCACTGTCAGATGGGCTGTACACCGAATAAACTCAACTAATTTTAATTTCGAAAACAAACGTTTCGCTGTTGCCACAGTAGAGTTAACATGCCGGTTCTGAAATATATACAGTGGAAGGCCACCGGCGGTAATGTCCGGGTATGGCATCCCTGGTGGTGAACCTGTAAAGCTTTAGAAAGTGGTGAATATGAAAAGGTATAGATTGTACTCCGCTAAAATGAAAAGCAGCTTTTCTCTGTATAAATGATAGAAGGTCAGCTCTTTATCCACCTGCAGAGAACAAGTGTCATAATCCAACTTGACAGTCCGCGCTTTTTCACCACCTGTATGAAGTGCGTACGTTTCTCCGATACTATTGTACACGTTAGACCGTACGAAGACCTCCTGAATTAGGAAATAAACATTTTAATACAAAAAATAGTTTTAAATTTGAACCACTAATTTCCCCGGTATTATTAAAGTTGTGAATGTTACAGCGGTGGTGAAAAACGCTGCGTTTACCCAGCTTGCACGTAAAATACCATGACTCAATAACTTAGTACATTAGTCGAGCGACTAGAGTGGATAACCATTTGAAATCGAAGAATTTTCAAGTCAAGAAGAATAACTCGACAAGAACTATGTAAATAAAAACACTTTAAGTATTTTAAAACTCTATCTTTGGGGACAATGTATTAATTTAACTTTTGAACTACATCTATAAGAAATCGATAGTCATTGATTTGCAGTATTTTGACGGGCGCACCAAAGATGAGAGACCGAACAAAAAATAGTCTTTTTTTTGTTTTTGAGAGACTTAGACACCAAACAAAAATTAGTCTTTTTTTTGTTTTTGAGAGCCTTAGACACCAAACAAAAAAGTCTTTTTTTGTTTTTGAGAGCCTTAGACACCAAACAAAAAATAATCTTTTTTTGTTTTTGAGAGCCTTAGACACCAAACAAAAAAGTCTTTTTTGTTTTTGAGAGCCTTAGACACCAAACAAAAAATAGTCTTTTTTTGTTTTTGAGAGCCTTAGACACCAAACAAAAAATAGTCTTTTTTGTTTTTGAGAGCCTTAGACACCAAACAAAAAATAGTCTTTTTTGTTTTTGAGAGCCTTAGACACCAAACAAAAAATACCCTTTTTTTTGAGAGCCTTAGACACCAAACAAAAAATATTCTTTTTTGTTTTTGAGAGCCTTAGACACCAAACAAAAAATAGTCTTTTTTTGTTTTTGAGAGCCTTAGACACCAAACAAAAAATAGTCAAAGAAGTGGCAGTCTGTTCAGCGGAGGCTTCACCCCGGTAGAGATCGGCGTTTGAATAAGAAATTATCCAATTATTTATTTTTATTCATATTCGCAAATTATCCAAAAAATATATGAAAAAACCGATTATTTTTGCATGTTAAATCGTTGTTTTATTCGTATAAAATGTTCATAAAAAAAGTTAACCAAACTTTTTATGGTTAATCGAGCGTTGAACTATGAATACAATAACTGTATTCATAGAAATAGAGGGACTTTATATTTTGTAAATAATTCTAGTTTTTTTGTTTTTTATTGTTCTTATTTGGTTAAAACTAATCGGAGGGGAGTTCATATAAAATCTATTTTTAAATTAGTGAGATTCCGTTAAACTTAATTCATGAAATAATGCATCGTTTTCCTTTTCTCTACAAAAGAAATTCTATGACATCATAATACCATGCTGGGTTGCAGGTAGGCAGGCTTAGACCATACTTTCGTATTGAAGTTGTATTCTATTCTAGTAGTGAAAGCAGCACTATTTATAATCAACTTTTCACTAATTTGGTCTCTTCTTTCCCTGTCTCCCAAAATTCTGTTTACAACGATTTAACTCTAATAGAGTGCTTTCATACTATAAATATAGTGCCTCAAAACGAAACCCAAGCTTTCAATCGCTGACCTTGAGTTTTTGCTATATTTATTAAAAATGGGCGGCTAAGGTCTCTAGATGACGACGGCTTTTCTTATTCTTTTCGCGCCAACTTTCTTGTTTGTCTTAAGCTTTTAAAACAGTTTTAAATCGTGGTATATTATGAAAATGAACCGAACGTCTGAATAGGGTTTTTTTTTCAATACAGTAATTTGTTTTTCGTATTGTGGGATTCGAATATAACAGTCATTAAAAGGATGAGTCAAAAGATAAAAAATATTATTAATAATAAAATAGTTAAAAATAAATGTATGAAGTTAAATTTAAACTTGTTGAAGTAAGTGAATCACAATTACCAGCGCGATTATGATGACCACGACGATTTAACAACAAATAATTTTTTTTTATTAAATATTCGCTTAGTTATCGCTTTATAAATTCATATTCGGGTCAAAAACTATTCCATTTTAAGTAGATAAGCGTTTTCTACAGAGGAAAATAGGTTATCTCTTAATGGTAATTTTTTTGTATGCAACAATACAATAACTTCTTTATTTTTTTTTTTAATTTTAAATTTACATCCATAAAATTAAGGAAATCTTACATAAAACATTTAATTTATTTTAAATGTAGTGAAAATCAAAACATTCAAAAGTACAAATAATGTTTTAAAAAAGACTATCAAGTTTGGTCAGGGTCACCACTTTTTAAAATGGTTCATTTCTTTTAGAGTTTTCATAAGGCTTTGTTCTATGATTCATGATAACTTTCCAATTTCTTACTATTTTTATTTAAACGATTTAATAATAAAATAATAATAATATTCAGCTAGGCTAATACCCAAGGCTTAGGGTGACATCGGAAGGTTGAAATTGTGGTGTTTACTACTTAATTCACAGATATACTTCTAAACATTCCTTACATTTTTCCTTTTTAAGTTAAATAAAATTTTACTAGCCTTCAAAAAAGTCCTCAAACTAAGCGATCCACGTGACGCCAATATTCGTTTTCCTCGTATCCAGGCATCGTCAACAGAATTAATTTCCGCTCTACTACCTTTGATGAGACTTGTCACAATCGCAGATGCCAGTGCATTATGTAAAACTATCATGGATATTGACCACACGGAGAGCAAAATGGTAATGCTCAAGACTCTTCTTTTACTTATTGCATTTACACCTTTTGATAAAATAACATTTTCATTCTTATTTATTGTTCGTTTAGTAATCAGACGAAACGGTTATACTTTTTATTGAAATTTATTGAACGTTTTTTATTTGTTAACGGCTTAAAATTTAAATAACGATATTTAAATTGGTAATAAAGCGCAAAATATTGTTTATTATTCATTATTTTCATTAATATTATTTTATATTATTATTACTTCATATTAAGAAAATCCGTTCCCCAACTTAATTTTTTTATTTGGTTTACTGAAATATTAACCATGCCGTCCCTGACGCTGTAAAAACTACGCACCCCTCTCCTATTACAATGATTAAACTGTATTTTAAAACACAAAACTAAATTCAACAAATATAGTTATGAAATATAACCCATTGGTGTTTTAGATCCTTTGGGTTTGTTTTCGAAGATAGCCTCAAAACCTCGCCAGAAAATACTGCCAGGAAATAGGCCTAATTGGTTGGAAGATTTGGAACTGCTTTTACTTTAACAGTTCCGAAATATTTTTTTAGTACAATTTACTCTACGTATTTTAATAGAATTCTTACCGCTGACATTTTTCAACAAATAACCAAAGTAAATCCAAAAAAAGTTGTGGATATTTTTTTCGTTAGTTTGCAAAATTTTCAAAGTTGTTTTACTGAACAGAGAGAGCATAATATAAAATATGAGAATTGCTGGCTGAAATGAAGTGGTTAATTCAAGTTAGAAAACCTTAGATAGCGAACTTGGATATTTAATACCTGTCTCAAAAACACGTACCAAAATTGGAACACTTTCGAAGCTATAAATGAATGACGTAAGAACGTAAGGCTCTCGCTTAGAGAGCATGATCACTCTTGAGTAATAGAGCTCTGCTGTCCAATGGTATTTCTTTTGATATTTAGCAGTTAATGCATATGGATACATCTCAAAGTCATGACCCTGTTAATCCAAGAAAAACTGGTTAATCCAAGAAAAACTGGTGTAAACAGGGTTATTAGTAGAATTCTTCGTTCATTAAATAGCTTGTTCTTCGTGTAAAACTCGACCAGAAATGACGACTATGGTGCCAAAGTTAACCGTTTTAGTGATATGGTACCTTCATTATTCGTCCTTTGAGAGGTCAAGAGTTTAATACTGATGAAAGTCGGTAATGCGTGATCTAAGCTTTGTGGCTTTGGATAATAGGGGAGCCCAAGACGATAAAAGAATAAAAATAAACGTTTGACGATATATTTGACCAAAAACTTAATTCGGTCTAATAAAGCCGAAGCTTATTTAAGACATTTAGGCCCGAGTGGTTGCTAATCTGCGACTGGAAATGGGTCTCGAGTTCTGGTGGCTTTTTTAGAAAATGATCTGACTGTCGCTTGTTGCAACCAAGCTCTCTTAATTGCGGATCAACTTTGTTACTAATTCATAGCAGATTTTATAAAGTTATTTTTTCCTAGAAATATTTTCAAAGTTTTGAAGTTTGGACTGTTATTTTGAAGGATAATTTATTTCGAAGTATAAAGTTTACTACATGAATTTGCCGTTGGTTAAATTGAAATTTTTGAATATTTGGGAATTGCATTTATCTATGAATTGGCTCGACGATTTTACCTAATACAACTATCATGTCTTAGTGGTCTACAGTATCAATTTTTGACTTTTGATGAGAGTATATTGAGAAACTCAATACAGAAAGTACTCTATTAGCAGGCGAATAAACAATTAAACCAATGGTCAACAGGAAACCCAATTTCCTTGTTTAAACACGCAATTTTTCTCATTGGTGCTATCTCGAAGACCTAGTTGTCACCAGTGAAGTTCGTGAGGAGCCATAATTGATGAAAGTGACATTACCCGAAACACGCCAGGAACCTTTAATAAGACGATCAGTTTTAGACGAAGAACACCACCTTTACTTACTGACATTTACACGAACTACATGTAACTGTATATAAATGGAATTGTCAATTCAATTTAAAAACTGCACCCAAATCGGTCTCTTTTTCAGAAAGCGTTCTTAAAATACCTTGTTACGTATTCATTATTTCTAGTCGAACCGTTATTATTCGTAAGTAATAGAAAATTTGGGTTATGCTGCAGTACACTTTGTTAAATAAGTCTTCGGCCGTTGGGAATTTGCACTTATTTGCGATTATCTCAAAAACTATGAATGAAAGCAAATTGAAACCAATTTTATTTTTAATATTTTACTAATATCTTTCCTACCTATGTCTTGATTAACGTGTAGCATTTCCATATCCGCCGGAAACGCCAAATATCGTTTTTGACAACATTTTTAATAATGATGTTACGCCCCTGAAACCTGCATTTTTGGATTCACAAGGGTCGATTCATTATAGAAAGTGCCATTTTCATCCGGCTACGTCGAACGGCTGCTAAGATATGGCCTATCGAAAATTCGGGTCTCATTCGGAAAATTCTAAAATGCTCGAGGCGACCGAGAAATAATATCTTATTGTTGAGGAAAAAAAAACAACTTTCGTCGTTTCATTGCGGGTAACACAATAAGCATATAATATATATATATATATATATATATATATATATATATATATATATATATATATAGATTTAACGAGTTGTTGGAACGCTGTGGTAATATGCCGGATTAAAAATATTGATTAATTAAGCATTTTAGAATTTTCCGAATGAGAAATGCTACACGTGAATCAAAGATATGAGTAAAATATTAAAAATAAGATTGGTTTCAACTTGCTATCATTCATAGTTTTTGTGATAATCGCAAATAAGTGCCAAATTCCCAACGGCCGAAGACTTATTTAACAGTGTACATAAGTAACCGATGATTTCCGGTGTCACACTATATCAATTATTTGCATGCTATTAAACCGCGCATTATTGTTGCTTTGACTATATTTCACTGACTTATATGCTAGGTAGCAATGAGATTAACGTTGCTTAAATAAGTACTTGCAAGAGATGTCTAGTCTTCGATGGAAGTAGAAATTAAGCTTAAATCTAAATTAGAATTTTTGAAATATGACAGCCTGTCAATGAACTTAATCTAACATCTGCAAAATTCGGAAATATATTAAGAGTGCCAGAAGTAACTAATAATAACGCCGACTGCCTTATTGTTTCTATTAAATAGAGAAGTGCTGTATTAAGTGCAAAGGGGATTCGAAACATACCGGAACCGTTGTGTTCACCAGAGTCCAACTATAAATATCAAGAATTTATACTTTTGATAAAAACACTAATAATGGTTTTAGTTAATTACTTGAATCGCTTCGTAGCAGCTTTAAATAAATCAATTATCGGTCCGTTTAAGCCTTCAAAATAATTTCCAGCATTAACGCCCTTATCTTTATAACAAAGTGGCCAATACTGTAAAATATTAATGGCATATAATGCGTTAATAAGATAATGTGATATTGGTTTTCAAGGTTTGAGCTGTAACAATATGACGCGGCAAAGTGATGCAAACAGGATTGTAAACAGGGTGTCTCAATTTGCTCGATCAGGCCATTTTTCTCAAAATGTATTTATGCTAGGGTTCTGAAATGTTCAGGGTTTATTTGTTAGGTATGTAAGGCTTTGGTTACTTAATTTCAGAAAAATCGAAGATTTTGTGCCGTTTTGGAAAATTTATTTTTTCACCGGTAGGTGTCACGCAAATTGTTTCAATAGAAAAGTTGTAGGGCATAGTCGAGGGTGTTAAATTAATTTTGGTTCGGTTGAAAAAGACCTATTTTTCACTGAGTTTGGAGGTCGGGGGAAAAACAAATCGTACTAGCAGGCAATAGTCTTTAACGAATTGTAGGTAACATGCATTTCAGTTATAAGATTTCGAAAAATAAACAAATAATAATTAGCCCAAATCACAAATGTTTTTAATGACTTCTACAAAATGTTTTCAAAAATGCTACCTTCTGGTGCAATGCACAAATATGCACGATGTTGCAAATTGCGAAATGCTCCCCGAACCATTTCTGGAGTCACTCGGCGACATGCTTCGATGATTCTTTGTCGTAAATCTTCAACGCTCGTCACAGGTGTTTTGGTATACGTAGTCCTTTACGAATCCCCAAAGAAAAAAGTCGAGTGGTGTTAGATCAGGGGATCTTGCAGGCCAACGAACAGGACCAGTTCTTTCGATCCATCTTCCAGGAAACTAGTCGTTTAGATATGCAACCACGTCACGATATTGGTGAGGTGGCGCCCCATCTTGCTGGAACCAGATGCGTCTGTACTCGGCCAGAGGAATGCCGTCCAACACGCTGGATATTTCATTTTGAAGGAACTCCAAGTAGTTTTGACCGTTCAGACGATTTGGCAGGAAGAACGGGCCAATAATTCTGTCACCTAACAGACAAGCCCACACATTTAAGCGAAACTGCACTTGGTGGCGGTGAGGAAATCCCCAAGTGTGGATTCTCGTAGTCCCACATATGTTGGTTTTGACGGTTGAAAGGCCCATCTCTTCCGAATGAACATTCGTCGGACATCAGTAGTTGATCGTGAAAATCCTGGTGTGCGTCAGCCATGAGGCAAAACCAATTGCAGAAGTCGAGTCGGCGCTGTCTATCACCGTCATGCAGTCCTTGGTGAAGTGTCGCTCGATAAGGATGAAAATGGTGTCTTTTGAGTGTTCTCCAAACGTAGTTTCGATCCAACCCTAAGTCAAAGCTGGCAGTCCTGACGCTCGCTCGAGGATAGGCGACGAAGTAGGCAAGTATGGTGTTTGCCATGTCGATGTCCTGGAGACCACGACCACGAAACCTCGGATTTATATTACCCCAGTTGTCGAAGTCGCGGACCACTCTAAGAACCGTCGTATGACTTGGTCTGCAATTGGGAAATCTTCGTCTTAATAACTGACTTACTAGAGTAGCATTACGACGACCTTCTCCGTAAAATAATTCCAGCATATGAGCGCGCTGATCTCGAGTGTAAAGAGGCAAACAGGACAACAATCGGCCAAGCTGAGATAATGTTTTAACTTGGAAATGTAAACGCTTTAAATACTACTCGGACAATTGATATTTCACGTTAAAAAACAACAAAAGAAAAATAAGCGTAATTTTTGGTCTACAAATCTTTGTTTGATGATCTTACTCGTAACCACGTCGAAATGGAAGACGCGGTCTTTGTCTACTTTGTCTAATTAGGTTTTGAACGTAATAATTTTCTTTAACAATAACTTTTTGCAGATCTGATTATTAACTACATAGCTGAAAGCATAAATTCCCTAAAATAAATGTACATGTGTGTTGTGATTATGTACGATTGTTTACGTTAAAGGCTATTGCCTGCTAGTACAAATTGTTTTTCCCCCGACCTCCAAACTCAGTGAAAAATAGGTCTTTTTCAACCGAACCAAAATTATTTTTACACTTTCGACTATGCCCTACAACGTTTCTATTGAAACATTTTGCGTGACACCTACCGGTAAATAAAATAAATTTTCCAAAACGGCACAAAATCGTTCGATTTTTCTGAAATTTAGTAACCAAAGCCTTCCATACCTAAAAAATAAACCCTGAAAATTTCAGAACCCTAGCATAAATAAATTTTGAGAAATATGTTCTGATCGAGCAAATTAAGACACCCTGTATATAAAAATTGTAAAGTACTTCGATTTGAGAAACGTTTGATCAAAAGTATTTTACTCTTAATTTAAACTTAAAGGACACCGCACACCGTCTATGAAAAATGGTCTTTCGGCCAATTTTTCTGAAATTTGGATATGATGTACTTTAGAGAATGCTGATTAAAAGTGTTGCTGGGCCGAACGCTCAAAAATCTATATTTTCGTCACTATTGCCATGTCAATGTCGTTAACTTGCAAGGAGCCCCTTTGCCAAACCCATTGTAGCTTCGGGGAATAAAAATAAAATAAAAGGATTGCGCACACGGAAATAACGATAAAGCATACTACTGCGATTAGTTAGAGAAAGAGAGGGAAAAACCCGCGCGCGAGAACGAAGAATAGGCGAAAGGGATTAATTGAGGGCATTTAGAAAACAATAATAAGAGCACGCGTAGACGGATGACACGGTAAAGGGATTGCGGAATGGAATAATATGGTAAATGGATTAGCGTTTGAGGATAATATTAGAGACGAGTTGGGCCCCCGATTGAATCGGGCTTTTTATGCCCGACCGGCCCGAGCCCGCTTCGGGGCGGGTCGGGCAGAAATAAATTTTAATTTTTATGGGTCGGGTCGGGTCGGGCAAATCTAATTTTTGAAAATTTCGGGTCGGGTCGGACTCATTTTCCATCCAGTCCGGGTCGGGCCGGGCATTTTTATTTTAAAATTAAAAAAGGCCCGACCCGACCCTTACCCGCGTTTGCGTACTGCGAAGGGCGTGTTAAATGTTTCGGCCCTTAGGGTGTTGTACGAAGAGATATAGACGAAGAGAGAGGGTGTGGGTGACGTATTGAGTACTGCGAGCAGCGCGACTAGCGTCTATTGACTATCATTTCAAGGACGTCTCATTTCATCCGATTCGCCTAAACTGCTCTTACGTTAAGTTTTGGTTTTACTTTCGTTTTCCCGGAATTCTAGGTAAACCCACGTCCCGAACGAGTGACGAACGTCTATTTTCCAGCGCGGGACTGACACTTGGTCCTCGAAGAACAAATTTAAAAGGTTCAACTCTTTCCCAACTAACTTCTGTTCACTAAAATTGTTTAAATGAATAAATACCTCTTGTTATATTTTATATTTCATATCTACATCTACACTATTTAATAAAATGAAAAAAAAAGCTTCATGCTTTGGGTCTTATAGGGTTTACGGGTCGGGTCAGGTTTTCGGGAATTATCTTGTTTTCGGGTCTTGTCGCGTTTCCGGGCCGGGTAAAAACGTTTTTTAAATTTATTTGGTCGGGTCGGGTCGGGCAAAATTTATTTTCATTTTCTACGGGTCGGGCTAAATTGAATTCTAAAAATTTCGGGTCGGGTCGGGTAGGGCAAAATTTATTTTTACGTTTTTCGGGTTGGGTCAGGTCGGGCCGGAAAAAAGTGGGCCCGACTCGTCTCTAGGATATCGCAAAAGGTGTAATAGAGTAGATTGAGAAAAAGACGTTTTTAAATAAGCACTTAGCGTTCTATATTGGGAAAAAAACAATAGTGTAAATGGATACAGCTAAAGTGCAGTTTGGAAACAAAATCGGTTTTGAAGATGCTTAGTGAAAAATAAATGGTTTTATATCTTTGATCGGACATGGGACTAGAAAAGTGCGTAAATTACTAAAATGGACACGATTAAACAATTTAAAAATGGAACGCGAAAAGATATAAAACCATTGTTAAAGGGTTCTAGCACCTGACTCTATTATACCTATTGCCATATTATCCTCCAAAGCTAATCCATTTACGATATTATTCCATTCCGCAATCCCTTTACCGTGTCATCCGTCTACGCGTGCTCTTATTATTGTTTTCTAAATGCCCTCAATTAATCCCTTTCGCCTATTCTTCGTTCTCGCGCGCGGGTTTTTCCCTCTCTTTCTCTAACTAATCGCAGTAGTATGCTTTATCGTTATTTCCGTGTGCGCAATCCTTTTACTTTATTTTTATTCCCCGAAGCTACAATGGGTTGGCAAAGGTTCTTCTTGCGAGTTAACGACATTTCCATGGCAATGGTGACGAAAATATAGATTTTTGAGCTTTCGGCCCAGCAACACTTTTAATCAGCATTCTCTAAGGTACATAATATCCCAATTTCAGAAAAAATGGCCGAAAGTCCATTTTCCATAGACGGTGTGAGGTGTCCTTTTAAAATTTTTAGATAAAACAAATGGTTCCTCAATATTTACTTTCTAAATATTGAGAGGCGTTGAGTTTGCAAATTCGCTCCCCACGGGTTAAAGGGTTTTTCACTCATTTTCTTTGGTTCACCAATCTATAGTAGTCACTAGATAATTAAGTTAGATAACTATAACTACGGTGGATTCTTGGTATTAGCTTAGCTGATTATTATATAAGAATAATAACGTTTGAAAGCGTAGCATCAAGGGTTTTCGACCATCCTTTATTCCTATTAATTAAATTTTATGACCATGGTCTCGATGTATAAACTAAAATTAAAATCAACGACGGATACTTGATGGTTAAAACATTTTTATTTTTAATGTTGCAAATTTTTAAAAATAAAAATGTTTTAACCATGAAGTATCCGTCGTTGAATTTAATTTTAGTTTATCCTTTATTCCACTTTATCGAATGATACATTAAACATTTAATAAAAACGTCATTATTTATAATTAAGTGTTAGAACTAAGGATATCCCGCAACTTTTTCTTTGGTAAATACGTAAAGAAAACCAGGAAAATTTCAGCCGTCTTGTAAGTAAGGGTTAAAATATTCGTATTTTGAAAATAAATTGGACCTTACTGTATTACTTCTTTTGATGCTGATAAGGTCGTTCATCCTCACAAATATAATTTTTAGTCATATTTTTTCCAACGATGTTTATCCTAATTTGAAAAGATTTAACTTAAACCTTTTAAAACCATTTACTGCAATTCGCAAAAATTTATAATGTTGAACTATAACACGAAAATAATACTTTTGCTTGAATTGTTCACGAAGAAATAAAAATAAAGAATATATTTTGTATAATTAAATATAACTTTCACAAAACTATAAATACAGTCTCCATAAAATGTTTCGGTAAGTGAAGCGATTTAAGAGCGGCGATCTTCATAAGGATAAGGATTTGATTTGAAGAATCTTTGTCAAATTTGTGATGGTATAGACTATTTAAGCCATTTTCTATCAAAACCGCCGCTATTTCATATCAATTAGAGGTATGGGTAAATGACTCTGATCCCACTCTTAAATTGAGATCGGAAAGAGAGGAGCGCTAATTCCGCCTTTTTCAATGTTGCATGCAAACCATATTTGAAGGAATTCCCCGCATCTTCATCTCTACTGACGATTTGCTCATATGTGTCAACAACCTTAACCTTCACGCAACAACGCTATGCGCAAATAGAGAAGGAGCTTCTGGCTATTGTGTATGCTCTAGAACACTTCAACTTCTATGTCAGTGGAACCCAACCCACTGTGCAAACTGATCATAAGCCATTACTTGCTGTTGTGAATCGCCCGTTTCATGCTTTGTCACCACGCCTCCAGCGTCTTGTCCTTCGACTGCAGCGCTATGATCCTAAACTAGTGTTTGTGCCTGGCTCACAAATGTATATATCTGATGCGCTCTCTCGGGCTCCCCGATCAACGTCTGATGAAGACACTACTTACTTGGAAGGTACTCACACTGCTCTTCATTCGCTAACTACTTTATCCAACACTCGTTTAGCTGAAATGAAGACTACAATGTTACATGATCCTGATATGTGTCAACTGACCCACTATGCTCAACATGGCTGGCCACGATATTCTACCAACTTATCTCCAGCGCTCAAACAATACTGGCCGTATTAATCGGAAATTTTTGGTCATGATGGCTTACTCTATCGTGGGGATCGGCTAATTATTCCATCGAGCCTACGTGAACAAGTTTTGAATCAATTACATGGGTATAAACTCCTGCTTACGTAAAGCTCGTCTCTATGTTTTCTGGCCTGGCCTCTCCTCTTCCCTCAAAGCATTGATTCAACGGTGTACCATTTGCCGCTCTCATGATTGAGCGCAGTCTCACATGGTTACCACTCCTCATCCGGTCCCTCAACGCCCATGGGAAACGGTTGGAATGGATGATTTCATCATAACACTAAAACTCTTTTACTATGTGTGGACTATTACTCAAAATATCTGGAAGTTGATGAGCTGCGCTCCACCGATGCGGTCTCAGTTATACGTGCCATCAAACCTCATTTTGCCCGCCATGGGGTGCCTCAGTTGGTCATCACGGATAATGGCCCGCCATTTAACTCTAGCGCCTTTGCTGAGTTCCTTGATCAATGGGGTGTTAACCATACTACCTCCAGTCCCCATTTCCCCCAATCTAATGGAATGGCGGAGAGACATATACAAACAATCAAAAATTTAATGGGCAAAGCTGGTATTGACACTCAATACATATTGCTTGAATATAGAGCAACCCCTCAAAGTAATCTACCAGCTCCTTCGGAAATGCTGATGGGTCGTTTGTTGTGCACTCCAACTGCTACGAATAGTAATGTACTAATTCCCAAATTTCCTACGACACATGTACAAGATGTATTGAATTCTCGTCGCGCTGCAATGATACAGTCTTCTCCTGCCCAACGTCCATCATATACAGTGGGGTCTAAAGTCCGCTACATGGCATCCCACAGAAATTGGGATCCTGCCACTGTCATTGCTGTAGCGTCGGAACCGGACTCCTACATAATACAAACTGAAAATGGTGCTCAATATCGACGACCTGGACTGCACCTAAAACCACTGGTATCTCCAATAACAAACACTGCTTTATACTCTGAAAATCTCCCCTCAACCGAACAAGTCATTCTTCCTCATACTTCCGCAATCACTCCGCCCTCGGCCCGGCCAACTCAATATCCGATCACTGTGTCTTATACAATACTCGTTCCGAAGTTCCTATACCACCGACACTACCTAACCCTGTTCCGGTGCCTCAAGAAGTGCTATCGAACTGTCAACCCCGCAATCAAAACCCACCCGCAGATACTTATACTCCCAGTTTGAACCATCATGCTCCATCAATTCAAACAGTCTTTTATGAGCGTCCACAACCTGGTGTTCCTGCTACGAAATCTGCTGCAGAACTCACTTCCCAAGGGATACCCAATCACACTACACGATCCGGTCGTGTCACGAAAATGCCTGACCTATTCCTGGACTGATAAAAGCAGTATTTTACATTCTAATCATCAAATAATAACTTGTTCCTACATTTTATATTCCTTACTATTGTTTAAAAAAAACATGTTACGTACTGAGATCATGTGATCTAATAGAGGGCGCTAATGAGGCCTGCCTAAGCTAGTCAGACCAGAATAAATTAAAGATGTAAAAGCTGCTTCATTATTAGCCTTATCATAAACTAAGTTAGATAGTATTATAATTTACTAAACAATATTATAAATTACACAACACGCTTGTTCTGTTTAATATTTAATTGGTGTCTCCTGAGAAAAACTGATAAAGTTAAACTCTACTGAAATGGAACATTACTCCGTGTTACACGTTCACAAATTAAAGGTTTCAATCCCTTTTACTCACTTATAAATAAATGTCTTTGTTTTTATTAAATACTTCGATAAAAAATATTTTTCATTTGCAATGATTTATTTTTAACATTCTGTTGAAGGTGGTATTGTATTTAGTTTAGAAAAATATGATTTATAGTTTTTAATATTAATAAGTTTCGAAAAAATGAAAATGTTATAAAAGATCCTTAAAAAGCAACTTACTAACTTGATTTCTTTTGCGCTGGTTTAAAAAAACAAAAACCAATTAATGCCAATTATCATTAAATAAAATGAAATTTTTGGAACTAAATTTGAGATAAAATTCTTGTCACTGATATTTGCGATTTATTTTCTTACATTTAACTCGCGAGCTCAGCTTCTGGCGTGTCTTACAGTCATTTCCTTCGAAACTTCTAGATCAATTTACTTACTTCGTAAACCCGATAATTACATTTCTAGTTGTATTATTAGTTTCATACGCACTTAAACTTTGTTAAATCCGAAAATATAAAGTAATAAACTAAAAACAAAGTTTAGAAACAGCAATTTATTAGTCGTTGTTAAACTAACTTTGATAAGTTTATATCATTATGTTTCCTTCCTTCGAACAATAATGAACAAATTAATATCATTTGTAAAATAAAATAAAATATTATAGAAACAAAAATATTAACCACACAGGCCTATGTTAACTTGTGAATTGTGAAGCCTATTAGTGGTGGCGTGGTTAAATTGCGTAAGAGGGTGGTAGCAAGCCACGCGAGCCAACAGCTCCCTACAATTACTATTACCGTTAACCTCATAAAATTTTTATGGAAAAGAGAAACCGAAGAGCTCGTGGGAAAACCTTTTAACCAACAGTGACATTACTTTCAAACTCAACGCGGAAGGAGTAGTTCCATATTTTCACCTAGAGCCACCAGCTGGGATCGAACCCGGCTCCTCTTGCTGCGAGGCGAGAGTGCTAACCACTTCAATAGAAGCTTTTGTACAAAAACTATTACAGGTAGAGTTTTGATTTTTTCGGGATATACGTTTGAGGTAGAGAACATCCTAATTTATAATTTTCAGAAAATTCTAAAAGATTATTCAGTTCTTTATAAATGCATATTTGACGAAAGCCATCAATAATAAAATTGTAGAGTAAAACTTGAAGACGAACAAATAAAGTTAGTTTGGTTGCAAAAACTGTTTTTTCGTAAAGATATGAGGTCATGAAAATAACAAGTTGTCATAGGAGTCAATAGCTTTTTCCGTCACGGTAAGAAAACACATTTTAAGCATAACACAAATGTGCCAATATTGACTTTTTTATTCAATCAAAACCAAAACCAACGGGAAAAAATTAGGGTGAGGTTACATTATTCCTCCGATTTGGTAATTCATGTTTCTTTGGCTCAGATCTTCGAGGGTTGTAATAGACGCCTGGTTAACGTGGTCCTCGATAAAGCCCCTGAGGGGAAGGTCGAGCGGTGATAGGTCTGTTGATCTTGGAGGACATGGAACGGGTTCGTTCCTATTGATTAAAATAAAAAACCATTATTGGACAATAAAAAAGTTTTTATTACAAAAACTTATCTGTAGCCGTTTCGGCGCCAATACTAGCGCCGTCGTCAGGCTAACTTACAATAATAACAAGATTAGAGAGCTAATTAGAGGCAAGTAACAGAGTAAATACAATGAGCGTATAACCTACATACAACACTCAATCAACTCATGTGTCGCGGAGAATAGACGTGTCAGGATAGAAATCAGCAGTATAGACTCTAATTTGCTACAGGGGTCTGCTTCGTGCTCTTTAACTCGTGTGGCAAGGCACCTTTTGGTTTGCCCTACATACCCCATTTGACAGTTACATAGCAGTAAATTAATTCCACGGTTCTCGAGATAAATTTTGAATGCCCTTGAAGACATGGTTCAAGATCATCGACATTTTCAAAGTAGGTGTTCCCCCTACACACTCTATGCGACCTGGAAATTTCAAATTCGTACCTAAAACAGATTTTGATACATTCGACCTGGTTAATTTTAAAGTGGACACCCTGTATATTACATAATGAAGATTTCCCGTGAAATGGCTCGAAGCTATTAGAATACAACTGGACTTCCGAACAAAATGATGCAATTTGTGGTGCTCATTTTCTAGAATCGGACTATCAGAAAGACGATAAAATAAGGCTACTCAGTGCAAATGTAGTTTCAACTTTACTTCTACTTAAGTGTAATAACCAAAACCAATATAACAAATTGACAAATAATTAAAATTAGAACTTTCAATTTATATTGTAATTTTTAACTAACCAATAATTTTATAAAACCTACAATTGGGTTTGCTCATCTTCGACAGGAAATACCTAAGCCACCAATTGAAACATAGGGAGAAAAGCAACCAGAGATCGAATTAACACCTGACCAATATATAGAAGAAGAATTAAGTTATCGCCAGTGGTGTAGTCCTAAAAAAAGTACCGGGGCGCTAACTGGGTACGGCTAACTTCGATTTCCAGCGTGATCGGAGTTGGCTATACATATACCAGCGACTATAAATGTACATCCAATTTCGATGGTTATCGTGATTGAAGTTGCCTGTACCGGCCACTATAAATGTACATCAAACTTCGTTGGTCATCGGGATGAATCTGGCAGTACCTGGGTAATGATTTAAAATTGTCATGGTACTTTCCTACGGGAAAAATTCGTAATATATTCACACACTCTTCATTCGAGCATGGGCCAAATAACGATAAATCCAGGACATCACTCTGGTACCTTCACGCGTACTAGCTTGCGTTATTTAACGGGTTTTTCTTATAGAGTCATGTCCTGGATTTATCATTATTTGGCCCATGATTCGAGGCTGCGAGGCTAGGCAATTAGTAATACCATAAGTCTATAATATTGTTCCATAAGTTTGTCACTTCACAAGATGAAAATTGACCCATACCGAGGCGCTGCAAAACGGTGACGAAGCCCGTAATGCAGTCTGTCTTGTGTATAGCATGCTCTCAGTAAAACTTTTGCACATGAAGAATAGGAAGTGTCACGCTTATGTAATAATATTATAGTCTTATAGTAATACTCAGCAATCCTATGTCCCCGAATTCCTCGTACAATTTTTGAAATTAAAATTTATATTTTCTAACATATATTGTGCACTACACTAAGATAACCAAAAACTATAATCGTATTTTCTAAATATGATATCATTCGCTAATATTATTAAAAAAATTCAATTGGCAAAAAAAACTCACTGACCAACTTTGATCTCGAGCTACAGCGGTCAACCCATTCGCCGAAATTCCGAGAGCAAGGATTTTCCCGCTATAACTAGCGTGGCGCTAAACTCATATTTTTTTACATCGGCTTCAATGCAAAAACTATTTTAAAAATAATATTCCGCTAGGGGCGCTCAACTCATAGAGATATCTTTTGCTCGTAGGTAAACATTGAAACTTCAACGAATGGGTTGGTCGATATAGCGCGTGATTAAAGTTGACCGTTCTTAAACACATTAGTCGGGATTTATATGAAGGCTGGCAGTAAAGTAGGAAACTTGAAGAATAATTATGAAATGGATAAAAGGTACTAAAAATCAATATTTTAATAAACAAAATATTTATACGAGTTAGTACGCAGGTCGCAGTGCCAATGATTTACGAAATAGAAGCAAGTCGCACCTTAGCAAGATGAAATAAAGAGGCAGGGCGCGCCCTGGGAAAACGGAAAAACTAAGGCGGGGCGGGGCCCTGGCCCGACTACACCACTGGTTATCGCTCTATTAAGTGAGATTGGAAATGTACTTGATAAAGTAAAAAAACATTAGCAGAGCATGAAATTTTTTAAAATTAGCAAAAGCTACATACTTAAGCAATGTAGCTAGATTAAATAGAATATGAACCTTTGCGAGTTTTCACGAAATTTCTTAAAATAATCAAACTTAAACTTACCAACACCTACTTCGGATGATTTAGATGATGAAACAGAGCATACATTTTTTGATGGATCTTGCAAGAAATAATATCATTCAATGTGAAGTATAACCAATGCAAAAGGGGTGTCGGAGTGATTAGCACTTTCACCTCGCAGCAAGAGGAACCGGGTTTGATGCCAGCTAGTGGCACTGGGTGAAAACTCAGAACCATTCCTTCTGCCTTGAGTTTCCACGTCATATTCCCACTGGTTAAAGGGGGTTTCCCCAGAGTTCTTCTGTTTCTCCTTCCCATAAAAACTTGTAGAGGTTAACGGTAATAGTTAGTGTAGGGAGCTTTTGGTTTGTGTGGCATAACGGGCTTTCCACCACCCTCCTACGCATTGTACAGTGCCGGCCCGAGGCAAGTTTTAGGGTGGAGCGAGATCCGATTATGCTTGCCTCTAATATTAATTCTTTTCTTTGGCACCGGGAGGGGTCACTCCATTCGCCCTATGGTAGGGCCAGGCCTAAGAACATCTTTTTCCAAATCTAAATGATCACATGATCAGGAACTTGGATGAAACCACCACCTAAACATTTTAGTTTTAAAAATCATTAACAAAGATAATAAAATTTAAAAAAAAATTCAACAAAACGTGAGATACTGTTGAAAAATAATTTTTAATTGTTTAGCTTCAGCATAGACTAAGGAAGGTTTCACACTTCATTATAACTGGTTAAACCAACATCGTGTTCAGCACCAGGCATAATTCCCACCACTCCCTAAATCTTTTCTCTCCGGAGTCTCTGGTAGATGACGATTCGTCGGAAAGAAAACTAAAAAGTCGAAAGCAAGATTGCAGGGGTGCCAGGCCAATCGAAAACATTACGCTTCTTGGTAAGATTACCCTTTATTAATATTTTCTTTAAAACAAAAAATATTTTAAATATAGCGATTACTTAGATTAGATGTTTCACTTTAAAATCACGCTACTACGAATTTCCCTAGATTTTGCCAATAGTTGGTCTGCTTTCCCTATACCCTTTTTCGATTTTTAGGGTGTCAAAATTTATCTAGATCTGGAAATTTCCCTCGACTTGGCATGATGGCCTCACTGCTTAAAACCTTCAGAGGTCGCGCCACAAGCGGACGATAACTGTCACTTCAGAGGTCGCGCCCCAAGCGGACGATACATTACAATATTATATTTCTAAGCATTTTATTTCCAAAGGGGGAAATTTCTCAGTTATTTTAAACTAACTTGCGTAATAACTAAATTAATAAATATTTTACTTTCAAATACCATAAGAACATTAAATATTACGCCTTAAAAGTGAATTTGGTTACAATTCAATAATTATTAATTTGATATATTAAGCTTGAGTTTTCATTTTGAAAGTATTTTAAATTTCCCTAAGCCTTAGCTTTTATTATGTTCGCAAAAACACTACCGAGTAGCGTATGAAGAAGAGTAGTAGCAATGTCTTACACTATCATTTTAATGCCCCTCATGAAAATATATTTACAAAATTATTACACATGCCAGAAATAACTAATTACACTGATTTGATCCTAATTATTTCCTACCTTGCCCATAAAATAATTTCTGAACTTTTCCCTAAATACGCAATTAATTTTGGAGACGCTGAATAACGTGGAATCTGAATAACGTGGAAACTGAATAGCGTGTAAACTGAATAGCGTGGAAACTGAATAGCGTGGAAACGGAATAACGTGGAAACTGAATAGCGTGGAAACTGAATAACGTGGAAATTGAATAGCGTGGAAACGGAATAACGTGGAAACTAAATAGCGTGGAAACTGAATAACGTGGAAACGGAATAACGTGGAAACTGAATAGCGTGGAAACGGAATAACGTGGAAACTGAATAGCGTGGAAACGGAATAACGTGGAAACTGAATAGCGTGGAAACGGAATAACGTGGAAACTGAATAGCGTGGAAACGGAATAACGTGTAAACTGAATAGCGTGGAAACTGAATAGCGTGGAAACTGAATAGCGTGGAAACTGAATAGCCTGGAAACGGAATAACGTGGAAACTGAATAGCGTGGAAACGGAATAACGTGGAAACTGAATAGCGTGGAAACGGAATAACGTGGAAACTGAATAGCGTGGAAACGGAATAACGTGGAAACTGAATAGCTTGGAAACGGAATAACGTGGAAACTGAATAGCGTGGAAACGGAATAACGTGGAAACTGAATAGCGTGGAAACGGAATAACGTGGAAACTGAATAGCGTGGAAACGGAATAACGTGTAAACTGAATAGCGTGGAAACTGAATAGCGTGGAAACTGAATAGCGTGGAAACTGAATAGCCTGGAAACGGAATAACGTGGAAACTGAATAGCGTGGAAACGGAATAACGTGGAAACTGAATAGCGTGGAAACGGAATAACGTGGAAACTGAATAGCGTGGAAACGGAATAACGTGGAAACTGAATAGCTTGGAAACGGAATAACGTGGAAACTGAATAGCGTGGAAACTGAATAGCGTGGAAACGGAATAACGTGGAAACTGAATAGCGTGGAAACGGAATAACGTGTAAACTGAATAGCGTGGAAACTGAATAGCGTGGAAACTGAATAGCGTGGAAACTGAATAGCCTGGAAACGGAATAACGTGGAAACTGAATAGCGTGGAAACGGAATAACGTGGAAACTGAATAGCGTGGAAACGGAATAACGTGGAAACTGAATAGCGTGGAAACGGAATAACGTGGAAACTGAATAGCTTGGAAACGGAATAACGTGGAAACTGAATAGCGTGGAAACTGAATAGCGTGGAAACGGAATAACGTGGAAACTGAATAGCGTGGAAACTGAATAACGTGGAAACTGAATAGCGTGGAAACTGAATAGCGTGGAAACGGAATAACGTGGAAACTGAATAGCGTGGAAACGGAATAACGTGTAAACTGAATAGCGTGGAAACTGAATAGCGTGGAAACTGAATAGCGTGGAAACTGAATAGCCTGGAAACGGAATAACGTGGAAACTGAATAGCGTGGAAACGGAATAACGTGGAAACTGAATAGCGTGGAAACGGAATAACGTGGAAACTGAATAGCGTGGAAACGGAATAACGTGGAAACTGAATAGCTTGGAAACGGAATAACGTGGAAACTGAATAGCGTGGAAACGGAATAACGTGGAAACTGAATAGCGTGGAAACGGAATAACGTGGAAACTGAATAGCGTGGAAACGGAATAACGTGTAAACTGAATAGCGTGGAAACTGAATAGCGTGGAAACTGAATAGCGTGGAAACTGAATAGCCTGGAAACGGAATAACGTGGAAACTGAATAGCGTGGAAACGGAATAACGTGGAAACTGAATAGCGTGGAAACGGAATAACGTGGAAACTGAATAGCGTGGAAACGGAATAACGTGGAAACTGAATAGCTTGGAAACGGAATAACGTGGAAACTGAATAGCGTGGAAACTGAATAGCGTGGAAACGGAATAACGTGGAAACTGAATAGCGTGGAAACGGAATAACGTGTAAACTGAATAGCGTGGAAACTGAATAGCGTGGAAACTGAATAGCGTGGAAACTGAATAGCCTGGAAACGGAATAACGTGGAAACTGAATAGCGTGGAAACGGAATAACGTGGAAACTGAATAGCGTGGAAACGGAATAACGTGGAAACTGAATAGCGTGGAAACGGAATAACGTGGAAACTGAATAGCTTGGAAACGGAATAACGTGGAAACTGAATAGCGTGGAAACTGAATAGCGTGGAAACGGAATAACGTGGAAACTGAATAGCGTGGAAACTGAATAACGTGGAAACTGAATAGCGTGGAAACTGAATAGCGTGGAAACGGAATAACGTGGAAACTGAATAGCGTGGAAACTGAATAACGTGGAAACTGAATAGCGTGGAAACTGAATAGCCTGGAAACGGAATAACGTGGAAACTGAATAGCGTGGAAACGGAATAACGTGTAAACTGAATAGCGTGGAAACTGAATAGCGTGGAAACTGAATAGCGTAGAAACTGAATAGCCTGGAAACGGAATAACGTGGAAACTGAATAGCGTGGAAACGGAATAACGTGGAAACTGAATAGCGTGGAAACGGAATAACGTGGAAACTGAATAGCGTGGAAACGGAATAACGTGGAAACTGAATAGCTTGGAAACGGAATAACGTGGAAACTGAATAGCGTGGAAACTGAATAGCGTGGAAACGGAATAACGTGGAAACTGAATAGCGTGGAAACTGAATAACGTGGAAACTGAATAACGTGGAAATGTTTCCCCTTGTCGTTGCTAAAAGTCGCCACTGACTGAAGTTGAGAAAAATTGTACAAATTGTTTCACTTGCTGATTTATTTATTGAAAAATGTATTATTGCTTGTTCTCTTTTCTCAAAATTCTTTTTATTTGATAAATATTGGGCCTATTTATGCATTAGGCTAGAATGGGGATAAAGCCCCAGGGCGGTAATCGCTTAATGGTGGCTGTTACTTCAATATTGCACCGAAAAGACTTACGATTTTGTATAAATAAAAGGGTGGCAGATTTTTGGGCGGCAAAAGTGTAAAGACGGCCGTGACTATAGTTTAAAACAAAAATAAATAAATTTTATAAAATAGTAAGATTTTCTATAACGAAAATTTCTAAAAAAAAAGGTTATTTAACAAAGAAATATAAATTAAATATTATTATTATATTCATTGTTTAAGAAAGAGTGACACTACCTTTAGAAAAATAAATTTTAGACTAGAAATGAAGTTTATGAGTGAACTGGTGGAAGGAAATTTCGTTATAGCCAATTAGGTTTCAAAATTCACTATACGAGGTAAAATATATGTAGTCGCAGATTTGTTTAAGGGAATTTAAAGAATTATAGTAAAGTTGGACTTGGAAAATCCATGACTTGATGTGAATGACCGGAAGTGGCCTACGCATGTGTTTGAAAATCATTTTGCATCTTACCAAAAGTCAATCGCAAGATAACCTCACTGTTTACCAAATAATAATGGCCTTTTTCTCGACAATATATAATTGTTAAAAACAGATAGTTAATTTCTGAAATAAAAAAACAGTCTCACAATTATTAAAATAATATTTTATTTTTTAAATCTGATCAGGAATTTGAGAAAAGTTCGAGGTCGGAGGTTATAGCGTCGTGGCTGGGCGATAACGGTTGGCGGCGGTGGCGGCTGGACGGAAACAGCTGGCGGTGGCTGGACGAGACCGGCTGGCGGCGGTTGCGACTGGACTGGAACGGTTGGCGGCGGTGGCGGCTGGACGGGAACGGCTGGCGGTGGTGGTGGCTGGACGAGACCGGCTAGCGGCGGTGGCAGCTGGACGGGAACGGCTGGCGGCGGTGGCTGGACGGGAACGGCTGGCAGCGGTGGCGGCTGGAGGGACCGGCTGGCGGCGGCTGCGACTGGACTGGAACGGTTGGCGGTGGTGGCGGCTGGACGGGAACGGCTGGCGGCGGTGGCGGCTGGACGGAACCGGCTGGCGGCGGTTGCGACTGGACTGGAACGGTTGGCGGCGGTGGCTGGACGGGAACGGCTGGCAGCGGTGGCGGCTGGAGGGACCGGCTGGCGGCGGTTGCGACGGGACTAGAACGGTTGGCGGCGGTGGTGGCTGGACGGGACCGGCTGGCGGCGGTTGCGACTGGACTGGAACGGTTGGCGGCGGTGGCGGCTGGACGGGAACGGCTGGCGGCGGTGGTGGCTGGACGGGACCGGCTGGCGGCGGTTGCGACTGGACGGGACCGGCTGGCGGCGTCAAGACAGGGACGTACGCCGGCGACAGAACTCGTTGTAATTCTTTCTTTTTTTCTTGTATACTTTTGGTAATAGTTTTTATTTCACAGATAAAAACTAGCCCACGTTGTTTAAAAGTAATTAAAATTAAAATTAACTTTAAACCTAAATTAATTTCGCACTAGTGATACATAATAATTAAATATAATTTATACAGATCATAGAATCAGTGCTTCCCTAGCTATTAAAGTCCAAGTAGTAATTATTTTGAGAGTTTTAATTGTCACTTGGTGTAATTTATTTATAATGAACTATTGACAATTTTACAATTTCAAAAAACAAAAAAAAACTGAAGATGGACCCAACAGTCATCCAGGGAAGCTCCCGTTGGGAAGGCGTGCAGAGTCGAAGCGGCATTACCTCGTGGAACCGCCCTGGCGAAGCGCTGGATTAAGTAGGAAACTGAGTGACGGATCGAATCCTACGGCCTATAGCGTTGGTCAGTTCCAAACCCTCACGGCCGAAGGAGCCAAGAGTTTCGATGGCCACTGCTTTAAACATATAGCGTTACTCAAGTGCCGAGTATTTGGAACTCTTCTTCGTTTCAGCCTGGGTAGCGGCCCGGAAAGGGGCTGTTGAAAAATTAATATTCCCACTGATTTTGATGAAGTCAGTTATATAATTATCTTAGTAATCATTAATTCTTTAAGAATTTTTATTGGTAATTTATATTCCCTTTTATAACATATCCAAAACGAATTTAATTTTATAAAACTTCGGCACGGAAAGTGAAACTTGGTACTCACTGCAATGATCTACTTTTTCTACACGCGATCACGGGCTGTGACACGACGTCCGCTTTATACCGTCAAGGAAAAAAGAAAGCTTTTAACCTTATGATGAAAAATAAAATAGTTCCACCCATCGACGCTTTCAACAATTCAACTTCAAGTAAAGAACAAATTGTTGCAGCTGCAGTGGATAAATGTTTTTACTGGCATTATATGGGGCTCCAAAAAGTACAATTTCCTTGAACGAACACCGATATCACTCGTACTTGAGAGCAGTCGCGAAATGTTCCATCCAAAATAGCACGCAACTAGCTTCCCTGCCACCAACCATCTCCGCGGCTGCCGAACATTCATTACGTGTGTACCACCAAGTCCAACACTGGCTCGGATGTGAGTTACAGGCGACCGATTGCGGATGGGACCTGGCAGATGATGTCTTTCATCCATTACTTACCCGACAAGCGCCTGCACCAGAAATATTATTAAATAAAATATCCTGCAACTGCAAGCGTGGCTGCGAAAGAGCATGTGGATGCCGTAAGGCTGGACTATTATGTTCAGCACTATGTGGGCAGTGCCGAGGAAATGGTTGTACTAATTCGAAATCAGAAGAGGTCATCGACTCGGACACTGAACACGTGGAAACTGATGAAATTGAAATACGGCTAGATAAATATTCAGAGCAAGAAGACATCATCGACTCCGATACCTAAAACTCAAAATGTTGTCCGATTTGCATGTATGACTTAAATATTTAATTAAATAAACTTAACACTATAATTTATATAATTGTTATATTAATATTAAGGTAATGTAAGTAAGTTATAAATTTTATCAGTTTTTACTATAGTAGTTTCATTCTTCTTAATTGTTTTATGTGGCAGAATTCAAACTTCGATAAAAAGAGGTAGGTTATACTGTAGCTAAAAATAACTAAAGCGGCATACTTATTTTTATGCACACATGATAATAGGTATCATGAAACAGGTACTTAATTACATGGCAGTCAAGTAAAACCGCGAAATTTTGGTTAAAGGTGGCTTTTAATCCAATTAGAATACGTGAAAACTTTCGAAAAACCCTCAAAAATCGATGTTATCGTACAAGTGTTCAAACTTTAAAAAATTATAGCGGTCAGTCCTTTTAAGGTACATACTCATATAAATATATTTTCTTATACGGAATTGAACCCTGTACCTGAAAAAAATATTATGCCCTTGTGGGGTGTACGGATTAGAAGCTATAATGATAATTGCAAGAAATAGAGTTATTTTGGCCGCCATTTTCCAAGATGGCGGCGAACGCTCACTACCGACACTAGGGCACAACACCCTACGTTCATCAGGAAGGTAAAATCTACATATCCTGCAATTTTCAAATCTTCCGAAATTTTTTCCGAGAAATTTCCTTTAATGCCTGGACTATTCGTTAGGACAAGTTAAATACAAGTTGTCACTAAATTTCACGATGGTAGGGTGAACCAGATAATCTGTCGTGGAAGTACCCGTAATATAGAGGTGATCAATACCTATCTAACGAAGTATCAATTGAAATTTCTTTATACACCGTTGATGAGATATCTCCGTTTCGCGGCACGTTAACCGTCAGTAGCGGCGTGTAGTGATCACCACCACCGCGAACATCATCTTAGAAAATAACAGCCTCTAAAAAAGCCGAGAAAAGAGAGGAAGAAATATTTAATGTTACACTGAAGAAATCCGCGAGTGCAATTATGGGTACGATTAGACCAACTTGTTCAGTTAGTGGTGACTTCTAGCAACGCCAAAAGGAATCTTTTCCAAGCTGTTCAGTTTCCACGCTTTTCAGTTTCCACGTGATTCAGTTTCCACGCTTTTCAGGTTCCACGCTATTCAGTTTCCACGCTTTTCAGTTTCCACGTTATTCAGTTTCCACGCTTTTCAGTTTTCACGTTATTCAGTTTCCACGCTATTCAGTTTCCACGCTTTTCAGTTTCCACGCTTTTCAGTTTCCACGCTATTCAGTTTCCACGCTTTTCAGTTTCCACGTTATTCAGTTTCCACGCTTTTCAGTTTCCACGCTATTCAGTTTCCACGCTTTTCAGTTTCCACGTTATTCAGTTTCCACGCTATTCAGTTTCCACGTTATTCAGTTTCCACGCTATTCAGGTTCCACGCTATTCAGTTTCCACGCTTTTCAGTTTCCACGCTTTTCAGTTTCCACGTTATTCAGTTTCCACGCTTTTCAGTTTTCACGTTATTCAGTTTCCACGCTTTTCAGTTTCCACGCTTTTCAGTTTCCACGCTATTCAGTGTCCACGCTTTTCAGTTTCCACGTTATTCAGTTTCCACGCTTTTCAGTTTCCACGTTATTCAGTTTCCACGCTTTTCAGTTTCCACGTTATTCAGTTTCCACGCTATTCAGTTTCCACGCTATTCAGTTTCCACGTTATTCAGTTTCCACGCTTTTCAGTTTCCACACTTTTCAGTTTCCACGCTATTCAGTTCCCACGTTATTCAGTTTCCACGCTTTTCAGTTTCCACGCTTTTCAGTTTCCACGTTATTCAGTTTCCACGCTATTCAGTTTCCACACTTTTCAGGTTTTACTAACTTTTCCACGTAAATCAGGATGAACGTTATTCAGTTTCCACGTTATTCAGACGGTCCTTAATATTTTGTGGGTTCTTGTTCTCTGTCCTTTTAGTGGAATTAAACTACTCTAGTGATCATTTCTTTAAGAACATGTAACGAAATCTCCACTTTCGTCATTGAAATCTGAAAATACTAATGTGCATTAATAATTATCTTTCCCATCCTTTTCAGGTGCCGATTTCTTCGTCCATACGATCATTCTACTAGTTGAAGAATGGTGTTTCCCTTTCGTTAAGAAATCATATCTTTAGTTTTAATTTTCCTAATAAATTCATGATAAATGATTGTTTAAGCTAGGAGGATGGAAATTATGGAGTAAACAATATAGACATATATCCAAAACGTGTTTTTATAGTTTTTACAATGGAACAAAGAAAAGCGTCCAATTTAATTTTCAAAGAACACACTCTTTTTTTCCAAAAGTAAAAGAAGAGAAAAATAATGGTGAATATATGGTTTAATTAGATTTTACAATATTTTGCTACTAAATCCAAACCTTCCGCTTCGTCCACTAATTAAAATCAGTTACTACTTCATATTTCGAACGTCTAGCAGACGAAATTATATGTACACTCATATATGTTAATCTAGTAACACCGCCTGCCGTAAGATGGCGCTGCAGGCTGAGGTTAAAGTTTTAGCTCGTGCAACGTCACCGTAGGTGTGACGGGGAGCCCGTATTGGGTGTATACAGTTTTCCAGTCCAGGATACCGGTCAATCATATTCCTAAGCTTAAACGAGGCAATAGTGGTTGAAAAGGATTTAATAAAAAAGTCAAATACCAGAAAATGATAATACCAGAAGTAGATAGAATACATTTACTAGACAAATAAAACATGTTACTTCGCAAATGAAGCACATTTTACTTCATAAAACCAATGATGTAAAATGTTGTTATTATTTACTTATTTTCTTGGTGTTATATAATTAGTTCATCAGCCAACCAACATTTTGGTACCATTACACCAAACAAACTCTATCGATTGAGTATGATTAGAAATTAAGGGGTTCGGAAGCGATAGTGGAAATTATGGTTAACTCGGTGGGGTTAAGAGTAGAGAGGGGTAAATTCCATCCTCCAGAAATCTGCACGAGGAAAAATCTTGGCGATTATATTTCGGCGAATGGGGAGAGGAAGCAGAGAGAGAAAATCTTGCTGTTACCGTTGGGGGATTGGGGGATGATGGAAAGGGGGAAAGCAGAGAGATTCTAGGGATTGCTTTTTTGAAGGACGAGATTATATTCTATAGAATGGGGAGGGAAGCAGAGAGAAAATCTTGCGATTACCATTGGGGGATTGGGGGATGAAAGGGGGAAAGCAGGGAGAGAAAATCTTGTTGTTACCGCTGGGGGATTGTGATAAGATATCAGATTCATTATCTCAATCCCCCAGGGCTAATCCTTCTCTCTCACGATTACTTGATTGTAATTAACTTGTTTTTAGAGGGAAATTAATAAGCCTAAAAACGTAAAATATAGCAAGTATTGATCAAAAAGCCACGTATAGGATGATATGTATAGGAAACAAAATTTATCAAAAATCGATGCTGTAACAATGTACTGGAAAATCTCAATGTATATACTGCAGTAAAAGAAGAGTACTGGTTATGAAAGAGAAAGTGGTAGCTATCGTCCCCAAGGTGTAGTTTTTAACTGAAAGACGTACCTTAATTGTATGATTTATTTTGTAAAAAATTCACGTAAAATATTCGAATATTAATAAAATATTTCAAAACAAATGTATTTTGAATTTATTCCTAAATGTTAATTATATCACTACATTTTAAAATACTTCCAACAATTTTTCATAAGTGAAAACAATTTATAATTAATTATTAATAAACTTGAAAATGTACTAGAAATAAATTCGATTAAGAATACTTTTTTTTGGAAATTTCGTATAGCCATAGAATTCATTAATATTATCTTTATGCCGTATATTAATTGTTATTAAGTTTCGCATAAAACGTTAAAGAATTTCTAAAGAAACTCTAACGAGCATATTCCCTCCAAAAACTTAGGGGTTGCGTCATAACAAAATGCTTTAGATTATCTTAGGAAACCATACTGAGTATTTTTCCTGAAATATTTTAGAAGATTTGTCTGTATAGTTTCTGAAGGATCATTTCAGAAAAGGGATGTTAATATTCTCTTTAAAAATTCAAATAATTGAATTTATAATTATTAAAACTTTTTTAAGAATAATTTAAAGATTTCTTTAGAATATTATCCTTTGATTAAGGTTTTCTTAAGAGGTCTTAAGAACGTTTTTGTAAGGGTACAATGTGACCCAGAGGACAGTATCTAACCATACGTACCGAGTATTGTCCAACCCAATAATAACCCAACCTTACTTAAAACATACCTTTAATACTTAAAATAATCCACTTATTACGTTATTTACTCTACGTATAAAATTAGAGTAATTAATATATCAAAACGGACGGTAGTCTCTTCGCAAGGTCAAGGTATAGATTAGCTACGCGAACCTATTGTACCCCCTCGTATCTCAAAACCTACAGGGTGTCCACTAAAAAATAAGCCAGGGCGAATATCTCAAAATCTGTTTTAGGTATGATTTTGAAATTTTCAAGTCGTATACAAAATGTAGGGGGAAACCTACTGCGAAAATGTCGATGATCTTGAACCATGTCTTCAAGGTCATCCGAAAACTAACTCGAGAACCGTGTTACAAAGTTGGTTCCAATTAAAAATGTGTTCCACGTGACTTTATAAGTACCAATAGCTTTGACCTGATCGGATTTGACCACTAGGAAGCCGAGAAATGCTAGATGAAAAACAAGAAGTTCGTTAAGTTGATAACGTGTCGAAAGCGAGGTTCGGAAGCTGATAACTCTAAAGATACTCGTGTTAGAGTACTGAAATTCGCTACACATCCTCATCAGGATTGAGGGTCGTTAGTTTAAGAATTTCAATGACCTTGAACCATGTATCCAAGGTGATCCCAAAACTAACGCGAGAACCGTAAGTGTTAAAAAGTTGGTTCCAACTAGAAAAGTAATCCACGTCACATTGTAGGTCTAACTAGCTTTACTTCGATCGAAAATGACCAATAGGAAGTCGAGGAACTGTTTTTCAAAATCACAAGGGTCGTAAAAATGAAAAATGAAAGAAAACGCACATAATTCGAAACCAATTCGTGTTACATCGAAATTTGCTAGACAAACTCATAATGGTGGGAGTTAATAAATAAATAAATAATAAATAATCAGCTAGGCTAATACCCAAGGCACCAACCTTGGCCTAAGCCATCAAGTGACTTTTAAAGCCTTTAATTCAGGTGGCCGGGTTGCAATGCGTAGGAGGGTGGTGGCAAGCCCTGCAAGCCACGCGAGCCAAAAGCTCCCTACACTCACTATTACCGTTAACCTCAACAAGTTTTTATGGAAGGGGAAACCAGTGGGGAGAGAACTTGCAAACTCAACGCAGAAGGAGTTTTTCCAGTTTGTAAAAATGGTTGACCTTGAAGACGTGGTTTAAGGTGTAAAAACATTATCTCGCTTAGAAACTAGGTTTCAATAGGAAATTTGCTAATCACCACTTTCTCGTCAAAGTAGTTTTGAACCATGTCTTCAAAGACATTCAAAAATGACCTTGAGTAATAACTTGAAACAGAATCAGCTTAAACCACGTCTTCAAGGTCATCACTTTAGCAGACGAAAAAAGAAAGTTCATCTGCTTTTCTTATAGTTTAATAAACAAAAAGGTGTGAAACCCGTTCAAAAACCAATCAGTTAAAAATAGCAAGGTCGTTGAAAAAATTCTTCACGTCCTATATTACTCTAGCCTAGAAAAGTCGTTGAATCAATTGATGAGCAACGTCTTTATAGCCCATAAAAGTCATGAAAAAAAAGAGCAAGCTCACTAATTATATTCCCAAAATTGTTTAAAAACGGACATATTTATTCAGAGCACATCATTGGTATGCAAATATTCTAGTTCTTGCGCGTCAAGTGTTTAACTGAGTTAAATATAATATACCTCGATCTAAGCAATATATTTTATTCTAAATATTCGGATGAACTATAATTAAATTAACTCTCTTACATTTAAAGCATAATTTTATAAAGCAGACTAATTGTTGACTGTAGTAATTTCGTCAACAAAATGTGATTCTAATATAAGGCATTTTCTTTAAATTATTTTATGGTTGTGCAAACGATTTTAACTCAGTAAAACAATTAAGACTCGCAAGGTCTAGCATAATTATATACCCATAAACGTAATAAACTGAACTTATTTCTTCAGAGCACATCACTGCTTAGAGTTATTATCCCTAGATGATTTAGCTACATGTTTATGTCCTGGCGCGGTTCGGCCGCATACTCCAGAATATTTCACCGAGTCAACAATTTTCGTCTGAAATATTTGAGTAGTAACATTTTCAGTAACAGAGTTTTTAAGGAAAGAAAACTTTTTAAAGGCAATTCTTCAGAAAACAAAAAAGGGTTTAAACTATCTACAAAAAAGAGGTTTTTCGGAGATTTCTAACAAACTCGTTGACAGTCTTTAGTTTCGAATTATGGAGACTAAGGCGTCACTAACAATGGACTTCATTAGAAACAGCAATCGATTCTTAAAATATCGGTTAGTTTTCTTTTGAAGTTCAAAATTCTACTTACTTTTATATTGTTCCAAAAAAAAACTCCAGCCTAACCCGTATCGTTTCTGAAAAACTGCTTACGTTATATCTTAAAAGTTTTTAAATTTTTATTATAATTGAGTGGGAATGTTTACCCTATATTCGAATAATATGATGTTCAGTAAATGCGCTACGATTCACCACACCGATAGCACACAAATTTGTTTAAATTTGAACGTTGCAAGTAAGAAGCAAAATTTAAAATTGGTAAAAGGTTGACTCAAATAACATCTTTAGGAATCATGTTTCACATACACAGTTCTAGGCGGTACTGTATAATAAAGTCTGTAAATATAAATAAGAGTTGTTAGTTGTTTCTAAATTTAAAAAATAAAATAGACAGGGACCGTGGCGTAACCAGATATTCGTCAAGAGGTCGGTCCAGAAAGAGGGGAAATTTTATAACAGTCAAAAGTAGGTTTACGGAAACGCCCATTGGTGTACGCCACTGCCACCGGGCGTTTTAAATCCTGTTGAATGCAGAGAGAGAAAATCTTGTTGTTACCGCTGGGGGATTGTGATAAGATATCAGATTTATTATCTCAATCCCCCAGGGCTAATCCTTCTCTCTATCGTGTTTATCGATGTTTGTTCTAATACATTTTTTAATAATACAATCGTGAAGTGAAATTAGAAAAAGTTTACTGGTTTCCTCAAACCTAAGAAACATGTGGCAAAACAGTTCGTTTTTTTGAAACTCAGTTAAGTTATGTACTTTTAACAATTTGCCCGTAATTATTGGACTGCTTTGTTTTGTGGAATATATGTGAAATATTTTGCCATAAAATAAATTCCTGGAGTTCTCAACACAAGTTTGGTGTAGTCCTAAAAAAAAGAATCCCGGCGCTACCTGGGTACGGCCAACTTCGGTTTCGCGCGTAATCGAAGTTGGCTGTACCGGCCGCTATAATTGTACGACTCACTTAGATTTTTAGCGGGGTAGAAGCTGCCCGTTCCTAGGTAACTATTTGAAAATGCTATGGTATTTTCGTGCGGGCAAAATTTATAATAAATTGTTACACAACGGTAACTATATAAATAAACTAAATACGTGACTGATACTTCATGGTTTAAAACGTCATTTAATTTTTTAAAATGGATAATAACTTTTCTTACGAGCTTTCGGGCCGCAGCCCCTTCACAAGCACTTTCCAATATAAAATTATGTTGAATTTATATTGGAACGTGCTTGAGCTAAGTCTTTTATCAAATTCACTGACTTTGTTTCCACTATAGAACTGCTGTTCGAAATACCTCCAAACACAAGCAATGTATACTCAACAACTACATCTTGAACTACGTCGAAATTATTTAAATCTAATAGAACGGAAGGTCCCTTAATTCTGTTGTTAAATACGTTAGAGTCTACTGCAGTTTTCGCATCACTTAAGGCATTTAGGGGTGTTCTTTTTTCTGCGTTCGTGAAATTAATAAATGGGGAGGCACGAACATGACCCCCTCTTGTGCCTGTGGGGACATTTATACCTGGGTGTAAACACCAAACGCACGGACGTTCTCCATTAAATTGTGTCATATTTAGTATCGGAGCTCAAGCTACAGTATCAACTGTGCAATGTCCACTAAAACATTTGATGTAACAATTTGACTTTGTTTTGTTTTCCAAGTTAATCCTTCGCTAGATAGTCTATTTAAAGTTATGACAAATGGTTTTAAAAAACAATTCATGTTTGGTTTGTTATAACCAAACCAAAGACCAGCAATTAAAGTGTTTCTCTGACGCATTTTAAAGTCTAGCTAATTCGTTTATGGTTAATTGAATGGGCCAAATATAAAACTTGGAGGACTAAAAAAACAGATAATCCATCGGTATTCCATGTAACTGACAGGTCATTTTTTCCAATTACTTTTTTTGGTTATCTAAAAGACTGCGTAATATCTGATACATCGAAATGATTAAAGGTTTTGAAAAAATCTGGATTAATCAGTTCTAGGACATTTCTAATTTGACTTTCAATATCATATTCTAAAAAATAACTTCAGTACATTTCCTAAGTAGTGTTTCTGCTTTAAAAGAAGTATGGCATATATTGAAGACCATATTTTCATAGTCTTAATTGGGATTTAAATAATTATATTTACATTCGGTACAATAAAAATGTGGTTGTACAAATGAACTGAAAGATTTAAAGCTTTTAAAAAATAAATAATTCGTCGTAGGAAAAGTGGCATTTGAAATTGGTAAATGCCAGCGAAACAGTTCTAAAAGGCTTGTTATTGCTGTTTCGGTTGTTTGGAAACGTAGAATGTATGAGATAATCAACATGCTTTCTTTTTTGCTTAAATGACTGCCATCGTGTAAAGGTTCATCCTTTAGTTGTCAAAGAAAAATGGGAAATTGTAAGTTTTCTTAATTTCAAATCGTGTAACGTTGCTTTAAAGGGGAACGGTTTAACCAGTTAGATAGCCAAAATTTTAAATTGAATTTTCATACTTAAAAATTTTTTAATAAGTATTATAACATATATATTTTCGGTATCAGGACCTAAATCTCTATCTTATGAAGAGCACTTAATTAAAAAAATAAATAGATTCCCTAGCTGAATTTATCTCTTTAATTAAAAACATCGTGCGAAGCTTGGCGAAAGCAGACGTTATCGCTCTCCGCGGCTTGGGCATGGCGATTCAAGAGGACCGTTGAATATATTTTTACTATAGTTTTTTTTTAAATTAATATAAAACAAATATAACACTGTTATACCTGATATATTTTTGTAATTTTAAATATAAAGTGTTTGAAAGACTAAAATTACAGATTTATAAAATATTATTTAAAAAATTCTATAGTAAAAACAGTTCGGTACAGAGCCGGGCTCAAACTTACAATCTTCTGATTGCCAGAAGCGCGCGTTCTGAAAAGAATGCTGTGTAGAAGGCGGCAGTGATTCTCGTCGCTGATTGGTTGTCAATATTCGGCAGTCCTCGTGAATCGTCATGCCCAAGCCGCGGAGAGCGATAACGTCTGCTTTCGCCAAGTTTCGCACAATGTTTTTAAATAATTAAAAATTTGCACGCGTGGCGCTTTCCAGTTATAAGAGGTCTAAGCCTAAACTGCACGATTTCAAAAGTTAGGCTAGTTGTAAAATCGCTCACTGTTATCGTACGTGTCAGTATACTGAAGTTACTGAACGTCTGGTTAATTTTTTTGATATGGATATAAGGCAATATTTGGAAAAGCTTGGCCATTCCTGTTTAACTAAACCACGTAGCTTTCTACTTATTACAGTAAAAATAACGGGGTTTGTTTTTATAAGGCGACGTATAATTTATTATTATATTTGATTTTGAATTATTTTCATAAACCGTTTCGTTTTGTTCAAAATTCTCCTGATCACTAATATCAGATTTATCAGATAAGGAAGCAGTAGAAACCTTTTCATTAACGTTAGCTTAGTTTGTTTCATCGGTGTTGGTCCATTTGATCGAAAAAAATGTGATCGACAGTCGATCATTATACGTTGCAATTGATCGAAATTCCATTTGTCATTTGTTTCATAAGATCGAACCTTCAAATGATCGAATACTATTTGATCAAATTCAAAAGTATTTATAGTACCAGTTGGTATGTTTTTATTTTACCGAATGTCAATATGAAGTGCAGAAGGAATAATGATGGAATAATTCATTGCTTAAGTGCAGAAGGAATAATGATGGAATAATTCATTGCTTTAACTGTATTAAGCCACAAAGATGAAGAGATTTTTACTTTATATACTATATGATGGAATTTGTTTTGACATCGACGATAACGGCCCGTTGTTTTTCATATATATAAATAGGGTCAGATAAGGTTAGGTTAGGTTAGGTTAGGTTTATGTACGCGCGCAGTAGGCGCGTATGCACCGTTGTATACGAGGGGTCTAACCACGTTGACGGCCCTTTTATTGCTAAAAATTAGGTACAGAGTTCGTTTTTTTAATAGGTCTTTCTATTAATTATGTCCGAGAAAATATTTTGTTTTCTACGTCACTGCGCTCAGGTTTTTTCTGTATATTATTTTTTGAATTTTGTTGTTTTTTAGTTGTATTATAAATATAGCGGAGAATAGTTTGAATCTGTTAGTAAAGGTTGTTACTATGGCATCTAACTATCGTGTACTATGGTTATTTTTCTTAAGTCCAGTTTAAAGAAATAATTATTATTCATAGAGTCTACTGTATCTCATTCTGACTAGATGTTGCCTTTTCGATTTACTCCCAAAAACTTGAAGTTTTACCCTACAGTAGCTTTCGATCAAATGCCATCCGATCAAATGGAAATTCGATCAAATGAAATGGGACCCGTTCGATCATTTGTGAATCGATCAAATAGACTTAAACCGTTTCATCATTTACACTTAAAAAATATAAACATTTTAAAAAATGTGTATTGATTACATTTTTTATATATAAAAGTATATATTTACCTGTCATTTGCACATAATTCCTGTTGCAATCGTCAATGTTTACGTAATTTTCTGATGTTAACGCTTCATCAGTGCTGGATTATTCTGATTCTTCAGTGTTTACGTAATTTTCTGATGGTATTTCTTCATCAGAGCTGGATGATTCGGATTCTTAAGTCCAGTTACATTCAGAATTTCCGCCGCGTAACCTCTTTCTGTATCGCGCAAGAGATCTCTTTGGTATTCCATTTATCGACTGTCCTCTTGATTTTAAATACTATCGATATATTCCATTGGCAGATTTTTCATTCATTTTGTACAAAATGTTACGTCTTATTCAAAAGTCGGTAATATAAATAGTCACAAATAAAGCAGATAAGAATAATAAAAAATGTAAAATTATATTTCTAAAAAAGCGATCTAGCTGTACTTGATCGGGGGAATTCTGCAGACTTTCCTAGGAAAGTTGTGACACGCCTTCTTTTCATTGGGCGCGAAATCACATGTCGCATTACGTCCAGAGGGACCGTAGAAATTCGACCCCTTCACCCCAATTGGTTGTCGTTGCGTCAGAGAAAGATACTAAGTTAGTGGGAGGCAATAATCGCCATCTATGCGGCCCCGAAGGACTTAGTTCAGTTCAGTTCAGCAGCCAGATTCAGCTGGCCGTTCTCATAGGCTGAAGTGGCCGTGACGTATACCTATTGTAATTGGCTATAGAAAATTGAAGCGGGAACTATTTCCCCCGCTGACATCTGTGATAGCCCGAAGGTATAGATCTAGTTTTGTTTTAAAGATCGTTTGTTTGGTAGAAATGTTTCACCCAAAATGATTTAACAGACTGACGATAACCTGACTAGTGGAGAAAAATATGCAGACTTCCACTTTTTCCTCACCGATTTATTCAACGTTGCTCAAATATACGTGTCCTTTACTACGTGGCAGGATTTATCATTAATAAATTACTGAAATCAAAATCAAAAGACAGAGAAGCTATTGGTTCTATTTTGTCAGAAGAAGACATCTCAAAATTGCCAAGGCTATCTTTGTCCAGGTTTTTGAAGTGTGTCCGGCTTCGCTCGTGCTTCTTCTAATAGTCACTTTGAAACAAGCTCTTTGTTTAACGCAATAAAAACACCGAGACCGTTTTTCATTCAATTCTACAAAGCACGTTTCACTATGGACTCCTCCAGATATTGGACTAAAAAATCCAGTAGCTTTAGCACGATTTTGGAAATTTTTTACATACTCCTCTTCGGTATTCCCGGAAAATGTTTTCATTTTATCCATTCGGCTTATTACGGTCATTAAGCCTGAAATATCCCTTATTTCTTTCGGGAATGAGCCAAAAACAGCGAGATCTTTGAAGTGTTTCCCTAATACTTCGTATGTTGCAGAAACGTTTTCGTCGATAGTTAAACAACAAGTTTCATTTAGTTTCTGAAGTTTAAATTTATTTGATTTTTGTGTTAACGACCAATTTTGTGGTAGTGAGAAGTTGCGTAACAGCGAACCAATATCTTTGGGAAGCTCACTAGCTAAGTTTTCTGCACTTACTATTTGAGGTTGTAATACTTCCAACGGAGCTATTTCATTGATGGGTGGTACCGTTTCTTCGTCAATTGTCACTGGCATCTGTTTCTCATTTTCCATTATTGACAAGAGTTGTGTTTGCTCTTTGAGATTTTCTTGCAAAGAAGGAGTGACAACTTTCTGAATTGCATTTATGGAACAAGAAACCCAAGATGTGCATAGTGAAACTTGTTTCGGTTTCAAAATCGAGACGTAATCCTGGTGGTAAAATTTTTCAATTAATAAACTAATTTTGTAAATATTACATTAATCAGCTTACATTTGAATGTACGAGATCAGGATATGCTTTGGAGGGTCCATTTCCACAAACAAAATGTTTGGAACAACGATATGTATTATAATTCAAACGTTCAATGGGATAGTCTTCCCTTATTAACCATTTCAACCATCGTTTACATTGATCAAAAGACCTTTTTGGCTTTGGAAATGGATAAAATGTGACGTTCTTCATGTACTCCTTATCCTCGTAACGGGAATCACTATTGCAGCCCTTATACATACACCTTTTGATGCGCATGATTGATGATGAAGATAAGCCACTGGCCAAGGCCTATTTAATCAAAGTTGTTTACTGCTTAAAACCAATAATATCTGCTATTTGAAATTAAACCACAAGTTTGGAAAGATTCATAAATCCTTTAAAAACAATATGAAAACAGTTACTTACGTTATTTAGCTTCCACAATCATGATACAATCCACAAAATGAATTTGAATGAAACCTTTGTAGATTCTTGGAAACCGCTATTTAAAAACATTCTAAGTTTACCGCAGTCGACGCGAGATGGCGATTTCTAAAATCTGTTTCCGGATTTGTGTCGGTAAAGGGGGTAAAATTGGGGGACGGCAAAAATAACTGGCAGCCTCGTTTGTAACAAACGTGTTCAATTCTTAGTACGCTAATAGGTAGGGGAGATAAGAATCCCTGTAAGGTTATTTAATCCATGGTGGCGCCTTCTGTCTTCGAGCGCAAAAACTAACATCATGAAAATTCGAACGGAACTGAGTTTGTCAAAAGGTCACGGTTAACCGGAAAGAGTGCTAAAGGTTACTTTAAATTTCAAAATGGCGTGTGGTGAAGCTGCGGAAAATGTCCCCCGAACGTGAGTGCTAGTGTAGTGTATTAATTTGTAAAAAGTTCGAGAAAATTATATGTTAACCGTTATTTACATGTTCTGGACCTTTAAAATTAAGTATGGAGTGCAAATTTTTACATTTGAAGGTTTCAGGTTACTGGAAGTCGTGAAGTAGTGTAGGCCTGTAACCCTTGCCTTATTTTAAACCAATTAAGATCGGGTTTTTTTGCAAGCCGAAGAGGTTTCATCTGCAAAAGTAAGAGAAGTACACTTGATATAAGGTTTAATTCTTAGACTAATTAAGTACTTCATGACAATGTACTACGATTAGATTACACAAATGTATGCTTTTGTCTGTACGTAATCTAAAAGCGCAAACAAAATGACGGTATGGATAAGAATGGAAATTACTCAATACACGAAGGACTGTTATGAACATTTTCATGTTTAAAAGTATTTTTATTTTAACATTTGTAATAATGGTACCAAAATGTAGAAGGTAGCTTGCTGGTTTGGGTATCATACAATGGCCTCGTCTCATTCTCTATGGAAGAGGAAGATTTTTTAGAAGTGATGGTAATAAAGCTCATCTTCTTATATTAATTATGACACATTTTCAGACTTTTTCTTACAGAGTTACAAACTGTCAGTCTATAATTGACACTATTGACTTTGTGCGTGTCAATATCAAATCTTCCGCAATAAATAATAACAAATATGGATAAGAGAGGCGACTTTTATATTATCATTCAGTTGGTATCAGCATTTTCTTTAGTCCACGATTTAAAAAAAATACGCGAGGAGTTGATATTCTAGAAAAACCCGCGACTTATTTATTTGGCGCATTGGGTTTACTGTCATCAGGTTTACATATGTTGAAATAAAGGATTCGGATTGAACAGGATATTAATTCTGTAGGTATGTAGTGCGAAATAATTAACCAAAATATTAAACTTTAATTGTAAGGTTTGCATTATAAATGAGTAATTTACCATTTAATTATTATTCACAGTTAAATATCATTAAATTATAATATTTGTTTCAGATTTGTGATACCAGTATTGGACACAGAATAATGGGGCTATGAATGAAATATAGCGGCTGAGGCTGAACTCCAATGACCCCACCAAGTTATATTTGATATTTATATTTAATATTATATAGCTGTAAAAATATTATAAATATAATATAAATATAAAGTTGTTAACACATTTTCCTCTTATCACCGGTAATGGCCACTCACAAGCTTCTTAAGCTGAGAGACACAAGATGAGTTTAACAAAGTATGCATTTTAGCCATAGATATGTTTTTACTCTCAAAAAGAGTGTAGGCTTAGATAAGACTTTTCACCAAAGAAATTGAAGTGTGGGATAGGTTTGTTTAATTAGTTTATGATGGGGAGAGTAGATGAATTTCTTTGTATAATCACTAAAATCATTAAGAACCATGGTTATAAGATAGTTTAAACACTAAGAGAAGTTCTTGTTAGGCACGAACTGCATGAGAGAAAAGGTAGAAATTGATTTACTCTTTCAACGCTATAGTTACTTATAAAAAAGTGTTTCCTTTCTATTAGTGATGGGCTGTTACTGATATCGTGATTTTGTCGATAAGTGGTACATGTACATGACTAAATTACCGATTTTGCCCGATACTGATATTTTCAAACTAATTTTCTCAAAAACAAGGCAGATGGCACCACTAAACTTGATATCGGTATAAATCACTTAGATATTGGTTATAATAGTATCGTACATTTTTAAATATATTGGTATCATTTGGTTTAAATCTGCTAAACTTTTCAAAGCCTCCTACGTTTTGGCAATTAGACTTAAAAATTGGCATTTTTTTCCAATGCATATTACCCGATATTACCACATGTATTATAATGTTGCATAAGTACGTCTCTCTTGTAAAACGTTCGCATATGAATAGGTAGTGTCATACTTTAATAAATCTTATAAACGTAGGAAGATAAAAGCATATTGATGAAAAGGTGATAAAGTTAATAGGCCATAGCTGTGAAAGAATCTTGGAAAATATGAGATGCCCAAACTAACTTTATGCATAAATTATGGTTAAAAATATCCCAATTTATCTGACCACGATAACAATTTTTCCCGTTGTTAAATCGGTAGCAATAGAGTTTTTCAGTTTATTACTGACAGTGATATTTTACGATGCATAACGTTCTGAAACTAGAAGCTAAACATTGCTTGGAAAAAACTAACTCATCGACCATACAACAAACTTCCAAGGAAACTACACCATCTACCCCGTATTTGACAAAAATAAATATCAGTAAGTAAAATCATATCGGTTTGAGCCCAACACATGTTAAAAATACACACTTTATATAATTTTAAAATACTAATGGACTTTTTAGATCTTGGTTGATTAAAAGCAATATATCATTTTTTAGAGAATAAAGGATATTCTAATAAAAATATTTCCATATAATGATTAATTATGTAAATGAACATAGATCAGCTGATCATTTCTGGTCAGTTGAACGAATCGAAGATACGTTTAGAGCTCTGAACTGGCAAGTTTGCACCTCTACTTGCATTATTTCTGTAAACAAGAGAAACTATATTTGAAAAGCAGCTCTTAAGAAGTTTGTCTTTTATCGTCATTGTTGAAAAAAAATATCTTCTAAGTAGAATGAGCTTGAAAATGGTGAGACTAACAGTGAGTTGGCTTGTAAACCCTGTAATAAGAAAATTGGTTACTTTTTAACACAGAGTTACTTAAAAGATGGACATCATACTTAAGCTTGATGTATATCGTGACATTTTCTGTCTTGAAGCGTGCCAAATTTAGTTAGAATCAACAACTTTATATAAATTGTTTAGTTGATGTTTTCATTCAGTGAAGTTGATATAGATGAATCACAAACCATCAAGCCACCATTCTTTTCCATCCGTCATTTTGTTTGCGCTTTTGGATTATGTACAGACCAAAGCACACATGTTTGTAATATTATCGTAGTACATTGTCATGAACGGGATCTAAGAGTACTTAATTAGTCTAAGAATTAAACCTTATATTAAGTGTACTACTCTTACTTTTGCAGGTGAAACCTCTTCGGCTTGCAAAAAAAACGATCTTAATTTGTTTAAAATAAGGCAAGGATTACAAGCCTACACTACTGCATGACCCCACAAGTAAGAAGGGAAACGCCTACTTGCTTCGGCCCTACCATTTGACGAGAGCTCACTGATTTCCCTCTTCTTTCCCCTCTTGCTTGGACAATTGAAGGGCTGCTTTAGTGTGATGTATTACTTGTTTTGAATTCCCAACTTTCGGTTAAAATTTTCTGTCATTTTTAATATCATTTGTAAAGTTAATTTTGCCGAAACTGCAATGAGAGTTATTGCTGTGGTCGTGGGAATTGAAGTTAAATTTTTTAACGAAGTCAGCAGGGAATTGAGAATGTTTAGCTAAGCGCATCATTGGAGAAGCAGGTATTTAATATGTACGTTACAATTGTTGAAAATAAGGCTTTAATTGGCGTTATTTTTTACAGCTTAGGCTCTTTTCAACGTGTTTTGTCTAGTAACCACGAAACTGGGCTACGTTCAGTAACGCCCATCAACACATGCGGCTTTTCGTTACAAAATAATAAAATTCAAGAGCCAATGGTACAATACTCTTTGTAAATTATGATAACATTATTAATTTGGAAATATAAATATTTTTATTTGCAGATGCATACTACCGAATGAACTCTGCGCACATCAATAATACACATTCGCATGTATATTTGGGTGATATCTTCGCACGTTGGCTTAGTGTCCTAACCCAAAAGGGCTGGGGCTTAAAAACACGTCAATACGAATGATATTTACTGTAAGGTTTTTTTTATTTACTGTTAGGGCCGATGTGTCGATGGAATATAATTTTATCCTGCTGTCTCTTGCATATTTTTCGAACTTTGAAAAATTTCCCCCGTCCTGTTACAATTGGCAAGAATATTTTTCAATCAAGAGCACTAAACCCAGTTATTACATTAGCATTATACTTAAAGGTAATATTTATTTTATCGCAATTGCTTTTAATTAAAAAATTTTCCCTACTCCAGAAGCTTCATTAATCTTAATCCGAACGTCTCACTCTCTGAGGAAGCAGTCAGATTGAAAAGGCTGAATGTAACAATTAACAATTATCTCCTAGCATCATTACCACTCTTTATCTATTGCAGATTTTTCACAAAAAGCCCCTATTCAGATGTAAATACTACAAGGTACTCCTCCGTACGACACTTATGCAATAATATGTCGTTCATTTTTAAGTATGTCTGGATATTATCCGCCACCAGTATTGTCATTTCGTGCATCAGTTTTTAGGTTGTTCCATTAATTTATAATCAGATGAGCAAAATTTGGGAGCTAGCAAAGCAGATTAACCACGAGTGCAACTGTTTCCCATCGATTATTCGGCTTATAGTTATGAGCACTGCTTTTATTACACATTTTTCAAACAATACTAAAAAACTTTATTTATTTTTGTGTTTGGCAGAAAAAAAACCTGTAGGGAGGGCGGAGGGGTGAGCAGTTATTTCCATAAGTGGATTTAAGAGCCATCCCTATTTGAATAGAGCCATTTATAGCAACATAAAAGGTGTAATTATAACCACCGCCTACATTTGGCTGTTGGAACAGAGCTCCAGCCGCTTAGTAGCTAATACTAGCTACTGATAATACAATCACTAGTTCACTACTCCTACAGGTTCCTATTTCAATATGGCTTATAGGTGCATAATTTTATATGGCCTACAGGTTCATAATTCTTGCTAGAATTTAATTCCATAAAGTAAACGAACTAAAGAATATTCGTCACTTGTTGGTAACTTCACGAAGCTCTTCTTCCGTTTCTCCCGCGCAACTGAGTGGTGAAAGTTGGCTGTACTTTTATGTAAATTTTATTCAATAAATTGTACACTAAAGCTGAATATGTAATAAAAGTATTATAAAAAATATTTATATTTTTATTCTGTTTTAATTTCAAACAAGATTCATATTACTATGGAAGGCTATTTTTAATTGTTGTTATTATCCTAAAAGATGTTGTTCTAAAGTTAATGAAATTTAAAGTAGATGGCTTTGTTTTAGGGCTATAACTTTTGGGTTTGTAAGAAGATGGCATTACAAAAGATTTGAATAAAAAATTAAAAATTGATCGCATTGCAAATTATATTCCCTAAAATAGCACTAGATGACACTGTACGCTTCATTTTGGAATAGGGGGTGTTTTAACATTATTTCCGGAACATGAGTCATCAATAGTCACGTCACACTAGTGACGTCGCTGCAGCCCTTCAATTGGCCAAGCAAGAGGGGAAGAAGAGGGAAATCAGTGAGCTCTCGTCGAATGGTAGCGCCGAAGTAAGTAGGCGTTTCTTACTTGCGGGGTCATGCAGAATACGGCCGTTTATCACGACCCGAACATTTTTTCCCGCCCCATTTCGTTTTTGCATACCCATAGACAAAGTTATCTCAAGAAATACTGTACCAGAGCACTAGCGCCATCTACACGCAGTATATACCACAGTTTGTCTCCTCCCACCTCCCCTTAAATTTATTGTTTTTTTGACCGCTAAAAAAGATAAGAAACCCCATATAAAGTCCAAGTCAGGCGTTTATCTTGATTATTATTCGTATTGTTCTTCATTCAGTGACTTCGTTTTTAGTTTCGTTATGTATTATTTTCTGTGGCCGGGGTCCGGCGTGATTTCGAAGTGTGCGAGTGTAGTAAAGGTTGTCACGTCAAGAACTCATTATTGTGTGTTTTGTGTAATGGACTGTTCGCAGTCGTTTTAAGTAGGAAAGATCAAGAGGATCGAGAAGTGAAACCATAAGTACAGTTTTAGTTATTTATGTATATGGCGGCCTTATTCAAAACTACACGCGTTTTACAATAAACATTTTAAGCATATACTTCTAGTTAGACGAGCCCCAAAAGAAATCGACTTGTTATTATAAAAACCTTAGATAGGAGAATGAAAATCTAGTTCTAAGGTTGTGCAGGTGTATTAAAGTATATTTTATCTTTAAACGCATCCAATGTTTCTCATCACATAAATAATTGCATTTTAGTAGAATTTGCAATGAAATTGAGCTTTAAGTAAACATAAAAACATTGCACAACCAATTGCAGTAAATAATTTAGTAAAGGCCGCCATTTATAGCCCGAAAACGAAAACTGTAATGCTAATAGGACATTTTTGTACGTTGGTGTTGGGGCGTTTATTGATTTTTTATAATCTTGGGAAACAAATTAATGTGTAACTAATTTAATGTAACATGAGAAACTTTTGTTTTCTCCAGTAGCGTAGCGTGGAGGGGAAGGAAATGGAGTCATGGCCCCTGGCGGCATCCCGGGCGGCTTAGAAGTAAGGGGCGGCCTAATAAATTTATATCTTTAAAATAATAAACAACTAAAAGTAGCAGGTTATCAATTTTTATTTCATTTCTCTTTTTGTAGGTGATCACAGCACGGTCATTTCAAGACAATTTGTACATTATAAACTAACAAACAAAATACACATTCATATTTTAGACTATTATCGTGTCTTAACACAGTGAATCCATTTTCGTGCAGGGCTTGAAGCTCCAACGTGTTATCCCCCCCTAAAAAAACCGATTTTGAGGGATTAACTGTGAGGTTAACTGATTTGGCGAGCGCGTAAAAGAGTGAGTACATGTAGAACTTCAATGAGCATTAATTGTATAAATTCAGAGTTTAACCAAGAATGTATTTATTTATACTTAGGGACAATGAATATCTCGAGACGTTTTTTAACGTTTCTCTTAAGACACCCGTAAAATTGACGTCACTCGACACGATGGAATCATCGCCGGGACGTTTTGTCTCCCCCCCCCCGCGGGAGAAAAGGTGCTCAACGTGCCCGCCGAGTGTCGCGACATAATTATTCTTCCTAAATAAAAATAAATACATTCTTGGTTTAACTAAAACGTTCTCAAACTGTTTATAAAATCAAAAATAAACGTGGGAAAATTCTCCTTAAATTCAAAACTATAAATAAGAAATGTGTTGCACTGAGCTTTATATAAATTAATTAATCCAATCAAATTTAAACTTAAATTTATTTGTTTCTTAATTTATTTATTTATGGAAAATGTATTTGGTTTACGAAATTATATCAATTATGTAAAAAAATAAAACACATTTTCAATAAACCCTTTGATTTTTTGTAGCTTTTACAATATTTATACAAATTGTAGATGCCTCTTTTCGGCAAAAGCCAAAATTTTCGATACTTTCAATGTATATATTAGAACTAGATATTAATTTGCCTGAAATTTTCAATAGTATATCTATCAAATATAAGAGTTGCACCTTAAATCGTGATGAATGTAACTGAAGGTTGGTCATTTGCTTACTATTAAGCTACGTTTTCTAAAATACTATAATAAATAAAACTGATAAATTTAATGAATTTCGCGTATTCTTCTGCTATGAATTCTTTCGTGGGTTCTATCGTTGAACTCTGGACGAAAAAAATATGTCAAATAAGTTCTTGTCCTTGGGCTCCAGATTGTTGTACGGTAGTTAAGGAATACGCCACTATTCCGACCAAGATAATTCTTTCGTGGTCTCTGACGAATTCTTTGGTCCCCCACAGCCGCATGAGTGTATCGTTTCTATCGTTGAATTTGCGTCAAGTTTACTCTTTTTCTTGAGTCTAATAAAGTCTAATTTTAGCCATTTGTTCTACTTGCTAACTTCACTTTATAGGAACACGTGATGAAAGGGTTTGTCTTCGAACATTTAAAAAAGTCGGAAGAAATAATTTTAAATAATTTAAAGGGAGTGCGTTCCAAGAATCGTTATGGTGGATTACGTATTTCATTTTTTTGTCGCTAGTAGCGATAGCAAGCTCGCTTTTGTGAGAAAACGTGTATGTAGTAAACGATTAAGTACCGCTCGCAGTGTGCCCATTTTCGACGAATTCCGGAAAAATGATAGTAAAAACTACTATAGTAGTAAATTGTTCTTTTTCTAACTGAGTGAATTATATCTCGAAACAAAATAAAGCTCACTAAACGACTACCCCCAATTTTTAAATTCCTTTAATAAATTATTTGCAATTCATATTGTACTAATACATAAATTTCCACATTATTTTACTAATGATCTGTAAAGTTTGGTGATGGTGATAATGATTACGCTAAATGAAGCTGTCTAGGAATTTTTAATGCGGTTAATTTAAATGATATATATTATAGATATAGAGTTGAAAAACTTCATGATTAAACTTGATATTTTACATTGCAACCCGTTCTACCGTTTTAATAAAACAAAAGCTTATAATTAATTCTATTGTGATTGGTTTCCCAAACTAAAAGAAAATTGTTTTTCTTAAAAAAAATTAAACTTTTTCTAAAAGTAAACAATACACGTCAATTAAATTACTAAAAAACCTTTTTCTTTGAGTTATTTTTTGTCGTCGCACAATGTCCATCCAGAACCAGTACCTGGGTTCTTTAAAGCAACAATATAATGACCAGCGTCGCAATCATATCCTTAATGAACTACGGCAGCTTTGGTTTTAAAACTTATGCTACTAATTTTTATTTTGTCCGTTCAGTACCTCTATGAGAAAACCTCGCAAAATTTATGAAAAGGTACTAACTTTCGATTCATTTTGACAATGAACGCATTTTATCACAAACAATTCCCAATGGCCCAAAAAATCGTGAAATGTTATATTGGATCTGTCGGCAAGTACATTTACGATGTATACATAACCATCTTCGGGGGTGTGGTTCAGAACAACATCTGGAGAACAATTTGGACATCTGTCTTGATATTGAAAGCGACGTAAAAATAAATTATCAACGAGGACGTTATAATTTTTAAGTTTCTGTAGAAGATCAATTTAAAACTCCACAGGATCCTCTTGGTTGATGCCATGAAATCGATTGTCAAGCGTTCTTCTAACATAAATAGTTTACAAATGAGAAATATTAGTATCTGATCGCCCAAATAATAAATCTTTCAATGCGCAAGTTGTTGGCCCCGGAGTTATGACTTTTTCTTCAATATTTCTTATACACTCAGGAACGTGAAACAAAGCTTGTAAAATGCATATAGCGTAGCACGAATTATCATTATTTAGAAAGCCTTTCACTGTAATAGGCATTGTTTCATTCTGAATACTTAAAGGATTCTTACATATCGTAGGGTTGTAAATAAAAGGTTTATAACGTACTCCAGCTTCACTACACTTATCAGTTTCGTTGATTATTTCAGCTGAAACAGCTGTACATGCTGGAACATTTGATGGTTTTTTCTTCCTATGTATAAACTTAATTTGTGGTAAATATTTCCTAAATTAATTTTTTAGTCGATTAAATTCTGTTATAGCTTTCCAGTCGGCGTATATTTTGGAAGGGTCCAAATCAAGTAAATGAAGATCATCTAACGATGTAATTCTAGAAAAAGCAACTTAAGCCATTCCACTTTGGAAAACACTTGTTCCTATGTTTATCATAGCACAATCTGTGCTCATACCTTGACTCTTATGTAAAGTAACTCCATACGCTAAAATAACAGGAAATTGAAATCTTTGCACAAAAAAAATTGTGACGATTTTGAACTTCACCTTAACTCTTCAATTTTCTCTTGAACAGCATGGCCATCGAACAAAACCATCAACTCTGAAATAACGCCATCTGCGTTTTCCATAAAGCTGTTCACCGTAACTATGGTTCCATTAACATGACCTTTCTCTATCAGAAACATTTTTCTCCAATTTCTTTAACTGATCTTTAACGTGTTTTTCCATTTCTTGGTGTTCATGGACTTTATCGACACTCAGTATTTCCAAATTAGGATTGTTACATTTTTGAAGCATTATGTTGTTAATAGCTTCGCACATTTTATTAGTTTTTAACAAAACAACCGTTTTTTTTTCTTTCTTGGCATAACTTATCATAATAGTTTGCAATATTTTCCACATAATTTGCTTTGGGAATTAACCGTGTGTTCAACACTTTGACATCTGGTTCTGTAACTTCACCGACGCGTATTCTAGCAAGCATTTCTCCATAAGCGTGGTAACTTTTTGCCGCTTGTTAATTGTCAATTCATCAAACTTAAAATATTGTTTGAATAAATTAAATTCGCCAACTGAGCCAATAAGTTTTCTAGCCTCTTGGTGACTTAGCGTAGATAAACTGGGTCAACCTTGACAGGCTGTAATTGTAACAAATCCCTTAAAGCTAAGACTGAAATACCACCAAATAATTTTTCGTCGCCCGTTTCTTCACAAAGTCTCAAATGAATTTAGCTCAACAAAGCCGAAGAGACCATTGATATTTCATCAATTACTAAAAATTTCACAAGGCTGAATGTGTTTCGCATTACTTGCAATTTTTCAGAATCCAACTATTGATATTTCGCTATTTTCCCTCGTTGCACGGGTAACATTAATAATCTGTGCAGAGTTACACCTTCTATATTACACGCAGCCAACCCGGTAGGTGCTGTTAAAGCTACAACAAATGACTGCAATTAACTTTTTCCAGTGCCACCATATCCACTTACAAACACATATAAGCCTTCATCAAAAGGATTTGCACCGCAAAATTGTGCCGATAAATTATCAAGTATAACTCTTTGACCTTCTTTCAAAGCTATAAGCTCACTGACTAGACTTTCGGGTGTTAATATCAAATTTTCATTAAGAGCTGCTTTAATTTCTTCCACTGCATTTTCGGCTTCTATCACTTCTGTGCCTTCAATAGGGTTATCGGCAGCATCTTCCACAAATTTATTTTCAGCAACAATTGGTGTATTTTTAGTTTACGCTTTTTCCAAAGATTTTGAAGCTTTTAGTAAATTACTTTTCATGATACTTAATCATGTCTTTCAACTTTGGCAAATGAGCTATAAAAGAGTCTTTAAAACTTAATAAAGAAGTTTCTTCCCACCGAGGTAAAAATAGCATTAACATACTATGGTAAAATTTCTCAGCCTCTGTTCAGATTTGTATGGATCATGGTATGGGTGCTGAATTAAAAAAGGTTTTACCCTAATTTTAACAAAACCCTTATTGTTTTCAATTCTAGTACATCTACCGGTCTTTTTGTTGTAGGCTTTATTGGAACACGATAGTACAACCTCGACCAGTCATACAAACATGTGTCTTCACGACTGTCCGGACGATTAGGATAAATATCATCAACCAGTTGTTTGATAAATATATCTGTGCTTTCGGGATCATTCCCTTTAACAATTTGCTAATATTTGTTTTGCTCTAGCAAGCGTTTTCGATGCTCTTTAGTGGTAGTATTAATAAATACAAACGGACCAACCGTTTTTCCTCTAGCCCTGGCTAAATAATTTAACGTTAAGTGACGTCACAGAGCTCTTTACTCTCCAAAAACTCGCCCCAACATTTTTAATTTTATCCCATAGCGTGAAGGACTCGATCTAATGTTAAAAATCTTGTCCAAGTGTATAATACGTGCGGAATCTTGCGCCATATTAAGAATTCTTTCGCGGAAAGTTTGTTGACCAAAACCACTGTCGAATTTTATTTATAGATAGAGTTCAGTGGTAGTGAATCATATTTGTTCACATGGCGAAGTAAGGACTTCGTATGTTTGTAAAGTGGGTCGAAGAAAACGAATCGTACGACAATTTTTCCATAAGGTGCATTGCGAATATTGATCTCACCTTGAAATATTAGCTTGCTTCGGATTACAAATAAATCATAAACACCGTAACCGATATTAAATCGAAGTGTGAAACCTAACCCGCTATATTTTTGGCTTTTGGTAAGTTAATTTTATGAAATATTTTTCTTCGGCACCTTTAAATTCGAGGAAACTTAAAGAAAAAGTCCAGGTTGGGTAAGACTTGAATTTGTTTTAAATATACCTAAACATATCAGTCGTAAAATTGTTTTTTTTTAATGATGCTAAATAATTTTTTAAACGAGCAAAATTTACCCGCCAAATGATATGCCATTTTATTTCGTGGTGACGTTTTAGGACTTTCTTCACGCGCTGCTCGCGCTATAACAGTCCGCTGTTCCCTGAGCGCGCTTGCTCTGCCTGAGGTTTTCGGAGGGAAGGCGAAAGAAAATGGCTGCTCGCTTGGCTCGTCTTTAAAAAAAATTACGACAAATATTTTTGAGGATATTTAAACATGATCTTTCAAATAGACCTAAGTTTTACATCACCTGGACTTTTAACTTTAAACCAAATTATTTCGTAGCTAACCTAGAGTAACAGTGTGTCAGAATTTATAGCCCGGTGTACCTAGTAACAGAGACCATACCACCGGAGGCCTATCATCATAGTGCCCTACGCCAGCGTCCCCAAGCCCGGACAGGTGACAAAACCAGCATGGGTAGCAGGACCCCACTACTGATGGTCACACCCTCGACGCAGAAGGTGCAGCAATGGGCCGACCAACGCACCACTTCGCACACAGCAGTGGGAATGAGAGCGGATGCTCTGGCAACGCCAGCCGAACCCTACCTAGAAAGGTAGAGAGCCAAGCCCTTTGGAGAGAGTGCCTAAAGGGGAACGGAAAGCACACAGCAGCCCGCATAACCCGGCACAGCTGGCACCGGATATCCCGGTGGAACCCCAAAAGGCCGGGAGAGGTCCACCGTGCCCTCATACGGAGGCCCGCAGCCCCACAGCAGGCTACCCAATCCGCCGAGGCGGCCAGTTTGCATGGACCCTCTCCGTTAGCCTGAGCCGAAGCCCAGTATCCAGCCCACACCTGACCGAAGTCGGAGGTGGAGATAGGACCATTTGACCAGAGCTAACATCTCCCAGTGCGCCACCGCCCGTATGGGTTACAAGAGCCGGACCCCGACTCCCCGGTAAAGCCACCAGTTATTGCACACTCTGACCCATTAAGGGTCAACCTAGAGTAACAAACGGAAAAACTCATCTTCCTAAATAATGTAACAAATATCGAAACCCCCTCCCCCTCCTTATAGTATAATCAAAAATAAGATTTGTTACGTAACATTTAAGTTACCCCCCCCCCTCGAAGGTTACAAATTGTAACACTTGAACCATTCCATCTTCCCCCTAACGCATTACGTAATTGGAGAACAGCCCAACCCTGGTCCAAACTCATAAAACATTGTTTAGACTAAACTTGCAGTGGCGGCTTAAGACGGTTGGATAAATGTTAAATTTGCACTCCCTCTCGAGCCTTAAAAACATTTGACTATTTTTGTGATTTCCACCCCCCTTAAGCATTTAATTTGTTTCCTACTTATCTGGATTTGTAGCCCCCTCGAGCCCTTAAAATGACACCCCTAGCTGCACCCGGAGCGATCCGCCCGTCTCGCCTCACCGTTACGCCGCCACTGTAAATTTTTAAGAAAAACATATTTAGTGTATAATCGCAATTATTTCATATTAGGTACTTATGTGGAAATGGAAAAACAAATTCAAAAAGTTATTTTTAAAACAAAAACCAAAAAAAGGAAGCGGAAGGGAGAAGAATTCAGCAATTATTGCGGTAATTAATTTTGTACTATAATGGGTTAAGCCCACAGTAGTTTTGCAATATATTATGAAAATAAAAATATTGCTATCATATTTCAATGTAATTAATTTTTTTAGCTAAACAAAAATTTAATGGAGGACATTAGGAATCAAATAGCGGAGACTAGTCATCAAGCAGCATAATTTCTACCTACCGAAAAAGACAATACTGGAAAGGACGGGAAAAGAATTGAAGAACGAGGAAAATAAAGGAATTAAAGGCCGAAAATATTGAACTTCAGAAAGAAATTAAACAATAGCGTAAAATGAACGGTAAAAACAGTTTTGGTATTAATTTCTTCATTTACTCGTTACTGTAGATCACTTAAATTATTGTTTTAATTAAAAAAAAATATTTATAATTTTTTATTTTTTATTTATTTTCTGGTTTTTTTGGGATTATTTTAACTACATGTATTAATTATTAAACGTGCATTTTTCTATACTTAAAGACGTTGATCATTGGATTAGGAAACTTAAAAACATTTACAAAAAGATGGAGTCAACACAAAATGCTACTCAGTAGGCAGATGATATAGATGAATTGGTTGAATTCGTGTATCTATTATTTTATTCAATATTAAACTAATTTTTAAACATTAATCGATATTTAAAAATTGAGTTGATAAATATATATTCAAATACTAAAAGTTTCGATAGATAATAAATATATATACCATGCTGTTATTAAAAAAAATATTCATTCAAAGAATGTTTAGTCGGCTACAACATTTCTTAATCGAAAAGAAAAATATTACTTGACTGAACACACTTTGAAATAATATTTCGTTACCAAAAATGTTTTTAGATTAACATAGGAAATGGTGTATTTCTGAAACCGAAATTGTCCATACGTCGTTGACTGGCCAACAGTCGAAAGCCTACCCAAACATTCCAGCTAAAAAACAGCTTGACCCGAGGAGATTTAAAGCTATTTTGTGTAAGTATCACTGTAAAAACGTTAAAAATATAGCTGGAGTTAACAATCTTTATCTATAAATCTTTTAGGTTTCACCTCTAGTAAATTTCCAAAGTCGGCCATAAAGCCAACTATGGGAGACAAAATAAAATAAGTTAATGACAAAGCAGAAGGTAAAGCAGCTAAAAGAAAAAAATGTTAAAAGATCTGATACAATAATGGAAACAAATGTATTGTAAAAATAAAGGGTTTAATTAATAAGTGATGTCTAATACGATTTAGTGAAATTATAAGAAACATAAAAGAATCCGCTAAGGGGATTCTTAAGGAAAATATAGCAAAAATGTAGGGAATTGGTCAAGGAAATGTAGGGAATTTAGAAAGATTATGTAGGGAATTAAGAATGAAAATGTAGGGAATTGGTCAAGGAAATGTAGGGAATTTAGAAAGATTATGTAGGGAATTAAGAATGAAAATGTAGGGAATTAAGTAAGAAAATGTAGGGAATTAATAAAGAAAATGTAGGGAATTGGGAAAGAAAATGTAGGGAATTGGGAAAGAAAATATAGGGAATTGGGAAAGAAAATGTAGGGAATTGGGGAAGAAAATGTAGGGAATTGGGGAAGAAAATGTAGGGAATTGGGAAAGAAAATGTAGGGAATTGGGAAAGAAAATGTAGGGAATTGGGAAAGAAAATGTAGGGAATTGGGAAATAAAATGTAGGGAATTGGGAAATAAAATGTAGGGAATTGGGAAAGAAAATGTAGGGAATTGGGGAAGAAAATTTAGGGAATTGGGGAAGAATTTAAATAATAATAAAGGAAAACAGAAGGAATTTAAAAGGCAAATGTATGGAATAGGAATATAAAACGTAAGGAAAGCTCAAAATATTTCTTAGGGTGGCTTTAGTAATTTTTAGGAATAACTTCGGAAACCGAAGCTTTTTTCTATGGAAATCTTAGAGAATTTCAAAGGAAATAGTGTATGGAATTTGTATGAGTTTTCTTTGGGGTGTCTAAAGAGGATATTGGAAAATATATATAACTTGTTACGATAATTTAAGGAATTTTTTAAATCTTTCTAACGAAAAACTTAACCTTTTGTAGAGATTTTTAAGGAAAATCTTGGAAATAATTTACGTAAATTTGAGGGAAGATTACAATACTATCTTAAGTAAATTCTTTGGAAATCCTTTATGAAAAAGTGCCAAATTTCTTAAGAAGGTTCTAAGACTTCCATTAAGAAATTCCTATTAATTTTATTAAAATTTTTTTTAAGAGATCTTAAGAAAGTTTTTGTAAGGGATAGACGGCCCATTGTGATAGCTAGTAGCAACAAACACAAGGAGAACGCAGCTAGCCTTAAAACAAGCTGAACTTTTTACGGGCGGGAAGAAGACAATTTGCGATTTAGCCCCTTAAGACGGCAGCGTGCGTTAAAACCTGTAACCAATGAAAATTGTGCACAAGAAAATCCACGACTTTTGATGGGTTGCGTTCTCCTTGTGTACGGTGCTGTGTTTGTTGCTTCTAGTTGATAGCAAGAGTGGGTTTGGGGATGCACCGCGCACCCAGCACGAGAGCTTAACGAACCGGTGGCCCATGAGACGACAATTCTTAATTTATAGAAATAAACTACCTGGTTTAATTAGTCTTTTTAAAACATATTTATTCCGATCCTCTCATCTCTTATATTAAAAAAAATTATTTTGATCCGTTGTAACTTTTTACCTTTTTATTTTTTATTAAAAAACATGTTTTAAACTTTCGATCGGTTGGTGCTTTTCTGCGATTCAACGGGCTACGATCCGTTGGACCCACCTTTGATCGCTTGGTCTTCGACCCATCGGACCCAGAGCCCGAAACTAGGCTTATTTTTGAAATTGTTAATAAAGGAACGTGTTTTAAAGTAAGACGATATCCTATTTTTGAAATACTCCCTTTCAAATGATAAGAAGTAGCAGCCTAACAACATGCGCCACTATTTCACCTTTAATTATAGAAGTTCCAACACACGAGGAAGATTTTTAACTTAATCTTTCTACTTCCAATTTAGCAACATGAATGTCAACTACTTGAATTGAGATATTTTTTTTGTAAAATGGAATATTTGTGAATAAATAATTGATTTTTTATTATTTATACATCACTAGTCGCTTAAAAATAAAGCAATTGATTTATAACATCGACACTTTTTACAGTTTTGAGTGATTTAAGAACAAACATTTTATCCGATATCAGTCATGCAGATAGTTGGGTTGCGAGAAAAGACTAGTTACTTTTCTGACTGCAACTTATCGTATTTAAAACTTACGCTAGTTTCGTCGCTTTAGAGATCTGCATTTTGCGTTAAAAATAACGAAATAAAGAAATGAACAAACTTATAGACGTTGAAATAGCCTTTAAATACCAAAAATTAATGCAGGGTTGCGACGGTCACTGAAAAACCTGAAAAAATCAGGAAATTTTAAATGGGGAATATTTGTCCCAACTCTTTGATACTTTTACCTTCAGTCTCTAACCGTTTCACGATAGTCAATAAAAATAATAGGACATTTTCAGTCGTCGATTTGTCGATGACCAAAAGCGTCCTTTCAACCACAAGGGAGGAATTTTGATTCAAATAGTTCGAATAGTGTTTTTGAATACTGAAATATTTTCGATCTAAAGCCCACTTTTTGACTACAAAACAAGTTTTTTACGTCTCTGTTGTAAAAGGCAGTAAAATAATAGTGCTTTTAATAATAATAATAATTATAATAATAACAAAAATAAAAATAATATATTTTAATCATTGTTTACATTCTGGTATTGAGCACGGTTGGTTTTCATCTAATTAAGGATTCAACATTTCTAGTAATAATTACAAAGAAAACCGTGTTTTTAAATGAAAGTAGATGGAAACAAAAACCATTTGCACAAACAAACAAAATTAAAAAAAAATGTATTTGGTAAACCTTATAGTCCAGTAACCTTGTCGCCTGAAAGGGGTGGAGGGTAGGGTACCTCGCGTCAAATCTGGTAGTTCTGATTTTTTGCTGACTTGTTTATGATGTTGGCCCAATGAATAATCCAACTTTGAGAACTCGAGTGCTGAATGCAACCTTGTCATAAATCAGAAAAACCGCGAAATTTTCGACTTTACTTCAGTGTTTGGAGATTTTAACTCTAAAGGACTAGTTTTTCGATAATACCTACGGAGTACGTCTTTAAAGTAGGCTGAATTTGCTACACTTTGAGACTCCGAGCGATGTAGTTCCAATTATCTCCGACCGAGTGTGCTAAGGTTGCTCTTGTGACGTCACGAATGCGACCCACATGTCGCACATTTATAACCTAACCTATCCGGACGTTGAAAAGCACCAACTCTACACCTGATGAGATAGCAGCAGCAGGAGAGCGAGTCGCAATTGCTCTTTACGGAGGCAACCCCAACACCCACACGGCTGTCCCATGGCAAAACCTTTTAACCAACACGAACGTAATTTTGAGATATTTGACTTTTTCAAAAACTAAGTTATAAGATTGTAACGTAGATTTTAATGCGAAAATTATAAAATCCAAAACCATTTTTTAAGTCATAAATATTAAAATATTTATGACTTTTACCTAAAACTTTTACAGTACTTTTGTACATGCCTTAGTAATACTGATGCATAAAAATCTAATTTTTCAAAAATTTGTTGGTTACAAGGTTTTGCCATGGGGCAGCCGCACAATCTTATCGACCTGCGCTACGAAGTATTCGCGAGGGCTGTAACGAAAACCAGCTTCAATCTGGCCAGGTTACCTCCTACACGAGACTCTGTTCGATTTCACTGCTTGCGGACTTACCATAAGGTACAAATTGTCCTTGCATTCACTTAATGAATACACATTATCATTCATCATTTTCTATTCAACTACTCATGTACAATCTTCTTACAGGTACAGGCGTGGTTGAGAGTTACACTCACGAGGAGTGTACCCGAGGTGTAAATCACCGATTTTGATGAAACTCGGCGGGTATGTAGACCTTGGGGTAACATTTTCACCAAGGGAAAAGTTACGCTGGGCTTCCGTTTTGCTATGGCAACCGAAACTGTTTTTGACAACTTAAAATAAAATAAAATTTTCAAATCTCAACTAAAATGCTAAATTTGAACTATTTTGGGTGAAATTCATCAAGTTTGGGTAAAATTGAGGAAATTTCAATAAATTTGAAAAATAAAGGAATATTTCGAAAATTTTACCTAAATTGGGTATTGTCAAATATTTTTTTTTAAATCGACAAAAATTGGATAAATTGACCAAAATTGGGTAAAAAGATCAAAATTGGTAAAATAATCAAAATTCGTCCAAATGACAAAAATTGGGTGAAATTGTTTTAAAACAACTAGTATCTCCTACAATTGGGTAAAATGATAAAATTTTGGGTAAAAAAACTAAATTTGGGTAAGCTTTAGAAAATTTCAATAAGTTTGATAAATAAAGGAATATTTGCAAAATTTTACCTAAATAGGGTATTGTCAAATAATTTTTTTTGAAAACGTCCAAAATTGGATAAATTGACCAAAATTGGGTAAAATAATCAAAATTCGTCCAAATGTCAAGAATTGTGTTAAAACAACTAATATCGGCTACAATTGGGTAAAACTATAAAATTTGGGTAAAACAGCCAAAAATCGCTAAAAATGATTAAAATTGAATAAAGTGAAAGAAATTCGGTTAAACAACCGGAATTTAAGTTAAATAAATGAAATTGGCCAGAATCGTGTTGAACTAATTGTATTGACTAAAATGAACGAAATTGGATAAAAAGAGCAGTATTTACTTAAAATAAATAAGTTTCGACTACAATCGTCGACTACTAAAATAAATCTGTCAAACTACCAAAAGTGATGAAGGACCAAAAGTAGATAAACTTAAGAAAACCTACAAGATAAGGTAAAGTAAAAACTAATTTTATTCAATTTTATTAATTTTTGGCGGTTTAACTCAATTTTCTCAAATTACCCCCAAAATTTTATAATTTTACCACATTTTAGACGATATTAGTTTTTTAACACGATTTAATCCAATTTTAAACATTTTAGGTCATTACACCCAAAATTTTATCGTTTCACCCAAATGTAGCCGATATTAGTAGTTTTAACACAATTCTACCCAATTTTTGACATTTGAGCGAATTCTGATTATTTTACCGAAATTTTAACATTTTACCCAATTTTATCCGATAGTATTTGGATTAACACAATTTTATTCAATTTGATTAATTTTGGCTGTATTACTCAATTTTCTCATACTGCAACCAAAATTTTATAATTTTACCCCATTTTAGACGATATTAGTTGTTTAACACGATTTAATTCAATTTTAAACATTTTAGGTCATTTTATACAAAATTTTATCGTTTTACCTAATTAGAGGTCGGTAACGGTTAATCATTATCCATGTTTAAATTGATTTTTTTCGGGGGAAAAATGTAAACAAAGAATTTTACCGGTTAATATTTCGGAAAAATTATTAAAAAACTTGTATTATTCGTAAAATTTGAGCTTTTTATCGAATTAATTTTACAAATTTATCAAAAAATTAATCGGATAATATGAAATATAAATTACTTGATCAAAACGTTTTACGAATTAATTTGAGAGCTTTATCTATTGAATACAAGTTAACCATCCCCGCCACTATACCCAATTGTAGCGGATATTAGTTGTTTTAACACAATTTTACCCAATTTTTGTCATTTGGGCGAATTCTGATTATTTTATAAAAATGTTTACCGAATTTTATCCGATAGTAGTAGGATTAACACAATTTTATTAATTTTTGGCTGTTTTACTCAATTTTCTCAAATTACCCCCATAATTTTATAATTTTACCCCATTTTAGACGAAATAAGTTGTTTAACACGATTTAATCCAATTTGAATCATTTTAGGTCATTGTACCCAAATTTAGTTTTTTACCCAAAAATTTATCAATTTTACCCAATTGTAGCCGATAATAGATGTTTTCACACAATTTTACTCAATTTTGGTTATTTTACCCAAATTTTATCATTTTACCCCGTTTGAGACGATATTAGTTGGTTAAACCCGATTTTATCCAATTTTAAACATTTTAGGTCTTTTTACCCAATTTTGGTCAATTTAGCCAATTTTTGTCGATTTCAAAAAAATTTATTTGACAATACCCAATTTAGGTTAAATTTTCGAAATATTCCTTAATTTTTAAAATTCATTGAAATTTCCTCAATTTTACCCAAACTTGATGAATTTCACCCAAAATAGTTCAAATTTAGCATTTTAGTTGAGATTTGAATTTTTTTTTTTTTTTGAGTTTTCATAAATTTTTACTGGGTACAACCCTGTGAAACCGAGAAAATCCAATGCTTTTTTAAATGTAGATTTTTTTCATTTTAAGTTGTCAAAAACATTTTCGGTTTCCATAGCAAAATGGAAGCCCAGCGTAACTTTTCCCTTGGTAAAACTGCATGTTACCCCAAGGTCTACATACCCCCCCCCCCCCCCCCGAGTTTTATCAAAATCGGTGATTTACACCTCGGGTACACTCCTCGTCAGTGGCGTAGCTAAGAAAATTGAGCCCCAATGCCAGAGAAGAAAATGAACCCCTGTAACATGTAAATTTTTGTGGGTTCTAATGTACGCGATTGGGTGCGTTGGCCTATTTACGTCACTCGCTTCCAATATCGTGATAATGACATCACGGTAATAGTCTATCTCTCTCGTGGTTCAGCCTCGATACTTCTCCTAGTACACCGGTGCGCTGTGGGTTGAAAATCTAAAACTTCAGTTGCCGTTCTGTAGGATAGATGGTAAAGAAAGATTTGGGTGACCTTTTTTGCAGCCTACTTGCAGGGGCTATTAGGCCACACTTTGAAGCTCTCTGGCTCTCTTTTAACTCATCGTAGGAACATGGGGGAAAAAGGCATACTTCTCAACTCACCATCTACAACTCCTTAACATTTTTGCATAACCTTTTAAAACACCCTGTAGAGGTAGTCTCGGTAGAATAGACTTTATCTGAAATGTTATTTTCTGAAATACCCTCGCTTTCCCAAATTTTGTTAGTAAATTGGTGTCAAGAGATTCAGAAAAGGATTCAATTACTTCATTTTCATTTGAAGCTTTCTTAAAAAAAGAGGTTAACTTTGGTAGCTTTTGCAACTCTTCGTCCGCTGCTCGTTTCAATTTTCGTTTCAAAGATTCACTTTTATATTTTTTGTTCCCTGTCCATTGCCACACACGGTAAAAATTAGACTCTTTAATATAATAGTAGCGATGTTAACGACGAGCTGTCAGGCCGTCCTTAAACATTTATTTTTGCTACTCATGCAATCAAATATAAATTAAAATGCAATGAAACGTATGGACGGACATTGTCGTTAATTTAGTCAGATCTTGTATATATGCATAACTTTAAATTTCAGTCAACTTGGAGTAAAGTGATTGGAAGTGCAAATTATAATACTAAGTTGTTATAGTTCTTCGTAAGTTCGTATTGACTTTCTGAAATATACGGCGTCCTTTCGTGAGACCGCCGATCGGACAGTCGACTAGTTAGCAAAAGTTCATGGGCCCCAATGCACCGCATTGGATGCATTGGCGTATTTACGCCACTGGTCACACTGAACCCTCTCTCCTGGGGGTGGGTATCCACGTCACAAGGCCTCACAACACCTCTTGCGGATGATTTCCTTCGGTTGCAAGAGGGGTTGTGGGAACGCGTGCAGCTGCAGGAAGGCAGGGATGAAATACTCATCAGTCTGCAGGTACTGCAGCGGGGCCTCCTGTGACAACGTACCGGCTGTTGCAGTAGAAATAGACTTCGATTCCCCAGAAGGCGACGATCGGCCCGATGTCGACATGGAGGAGGTCTTGGGGGCTCAAGACATCGACGATACATCGCCATCCCCTGATAGGTTTGTAGCATATTTAGTCTACTTGAAAGACGTACTGCGTAGGTATTATCGAAAAACTAGTCCTTTGGGCTTAAAATCGCCAATAACTGAAATAAAGTCGAAAATTTAGCGGTTTTTTCGCCGCTCGACGTCTCAAAGTTGGATTACTTATTGGGCCAACATCATAAACAAGTTAGCAAAAATCAGAACTACCGGATTTGTCGCAAGGTCTGAAGTAGAAGGCTACTGAACTATTAGTTCTAATTGCTCTACCAATCCTCCAGCAGCACAGGCCAGTCTTAAATTGGTTGGTCGGAATGTTGGTTAAAGGTATTTGTCGCAAAAGGACCAAAATTTGACCATTTAAAAGATTGTCCGAACTTTGTTTGATTTTTGAAAATATGTGATAGTTGGTAAATGGTCCTGAAATACAGAACAAATTGGTTGTACCTTCATTGGGCCAACTCATTACTGCTTATACACTTATTAATAAAAAATACATTTATTTTCTTGCAATCAGTAGTACATTAGAACAACAAACAACATTTAAAACTGTACAGTTAAATTGAAACAGCTACGGCGGAGCCGCTTTTGGGCCTTCTATTCGTCGGATTATTAAATCCTGAAATTGAGATGGAAATAAAAGGTTTTAGTTTTTTCAGTTTTAACTTTTAAATAAAGGTAATTTGGGAAACTAAAATAAATAAAAAAATTGATCTATTCTGAGACAAAAGGCACAAACATTTCTTCTTTTTAATAAATTTGTTTAAAACCCGCACAATTATTACTTACCTAAATAATATATATAATAATAATTCTTATAATAAAAACAAAAAGTTGTTAGTTATTTAAACCAAAATTTAACTAACAATGTTTTTGAATGTTAATAAACTCTTACAAAATAAAAGTTTACCTTTCAATGTAAACACGCCTTGACACGTTACTCTCTGTTGTTGAACAGTCGTCTTCTTGACCCGCAACTCCATTAACGCATGCAGAGTAAAAGAGCCCGACTCTTCAAAGGTAACGTTATTTATGTTTTTAAAATTCATTAGAGATGTTAATATTTCCACAAAAATACTAAGTTCCCTTTGATATTCCAATGCGTTGCTTAATATTTGCTAACCCTAAGCCTAGCTTACAAAGCAAAGTTTAAGTTTCAAACCAAGTGTCGGGTTTAAGTGTAATAGCTCTTTTTTGAAAGATGTCGTTAGCGTCGACATCAAAACATAATGCTTAGCTACATTTTCACCCAAAACCGGACATGAAAGTACCTTACGCGTTGATTAACTCTTTTGTAAATTTGATTATAACTTAAACTATTTTACAATATATATATATATATATATATATATATATATATATATATATATATATATATATATATATATATATATATATATATATATATATATATATATATATATATATATATATATATATATATATATATATATATATATATATATATATATTGTATAAGATTTATAATTTATGTTAAAGTTCTCTACAATTACAATACTACTAGAAAATTATCGTCGCACTATTTTGAATCTAACGCATACCCGTAATTTAATTATCTGATTTTCACTTGATGTGTTATTTTTTGATTAAATAGTGAACCAAGTATTTTTCAGAAAGGCACACATAAATTGTCAATTATAATTTTTTTAGAAAACGTTTTTATATGAAACGAATAATTTGCTTGATTAAAATCTAGTCTTGTTAAAATATCAAACCAAAATTAATCTTATTGGTATTTCATTTTATTTCTTTAGTTTTTATTATTCATTTTTTACGTTTAATGTCCATTTTTTTCAATAAGATTTTTTTTAATGAGAGTATTTTCAAATAATTGGTCGTGCATTACCTTTGAATCTTCAGAATGTGGTGTTGAGAGCATATTCAATTATTATTTAGCAAGACACCGAGGTTTACCCTTCCCAGCCTTAAACATTTAACGTTTCAATTGCAGTCACTCTTCACTGATATTCGAAACTACGAGAACTTCTGTCTATCCACGCGCGACCCTTTTTCCTTTTATTGCCCATCTCTTCGACGAAGTGAACTGTTACCACGCAGTTCATTTTCCATCCTCGTTATTACGTTTCTTACACTGTTTCTCCATGCTGGTTTTAATTAGGCGCTTGACGTCGTCGCCAAATAGATCTAATACTTTTCGGGAGCGAATTGTTGCGGAGTTGCGGTTGTTCCTAATTTTTTTAATGAATGCCTGAAAAAAAAATCTTATTTCCTTTCATAGACTGCTTCAGCAACCCTATATGGTCAAGTATGTACCCAGAGTTCAAAACCCCACGCAGGAAAGACGCTATAGAAACCTTGGAGACGTATGCTTCGGAGTTTTTCATTGCATCGAACCAGGACGACGCCACATTGGAAAAAGAAGCTTCAACCTCAAGTTACTTTTCACTTATGAGGAAAAATCAACCAAAATTAGAACCCGGTTCACTTAAAGATCTAATATGTCGCTTTGTGGAAGAAGGAAAAACAAACCCAGATTTATCGTGCCCATTATTATACTGGAAAGAGAAACAATATACGTATCCAGCTCTCGCGGCGCTGGCCAAAAGACATTTGTCAGCTCCAGCAACTTTAGCTGCTTGTGAAAGAATGTTTTCCGTGGGTGGCTCCTTAAAATGACCGAAAAGCGGAAGGCTAGGTGTTCATATAATTGAAGATTGCTCGCTATGCCAAGAATATAGAAGGCCGCGCATACAGAAAATATTAAATAAATGTCAGCAAGAAGAGAAAACGGTTGAAACCGAAATGTAAATCTTAATAACACGTGACTTACACTATTACATTATTTAAACAATAAATTTTATTGAGCATTCGATGCTTATGTTCTTTTTATAGAGATAAACATGGACACCACGATGTATTCCCGGTTGTGAAAAGTGTAATTAAATATTAATCGGTCTTGGAAGAAAAATAAATGGAAGATAAATCTGAATCGGCGCGCTTCTTCCCCAAAAACCCTTCAGTATATATGTAGGTCAGACACTTTCCCGATTTTCCGGCGTTCAGCCTAGTTAATATTACCTAGTATTGTGAACCGCAAGTTATAAACAGTGCCGGATTTAAGGGAGGAGGGCAGCCGTGGCTAAAGCCACCACAAGAATGGCGCCCCACCCTAGAAATTCCTAGGTAATATTTTCTAACGAATACCGAATGATATACTAAATTATATTAAAAAATCTCAATTCTGACAACGAAAGAGCGGTTCTCACACTTCCACTAGGGAGCTTCTATAACGGGAGACACCTTTTAATCCGGCCCTGGTTATAAGATACTACATGTATTTAGCTTTTGCGCTTCTACGTGATAGTTATTTCTTATAGACGTTCTGGGAGCCAGTGGTGATTAATCCATTAAATGCACCTAGGGGCCCCTTTTCGCCATATAGAAATGAGCTCCATTTTTTCATATGAAAAATATTTAAAATCGGCTTTTAGTTGTTAATAAATTAAGATGCTGAACCAGCCCTGGGCTGGGAGCAGTCTGCCCTTCCCCGATACATTCGTTCGAGGGAATATAACCTCGCGCTATTGGGTTGAGAACACCAATGGTTCTTTTTTCACCACTCTGCCTTTGTCTTCAGTTATTTTTGTTTGCCGTTTAGTGATTTTTTAGAGGGTCATTCGTAAAGAACGCCTTATATGTTATATTCCCTTTAAGGAAGATAACCCATGTAGTTCGCTCTCCCGTACCCGTTATTTCTGTTATAATTAGCTTATGGTGTTACTGGGTGATACAGGTTATGACCACCAGGGGGACATGGACGTTGGAAATTTAGGAGTATGAGTGGGAGAAATAATTACCTAAATAGTGCAGCTACAATAGACCTTTCTATAAAAGATTGAGTTCGGGGGTGGGGAAAGGAAAACTGTTTTTGCAAAAATGATTTACATCGACCTTAGTATGTATTCTCCTTGTGTTTTACTCTTATATATCGATGATTGCAGGGTAATTTAACAAAGAGTAAATATTCAATATTTACCTTCGAGATTTGATGACAACTTTAAAAATACGCTCTAATATTCATCGGTTAATTAAACGAAAAATTGTTAAAATTACCAAATATAAGATAATACCATGCCGTTTTCTCTGAATTAAACATAATTTCTACTAATATTCACCATGGTAAATAATAAGTTTAATATATAATAAAAACTATTTTTAAATGACGTTTAGTTTAAAAAATCTTTATAAAATCACTAAGCCTGATTATAGCTCGGAAAACATTTGGCTGAGAAATATAAAAGTACCGGTAACTTCTTAAAATTGTTTTGTGAAATTGGCCATGTGTGACGTCGAAAAAACAGTTTAGACGCGTACGAATCTTTTATAGAAAGGTCTATAAGATGCAGTAGCGGTGCCAAGGGTGGGCTGAAGAGGGCTTTAGCACCCTGCATCTCTGAGAGGGGACACATATTTATAATTAAGACGAGTTTAATTAAAAAAGATAAGAGTGTAATTTATATTTTAAGTTATATTTGAAAATTTTAAAATATGTATACGTCATAAGATTCAAACGAAACGCTGACCTTATTTCCGGTTCATTTGATTCGCTTTTCCGGAAACTCCCAAGTCAACCCGACAGTCGGGACCATTCTTCAGGTCTATATTCTTTGGTTAACCTTACTAAAAGCGAGGGGAAATATCCCTTTTAGCTTATAATATTTCACGTGAGCGACCTGAGAGTTTTTCAAGGTTACTCGCGAGAATATCTAGAACCCGCGTAAAATCCTATTAATTTCAAAGGTTTGTCTCGGTCTTCAATCGGTGAGCGAAATAATTCGTAATCATTTTTATAGAATGTGAATGAGAACAAAATGTTTTTTTCATATCACCTCAGTAATAAAACTATTCTTTTAAAAAAAATTTCACACTGAGAAAAATTATCAGGTTAAATTTATCTTAAGCTTACAAAATTAGTTCATGCGTCGAAATCGAACTGTATCGCTAAGACTGTAAATAACAATCATTCCTAAGACCATTGAAAAGTTTACCTCGGAAATCTTTCCCGTAACGATAAACGCTAGAAATCATGTTAGAAAAATTCTTCGTAAAAAAAATCTTTACGGTTTATTTTGGTAATTCGTCGATACCTAGGTTTTGAAGTGAATTATAGTAAAAACCGTAGTTTCACCCTTCGATATCGGTTCAGGGTTAAAAAACCAAATTTTTTATATGATAATATCAAAGAATTAGAGTCATTCAGAAATGTACACTGATATAATTAAAACGGCCTCTGCTCATAGTTGGTTTTAGAGGTTTGTGAAGATTAAATTGTGCCGTAATAAAGTTTGATGATGTTATGTGAAACTGTTCAGTGAATGAGTGATTGGATACCAAATGAGTGAACAACGCCCATCTATGCTCCAGGAAGAGTATTTCTTTGCGTTACGCCTTTTTTCCAGGTTTATGTTGAATATTAATTTTTATATGCTTTTTTCAAAAAAGTGTCCCGAATTATCAGCTTCCACCTAGAAATCGTTTTAAATTTTCAAGAAAATTTATAATTTTTCTTGGTTTTGAAAAACAAATTATTGGTTACCGGTAGATGGCAGACAATGTTTTAATGAAAAAGTAAAAGAGCAGACTCTAAAAGGTAAAAATTAACTTCGTATGTCTTAAATCCGCCTATTTTTCACTAAAATATGAGGTCATGAAAAAAACAAGTTGGTCGTAGGAAATACACTTCTACTCTCACTTTCTCATAGACCCTGAAAAATTCCAATTTCGTGAAAATGAAAACATTTACTAGTCATCGAATACCCCTAAACATTTCGTACTACAACACATAGTTTTTTGTACATCGCTCTGTGCAGCAAAATATACGACCAATTTTCAACCATGTTGCGATTTGACTAGAAACACATTCAATGGGAACTTACTGGAGCCTGCCAAGGTACATGTAAGCAAGAGAGGGGCGAAATAGTGAACAATCACTTCCCTTACGTCATAGCGTCGTGTTACATCTCTCTTTCTCAATCTTAAGGGAAGACGACGAAGCAGACGACATTAGGGCCTAAGGAAAGTGCGTTTTTTTCATAGAGACGGTTGAGGAACTCCAGCTCTTTTCTAGTGAAATGCTTTCCCCCACTTTACCCCTCTGGCTCTTTCTCTCACTGCTTCTACCATCTAGCGGCAGAGCGTCGTAAGACGAAACAAAAAAAATTCGTCTGTTTGCGAGGAGGGTTTCAATTGTTCGTCTAGTAACCGTTGGAAATGCTAATTCTTTTTCTATCAATCAGGTAATATACTAATGAAAAATACAAAAATAACAATTTAGAACGAATTAACTAACGTTATTTCAGGGCTATAGCCCTGGTTATTTTAAATAAAAGTAGCTCGATGACATAGGCCTAAGGTGGTGCCTGGGGTATTAGCCTAGCTGATTATTATTATTATTATTATTAATTAGGTTTATTTTAAATCAATAATGTCAAGGCCTAGGCCTAAATCCAAATGTTGGGTGAGCGAATGCAGGACAAAGTTGAGATCTGTAAACAGGTTAGATGATGAAACACTCAATAAAATTCATTATTTTAAAGCACCTAAGGATCCTGAGCGTTTGAAACAATGGCAGGATGTATTTCCAAGTAAACCTCTGAAATCAACAAACGTACTATGTGAACTACACTTTGAACCAGATGACATTTTGAAGACATTTTCGCATTTTATTGGTGGTGAGGAAAGAAACACATGTGATCGTGCCAAATGGGGGTTAAGAAAAAGTGCGTTACCAATTTTCGAGAATTCGGTGGAATTCATTACCTCACCAAAATTAGGAAGTGCCATGTCGCCAATGTCATTAAACAATGCATTGTCTCACCCACCATTCGAAAACGTTAAAAATTACACTGTTTGCAAAAGAATCCTAGAAGATCAAGTCATTCGTGAATCTGAAAAGGTAATAATAGCTAATCCGGCTCAAAAGAGTTGTTCTGAATATACAAACTTTCCCATATCCACATTAGTTGAAACAAGTGATGTAGCGGAACTTGCCTCTCAGTCGGTAACATCATCGATTACTATAGATCAATTGGCCCATAATAAAGAAACGGCTCTCACTTTGGATGAACCAGAAGGACCAGTTGAACGTAGATCAAAGAAAAGATGTTTTGAAAGCTATTCTATTATAGACCAATCTAGCGAAACTAATACCTCGGGTACGAATGTTAGTATAACATCACAAGAATCTGTGAGTGAAACAAGCGTTTCCAATTCATCGTACAACGGAAAACCGGAAATACAAACGTAATCCTCTTTCTGAGCTCTATTATTTACGCTGGAAATTGAAACAAAAAACGAAACTCATCAAATGTTTACGAGATTCACTAAATCAGTGCCAAACTAGACTAAAAACGATAGAAAAGGAAAAATAAGCATTTGACAAGTTGCCCGAAAAACAAAAATTGATTTTGAAAGAAGCCACAGGAAATTCATTAGTGAAGTCATCAACTGGTAGTAGGTATTCCCAAACTTGGCTATTGGATGCTACTTTATTGAAAATAAAGTCACCGTCGATGTACGAATTTTTGAGAGTCAATTCATACCTTCGACTTCCATGCCTGTCAACTTTAAATAAGAAAATAAAAAATCTAGATGCAAGCTTCGGATTCGATGAGTTACTTTTCCCTGCTTTAAAAGACAAACTCAGATCATTGCCTTTGAATGAACGTCGTGGTGTATTAATGTTTGATGAAACACAAACTAGCAAAAAATCTCGATTATCGACCATCGGAAGGAAAAGTAATTGGGAGAGTGGACTATGGCAATATCAAACACTTAGATCAGAACGATAAATATGGAGATCATGCACTTGTGTTTTTATTTCGTCCATTCTTGGGAGGATGGGTGCAGACTATAGGAGTGTTCTGTTCGGCTGGTGCCGCTCCGTCTTCGGTTTTAGCTAAATTAATTATACAAGCTATCATCAACCTTCATGACTGTGGAGCTATTGTAGATGCAATTGTGTCAGATGGAGCATCCGGTAATCGAGCTACTTGGAAAGAGTTTGGATTTTCCGCTTCACCCAACAGTCCAATTGTCAATAGCTATCCAAATCCCGCAGATGAAAAATTAAAAGTGTACATGTTCTACGATGCACCCCACTGTAGGAAATGTATAAGAAACAATTTACTTAAAAAAGTCAAATTTTTGGTAAGATTAATTACGAAAGAAGTCCATACTCCATTAGATATAATGACAGTAGTTTTCAACGCAGACTCTTGAAGGCGAAGTTTTATTTAGCCACTATTGCCACCTCATTGCAAACGATTTGAACAGAGACACATCTCTGAGGGTTGTACCGAAACTTACTCAAGCACACGTTGAACCCAATAACTTCCAAAAGATGTCTGTACGCCTAGCTACGCAAGTATGTGAATTTATTTCCCATATGTCTTAGTTTATCATTAACTTACCGATTTTTTTACAGCTGTTCAGTAATTCCACTGCAACTGGTCTTCGAATTTATGGACGGACAGCTCGCGCTTTGAAGGATAGTGAACCAACTGCCGCATTCACTGAGAAAATGAATCGCCTTTTTGACCTTCTGAATGGTAGACGACCTTGTGAAGGAATATTTCCAGGATCTTCGAAACTGACTGTAATTATGTAATCACTTAACTGGTTCTACAACCTAAATTCTCTTATTCTTAATTGTTAGAAAATCCAAGAGGCGTTGGATTGTTTAATTTCATGGGAAAATTATAGGAATGCACTGCCAAAAGTAGATCAAATGAATTTTTGAGCTATCAAACCTTAGAAGGCCTTAAACTCACGCTGAAAAGCACGATTGACCTATCAACGGATTTGCTTTCGCAAGGTTTTACCTATGTACTAACTAATAAGTTAAATCAGGATCCGCTTGAGGTTTTTTTTTTCCATATTGATAAGTGAATGTTGTTGTGTTTAAAAAGTGTACTTAATTTTTTTAATTTTTATTAAGCAAGCTTGTTCAATCAATTTGGACTGGAGCTTATTAAGTGAGCGTTATTGACTCTCTTGATAAATAATAAATAAGCTATTGACTCTCTTAAAGTTAAACAACTAAAAATGTGATAAACGTATTTGTTGGGGTTTGTTCTTACCAACTTTGGGTTCCATATACTTGATAATTAATTACTCATGTTTTACTATAATAATGCTTTAATATTGTTTAACCAAAACTATATCTGTCCAACATAAACCACTCAGGAGAAGTGCTTGTTCCCCACGCTTGTAGCCAAGTCTTGAACAATTTGTGTTTATAGCGCCATCACGCGGATTATACAAGTACTATTTATATATACATAATAAACATATTTTAGAATCCTAACATCACCTTTCTTTTTTTTTTTTTTTTTAAAGAAGGATGTTTGTAGTTAAATGTCCATTAGGGTACGGGGTTTCTTGAGTCTGGTAGAACGTCGTGGTGGTACAACATTGTTTGCAGTGTTGTGTGGTTGGAGAAATCGTCTCGGAGTAGGTGGTGATTGTGGTAAAAAGTCCATGCGATATTGAATAGTGGAATGTGGAGGTCTGTTGGAATTGAATCGTGAGGGAGATTGTTGTAAAGGAGATGAACAAGCAGGAGGAGGAACTTGTTGCGGTCTAAAAAATATGACTGAATGTTGGGATTGAGGTTGTTGATATGGCTTATGAACTGAAACTGAGTGGCGATTACGATCAGTTGAATGAAGCTTGGATGGATAGTCCCGATGAAATCGTATTTGGTTCCTATGTCGACGTTGTAGTCCATTTGAAGTCTGTATTTCATACATGATGTTGCCTATCTGGCGTATGATGGTGCCAGGTATCCATTTAATAACACTTCTGTTGGCATTGGTACTATAATCTCGAATGTACACTTTTGAAGATATGGTTGGTAACTCTTTATTTGAGTAAGAAGCGTTGCAAAATCGCTTGGGATTAGCGGTAGGATTAAAAAGATCTAAACGAGTCAAAATAGGTCTATTTAGCATTTTCTCAGCTGGTGGAAGTCCATTATTCACAGGAGTTCGACGATAGTTAATCAAAATTCGGTTGATGCGTTGCTGAAGAGAACCTGTTTTGAATTTGTTGAATCCAGTATGTATGAAGTCAATTTCAGGAGTGGTTTCACCATTTAGCTTTTTGAGAGTTGTCTTAACAGTGCGAACCGAACGCTCAGCCTGTCCATTGGAAGCTGGATTGTAAGGCGCTATGGTGACGTGTTTTATCCCATTTTGAGCTGTAAAATTCTTAAATTCCATACTTGTGAAACAAGTTGCATTATCCGTAACTAAACTTGGGATTATGCCAAATCTTGCCATGTGGGAATGTAAGCATTGAATTACTTCAGATGTAGTAGTAGATTTTGTTATATCAATTTCCATCCATTTGGAAAAAGAATCTACAGTGATTAATAAATATTGATTGTTAATAGGGCCAGCAAAATCCACGTGGACCCTTTTCCATGGAGCATTTTCAGGTTGCCAATTTGAAAATTGTTTGTGTGGCATAGGAGCGAGTGCTCTACAAATTTGGCAGTCTTGAGATGTTCTTTCGATTTCTGTATTAAGTGTTGGCCACCACACTTTTGACCTTGCCAACTCTTTCATTGAGCGAACACCTTGATGTGTGCTATGAAGTTCAGATAATATACTTTCTTGTAAGGATTTAGGAACGATAACTTTGTTTGCGATGATCAAAACGTTGTCTATTAAGGTAATATCAGTTGAACGTTGATGATACAATTTTAGTTCGGGTGAAATTTTATTACTTTTCAACGGCCAACCTTCCAGTGTGAATTTCTTGACTTGAGATAACACAGGGTCGTGATCTGTAGCCTCAGCCATTAAGGGTACATTGATCGGAAAATCAGAAAGTGGGCTGAGTAATAAAACAAGTTCTGGTGGTACAGGAACTTTAAAACTTGGTGTTTGTAAAGGAAGACGGCTCAAAGCATCTGCATTTGCATTTTCAATACCAGTCCTATAAACAATGTTGTAATCAAAACCCGATAAAATAAGTTGCCATCGTTGAAGTCTTGAAGCTGTTGTAGATGGTATGGGTTTGTGATGTCCAAAAATGACAAGTAAAGGTTTATGATCAGTTATTAACGTAAATCGTTTTCCTAAAAGGTAATCTCTAAAACGTTGAACACCAAATATGATGGAAAGGGCCTCTTTTTCGATTTGAGGATATTTTTGTTCAGTAGGAGTTAGCGTACGAGAAGCAAAAGCTATTGGTCGTTCTTGACCATTTATTTTGTGCGAAATAACCGCACCTACACCTATTGGTGAGGCATCACAGGCTAAAATTACATCTTTTGCGGGATCAAAATGAATTAAAATTCGTGAAGATTGGATCATTTGCTTTGCTCTGTCAAAAAGTTCTTGATGTTGAGGTGTCCAAATATATTTTACATTAGAATGAAGAAGATTATTAAAAGGTGCCAATAAGGTTGAAGAATTTGGAATGAATCTAGAGTAATAATTAATAAGCCCTAAAAATGATCTCAATTGTTCAACATTCTGTGGTATTGGTGCGTCTTGAATAGCTTGAACTTTGGATAACTGTGGATGAATACCATCTTTATCTAAACGATAACCCAAAAATTCTATAGAATCCTTTAAAAATTCACATTTCGCCCTATTTAACTTTACATTATGGTCATCCAATTCTTTGAATAAGGATTCCAATTTATCCAAATGATCATTAATAGACTTTCCACCGATAATAATATCGTCTTGGAAAGGGGAGGCAGTATTGTGATTCGTCAATAAAGATTCAATATATCGTTGAAATATAGCTGCGGCTGAAGCAATGCCAAATGGTAGACTTGTATGTTCAAATAATCCTTTAGTAGTATTAATAATAACGTGCTTTCGCGACTCCTCATCTAACGCAAGCTGATTGTATGCATTTTTTAAATCAAGTCTACTAAATACTGTGCATCCATGAAGTTTTGAAAATATATCGTCCACCTTGGGTAAAGGATACTTTTCAGTGTCTAAAATTTGGTTTGTTGTCACCTTAAAATCTCCACATACACGTACAGTGCCATCTGGTTTGAGAACCGGAACTATTGGGGCTGCATAATCAGCAAATGGAACTGGAGAAATAATATTATCATTTTGCATTTGCTGTAATGTATTTTCTACTTTTGCTTTAAGATGATAGGGTAGCGATCGAGCTTTCCAAAATTTTGGAGTAGGAGCATCCTTGCGAATATGAAGTTTAACTGTAACTCCTTTAATATGTCCTTTTGCTGGTTGGAATACTGCTTTGTGTCTTTCAAGAATTCCATTCAAACGATCTTGTGATGACTGGAGGTACAAAACTTGACTATCAGGCCTCTGTAAAATGTTGAATTGGGAAAAGATCCAGTTTCTGCCTATTAAATTGCTTCCAGAGCCTTCATATACCAAAAGTGGTAACTCTAATGTTTTGTTATTGTATTTGACGTTGACAGACATTATTCCTTTAAGTATTACATTATGACCGGAAAAAGATTTTAGTCTTAAGGAACTAGGATGTAGTTGTTCTTGTAGGTTGATACTTTGTCGTTGAACATCTGATATTAAGGTGTAGGCAGATCCGGTGTCCATTTCAAATATTATCCGATTTCCATTTACTTCACATGCAAGTTTAATTGGAGGTATTATTTCATGTGAATCATTAATATGAGATAATGTATGATCGTGATCATTTTCTTCAATGGAGAGTATCGATTCATTTGAGTCTTCAATATGATATAGATCATATTCTTGATTGTCATCATCAGTTGATAATTGTTTGTCAGTGAGATCTACATAGTTCGTTGAATTGTTATTGTTATATTTATTCCGTCCCCGAGTAAATTGCATTTGTCCTCTGGAATGTCCTCGAGATTGACTATTTGAATATCCATTCCGTCCGTGATTGTTTCTTTTTTTACGACATGCTTTAGCAATATGTCCTTTGGTGTTACAAAAAAAAACATGTTGCCTCTTTGTAAAAACATTCCCATTCTGGGTGTTGATTAGAATCGCAGCGAATACATGAAATGTTGGAAAAATGATCTTGAGTGTGTTTGGGAGTAAAATATTGATTTTGAAAAGTTCCCCTTGATAAGGTGTGATATCTTGATGTATGACCATTTGGTTGAAATCTTCCATGTCCTCTATGACCTCTGGGCTGATAAGTGTTAACATTTTTCGGTGTTGAGTTTTGTCGTTGTTGGTTACGTTTGTAGAGAGAGATCTTGTTAATATGCTGATCATCTGTTTTGCTATTATTAATGTCACGAGATTCTTTAGCAATTTGCTCTACTGAAATTGCAATGTCCAAAGCTTTCTGAAAATCCAATTGTCTTTCAGCCAATAACTTTCTTTTTATTGCGTCATTGTTAACTCCACTTAATAGGCGGTCCCGTAACATTGTATCCAAGGTATTTCCGAAATTGCAAAATTCAGCGAGTTTTCTTTGTGTTGCCACATACGATGCAATAGATTCACCTTGTTCTCTATTTCTTTTATAAAACTTGTCACGCTCCACGACTTCATGAGGTTCAGGTTCCAAATGGGAATTTAGAATGTCAACTATTTCTTGATACGTTTTGTCTTCAGGTTTATCAGGTGCAACTAAACTTCGTAATAAGGTGTACATGGGTGTTCCCATAAATGTTAATAATTGAGCTCTTTTCTTCACTCGAATTGCATTAATAGCTGCTTGATTTCGGGCAATAACTGTGGGATCATTAGATACTGTAACTGGAGGTTCAATAATATCTGCGGCAATGAAATATTGATTTAATCGTTCAATGTATATAACCCATTTGTCATTTTCCAAATCAAATGGTGGAAAATTTCCAAAAAATGTTGTAGCCATGGCAGTGTTAATGTTGATGTTTAGTTTTGTTACTTGAAAGTCTTGTTTGATTCTTTAATGACTTGATATATTTAATAACGTAATATCCTTGAGTAGTTTCATTTAACTTGATATTCTTGATAACTTGCTATTTCTTTCTTTTTATAGAACTTATGTGCTTGATAACTTGATATTCTTGATAAAGTTTAAATGTCTTACTTGACTTGAGCTTTTCTTGAGAAATTTTTCTGGCCTTTGTTTAACCTTGTTTCTTTTGTTGCATTTCATTGTTCGTCTTGTGCCTTTGCTGTTTGAATAACGGAATCTTTGTTTTAGTTTTGGTTAGGACGTGTTTTGACCATCTCCTGAGGCTTAATGGCTGTTACTAGTATACTTTAAATTTCTTGATTGTGGTGGAAAAAAAATCATCTCCGTCGCCAGTTGTTGGGGTTTGTTCTTACCAACTTTGGGTTCCATATACTTGATAATTAATTACTCATGTTTTACTATAATAATGCTTTAATATTGTTTAACCAAAACTATATCTGTCCAACATAAACCACTCAGGAGAAGTGCTTGTTCCCCACGCTTGTAGCCAAGTCTTGAACAATTTGTGTTTATAGCGCCATCATGCGGATTATACAAGTACTATTTATATATACATAATAAACATATTTTAGAATCCTAACAGTATTTATGCAAATTCAGACCTGAATTTGCTTCTCTTAAAACCTTAAAGCAATATCTAATATTCTTATTTTATAGCGATACTATGGAATGATACGCCAATCATCTGGGGGTGACGATCATCCAACACCAAACCAATTCCTCTACATTTATCGACTATATGCGTTGAAGTCTCTCATCCAACCTCCAAAAAGGGGAGCTAACGTGGAATTTAGTCCTACTGAAATTTTTGTCAATCTAATTGATCATGCTAACGAAGTGAAATCAGGAAAACTAAGTACTCTAAATGTCACGGAGTAACGATTAACTGAGAAAATGACGAATTGTGATTATGAAGATTGCCAATGGCCTGATTTAGATTTCAACGAACATCACGATTACTACACAGCAAGCCCAGAAGACTGTGTCAAGTATTATTTGGCTGGATTTGTTTCTCGGAAAATGATCAAATTCACCAAATGTGAAGAGTGTGTAAAAACTATCAGGGATGATACTGGAAATTTTGCTCCAGAAGCACTTCTAGTGAGCATGAAAACACGGGGTGGTTTGATCCATCCGTCCAAAACGCTTTACAGTTTAGCATCCCTAATTGAAAATTGTGTTCAGAAATACACCAAGCATATTAAGGAGAGTACTTTCTATGACATCCTGAACGATTTATTTTCCTCCCAGGAGGTTATCCATAACAACGTCGGGTGCAAAGAACACTATATTGGTCTCACTGCTCGCGTAATTAATTTTTATGTAATTTCTTGATTGCGTTTTATCTGTAGACACGTAAACAAAAGCTTACCTAGTCGAGAAAAAAAGAAAACACTCAGCAAGTGCTCTAAATTAACCTAGAACGGTGTTTATAAACTAAAGATTTTTATTACTTAATTGCTTTTCTTATTCTTATATTAATTTATTTTTAAACTTTCATATTCTTATATTAATTTATTTTTAAACTTCCATAACAAAATAAATAAATAATAGAATATAACTATAAAATAAAATATATATTTTAAAATAAAATAAAATATTTTAAAATACAATATAATTTATATTATATTGTATTATATTACAAAATATATTTTATTTAGCATATTGTTTAAAATTAAGAGCAGAAGGGTTGATAATATTTTCTGTCTAGCTTGGGAGTTGCGCAGCGAAGCTAAAACTACAGGGAAAAGTTATTTCGCTAACGCTAGCGCCATCTAGATAAGCGTTTAGTCATTACACTTTTCACTGCCATAGGAAAGAGCTCGAGTTCCTCAACCGTCTCTTCTACAGCCTTGGTTTTGAAAAACCAATTATTGGTCACCGGTAGATGGCAGACAATGTTTTAATGAAAAAGTAAAAGAGCAGACTCTTAAAGGTTAAAATTAACTTCGTATGTCTTAAATCCGCCTATTTTTCACTAAAATATGAGGTCATAAAAAACAAGTTGGTCGTAGGAAATACACTTCTACTCTCACTTTCTCATAGACCCTGAAAAATTCCAATTTCGTGAAAATGAAAACATTTACCAGTCATCGAATACCCCTAAACATTTCGTACTACAACACATAGTTTTTTGTACATCGCTCTATGCAGCAAAATATACGACCAATTTTCAACCATGTTGCTGTGTCGAAATCCGCGATTTGACTAGAAACACATTCAATGGGAACTTACTGGAGCCTGCAAAGGTACATGTAAGAAATAGATGGGCAAAAAACTGAACAATCACTTCCCTTACGTCATAGCGTCGTGTTACCTCTCTCTTTCTCAATCTTAAGGGAAGACGACGAAGCAGACGATATTAGGGCCTAAGGAAAGTGCGTTATTTTTTCATATAGAGGAAAGGGAATTTTCACCCACTGACTTTCGGGATTACATTTAAAGTAAGCATCCTAGTTACTAAAGAGGTGCAACATACCATAGACACACTACTGAATGATTGTCATAACACTTTTATACATTGGGGTGGCGGAGTGTTTAGCACTTTCGCCTCGCAGCAAAAGGAGCCAGGTTCGATCCCAGCTTGTGGCAGTGACGTAGCTAGCATGGGTGACACCCGGGGCAGATATCATGGTGGGCTACTTACTAGTCTCTATAGTTTGTGTTTTCACGGTCGAGTGTCACCCCCAAATCACGCCCAAACCGGTGGCACCCGGGTCGGACCGCCCACCCCCCTAGCGACGCCACAGGCTTGTAGTACTAGGTGGAAACTCGGAAAAACTCATTCTGCGTTGAGTTTGCAAGTTCTCTGCCCACTGGTTTGAGGGGTTTTACCCCGACCTCTTTTGTTTCTCCTTCCATAAACCTTGCTTAGGTTAACGGTAATAGTTAGTGTAGGGAACTGTTGGCTTTATCGCGTGGGATGCAGCGCTTGCCACCACTCTCCTATACGCATTGTAACCGGGCCACCTGAATTAATGGCTTCGAAAGTTGCTTGATGACTTCGGCCTAAGGTGGTGCCTTGGGTGTTAGCCTAGCTGATTATTATTAAATTATTAGTCACAAAACCATAAATAACGGGGACGTAGTGTAGGTGGGCCCCAAATAATTCCAAAACAAATAGGATCAGAAAGGAATCGAGAATTGTTTCACGGGTCGCTCAACTAAATTTTGTTACGTCTGTGCTTAAATAAATTATTTCCCACTATTGCACTGTCGCTTGAAACAAAAATATTATCCTAAAACGACTTTTAGTTTGAATAAAGTTAAGTCCTATCGCGAGAGCTGAAGTTTCGTTCTCAGAAGCTTTCTCGTAACTTCATCTTTAAACTTTCTTCAAATGAAAGCTTTATCTCGAATTTTTTTGATTGAAAAGAATTTCAAACACGGTTTTCTGAAATATGTGCGGAAGATTAAAATCTCATGTCTTTCAGAAAAAAATGTTGATAAAAAAAATAGTGAATTCAATGACAATTATTTTAACTTGAAACTTTCTGACGAATACGCTAGATCCGTTTTCGTGTTTCGAAACCTTCAACTGGTGAATGCTTAGAGTTTTTTATACTTGGAATATGATTATTTAGCGAAGAAAATCTGGTGAAGGTAATTTTTTCTTCAAAGGCAGTCCGTGAAGCGAAGATGCCCATGTATTCCGATAATGTTAAAAAAAAATATTCGATAGGTTAGGATTCAACGGACCTTAAACTTCGGTTATATCAGTTAATATTAAATTTAAGTATAGTTCTCAGGGTAATTTACGGGACCCCAATTTTTGTGGTTTTATATTTTCGCCTGAAAATCTACAAACAGTTCCGTAATTTAAGTCCGATTTTCATGAAAGTTATATTCTTGATTATAACCTATAGTTGCAAATACGTTCCTTAATTTTAATTCTAAGTAAGGTTTTTTGGGCAGCGTATACGGACCCCGTCCAGTCCGCTTGGATCTGCAAGAAACCCTAACTCTTAAAATAACTTTCAAGGAATTAATGTTTTATTGGTAATTATTTCTCCGTTCATTTAAAAATATTATCTTACTTTTTCTGATTAAAATCGATTTGCCAAACTTTTTAATTTTCTAATTTTCTGATCTCTCTTAATTAAAACCACTCACTGAAAAACCCCTGGTGAAGTTACACTTTCGAAATTTCACTGAATAAATTTACATTTAGTTTCCAATAAGAGGTTATACCTCTGAGTGAATAAACTTAGGGGTCTACTATTTTCGTAAAAAATTTGA